>NC_092339.1:286852321-287168928 GCF_046630445.1 Rutidosis leptorrhynchoides | reverse complement strand
CATATCCGTTCATAAAATATATGTTACTCAACCACATCTCAAATACCAAATCCCACCCATCGGTATTATCCATATCACAGGACTATGTGATATCGTACACACAAAGTGTGCACCTCGCCCTAGCGGTCAACCAAAACTCACAACCGTGCCAATTGGACCTATACACAAGTCCATAAAATCCTCATATATGTGAAGTGAGCTCTATAGCCGAGAATCACTTCACCCGACCCGCACCCATCCTACACATACATATGCACATAGGATATTAACACTCACCTTGTAGTCTTTGATGAATGCACCCGAATAATCCGCAACTCGCCGATGGAATGTACCTATTCCAATATGACAATACAACAACACAATTAGGGTAGATATACAAATCGACCCAAATAAACAACTAGTGCAATTTCGACCCAAATGCACTTCCAAGCACAAACCGCGCCCAAACTAACCAATAATCACCAACACTAGTGGCAATGGTCCTAATATGCCAATCAAACCCGAACACAAGTGTTAAACACTCGTCTTGCCCAAATTGACACCAAACCCTAATTTTGACCCATTTCAAAATTAGTCAGCCAAATACTCCCAAAAAGGGTTCTAACACTTCCATAATCACTAAACCTAGTGATTAAAACCAATATCAAGTCCTAATCATGGCCAAGTCAGTATCCAACCCAAAACCCAACAACAACAACAATAAACCCAATTTCTAGCAACACTAAACTCACTTCATGAGTTTAAATGGGTTTCTCAACAATTTAAGTTCAAACCCTAACTTGAATATCAAAATTAAACAATGAAATTCGGAGTTTGAACTTACCAATACTACCACAACGTAGTCGTGAACGAGATGAACAACTCTAAAACCCGAGCTTTGGTGAGAATCCAACTCCTTCTTCTCCAAATGAAGCTTCCTCGCTCTAAAACTCTTCTCTCTCTAGGGTTTGAAGATGAGAGTGATGAATGGATGTGAAAGTGATCCAAAATTGGATCCAACCCAGCTGATATGGCTTCAGATCCGACCCCAAGTGAAATGACCAAAATGCCCTTCATTAAACTCAAAAATAGAAAAAGACAGAAAACTGTCGCTGGAAAGGTGCGCGGCGCGCTCACCTAATGGTGCGCGATGCGCACACTGGTCTGGGCAGTTTCTGCTCTTTTAATTTGCAATACGCTTCACCCACTAAACGTACATCATTAATACACCATGTATAATCAATATTAGGGTCTTACACTTTCTAATAGCAGGCTTTCTTTTTATAGTTGAGTCATCTTCTCAAGTAGTATGTTTATAATTTGGTTTTGGGGAAGATGGAGGATATACAAAAGGTGATTATGATGTGCCAGAAGGACTCAATGGTTCATAAAAGTTAAGATCACCCAGTGTCCTATCAAAATAAGCAAGTGATTCTGCTGGTAGTGGTGATTGGACAAAAGTTGAGTTGCCACTACCCCAGACAGTATAATTAGCAGCAACAGCAGAATCGTTATCAATATTAACTCCCAGCTCATCCTCCTTTGATGGGTCTTCAATTCTTCTTTCACCCAACAGCACACTTCTGGCTGGGTCTTCTATCACAGCACTCCTTGCTGTATTGTGACGATCACTCCAAATCCATATGGACGAACACGTCATTCATTGATTTCATTGCGAGGTATTTGACCTCTATATGATACGTTTTGTAAACATTGCATTCTTTTGAAAAGGCACACCATAAATGAATATTTAAATCAAAGGTTTTCGACATCTGATGATTTCTACATATAGACAATCACCATAAATAATAGTTTACAACATCATTTCTGTTGACAATGTAGTCAAAATAAGATACATGGTGATGATTTGGTAAATGCAACGTCTCCTTGAAAAATATGTCATGCAAGACTCCATGCACATAGCTTGTTTAACATCTAAGCAAACAGCGGAAGACTTCTAGGAAACCTGAGAATAAACATGCTAACAAGTGTCAACACAAAGGTTGGTGAGTTCATAGTTTTAATGTTGCTCATAATCTGTATATAAAGGTGGATCACAAGATTTCAGTTGTTTAATCCAGAAACGTTTATCAATAGATTCTACATAACAGAGCACCCTGGTAACTAAACTTTAACGCTTATATAATTTGTACCCTTTGTATAATCATCTTAATAATACACGCAAACCAACGTGTACGCTTCTCAAATAGCATACGTCCGTTAAAAGGCTAGCGCTCTAGCTCGGACGGGGATGTCAAGCCCTATGGATCCATATACTACTACTCGCGTCCACCAGTTCTTATAACTGGCAGTTACTAGTTACCAAAGCTAAGGGAATTTCGGTTCAAACTCGTTGTAGAATTTAGTATGTACTTGTATCCATTGTGTTTAAAATAAAGTACATGTATTCTCAGCCCAAAAATATATATTGCAAAAGTAATTAAAAAGGGAGCAATGAAACTCACGCATATAAATATTGTAAATCAGTTTATAAAGCATTTGCATGTATTCTCAGCCCAAAAATGTAGAGAGTAAAAGGGATCTTATGAAACTCACTATTTAATATTGATATACAATATTGTAGAAAAGCACGTAGACGCATCGGAGATGATAAACACGAGGTTTGATTCACAAAAATACCCTCGAACATTACCCATAATTTCCTTGGCAATAACCCATATTTTCCTTAGCTCTAGCTCGCTTGGAAACACGTTTTGAAAATTACTTGGACAGCACTCCGTCGTAATATTTTATGTACATTATTATTTTTGTATCGCAAAAATAATAACATTAATAATAAAAATAATAAGATTAATAATAATCTTATTAATAATAATAATAATAATAATAATAATAATAATAATAATAATAATAATAATAAATAATATTACGGAGTATATCTATATTTGTGTATGTGTGTGATTATCTCGAGCCAAAAACTGCAATTTATAGAACCTGGCCTGAAATCTGGAGTCATGCGACTCGCATGGAAATGGCCTTCTGGCCATGCGACTCGCATGAGGACCAGGGACAGCTCACATTGTTTTGTATTTTAGTTTGTCGACATATTTAAATATAATATATATTATATTTAATTTATATAATTATTTATATATTATATTATATTTACGTGCATAGTTAACTTGTAACTTTTGTTCCGATAAGTCGTACGTTGTTACTTGACTTATGTCCCGGTTCCGGTTTCTCGAATGTCCTTTCGTACGCTGAGAAAACTTGCATTTTACATTTCGTGACTCGTACCTTTGTTAAAATATAGCCTTAAATTATTCCTAAACTATACCACTCAAAGTATATCTTAAACTTTCGAGTATTTTGGTCATTTACTTCTATAAATCATCGTCTCACTATTTGTTAAAATACATTTTTAAAATAGTGGTTTACTGTAGCAAAGTTACTGTAGCAAAGTCAATTTTTACTGTAGCAATTCACTGTAGCAAAGTCAATTTTACTGTAGCAAATAGTGATTTTCGAAAATACTGTAGCATTTTGGGTACTGTAGCAATTTGAAAATACTTTATCAAATTAGTGTTTTACTGGTTCATCTTAAACGTTTTAGTTAACTTATCTAAATATCAATCAAATCAATAATCGAATGTTACTATCGTTTACTAAATAACTTGAAATCATATATATTCAATTAGATATATAAACCAATAAGTTTAATGTACGGTATTATGCAATGAAAACTTTGTTACGTTTTCAAGTTATAGTATATATATGTATCTATTTACATATAATTGTTCGCGAATCGTTGAGAAAATCGAAGGGTACTTGAATAGTTCAAAAATTTTGAGATTCAGTTTTACAGACTTTGTTTATCGTGTCGAAATCATTAATCCTTTAAAGATTAAGTTTAAATTTAGTCGCAAATTTTCGGGTCATTACATGTATCTTCAGTACCAGCTGACTGATTAGTATCAGCTGGTACAACTGCCACAGTACCTTCACCAGCTGCCTCGAATAAGGGCTCTTTCCTTAGGGGCTGGTTTTCCCCAGAGGCAGATTTTACCCTTTGTTTATCAATAGGCTTGGGTTCAGCTGGTGGTTCTTGTGTGGATACTGGTTCTTATGGAGACAGTAGGGGAGTTATTGCAAGATACTCCCCCCAGCAGTAGACAGGTCTGTCTCTATTGGCTTCTCTTCAACATCATCAAGGTTGATGATCTCTACTGGCTGTTGTGGTGTAGCTGGCTGAGTAGAAGATGCAGGTTGAGAAGATTGGCTGGTTTTCATCATACCATCCAGCCATTTCATAAACACATCAGCCCTTTCTCTCCCTGACCTGTTAGAATCCAAATACCTTTTCATCTCTTCAGGTGTCATCTTCTTGATTCTCTCTACTCGCTCAGTATACAGCTTTGCCTTCTTTCTGTCATACTTCACCATGAACTTAGCATTTCTTTTTAAAGCATCTTTCTTGTATTGATTAATGCTGAGCAGTTCATTGTGAATTTCAAGCTTTTCACAGTTAAGGCTCCTCCTATGCTCAATTATATGTCTTTTTCGTGAAGCATAGGCCTAAAATCTAGCATTGAAGGCATCATTCAAGTCCTGTTGTCTCTTCTGGTGCCTCTCCATTTTTCTTTTCATCTTTCTTTCAATAGTTTGAGAGACAACAAAGGATTCAGCTAAAGCCAGTTCAGACACATCATTGGGCTTACTGCCAGAACCATTATCATCCACAGATGTGGCAGGCATACTGGGTTGAGATTCACCAGTAGCCTTGACATCTGCTTCAGTATGAGCGTTGCTGGGCTTAGGGTCAGTATTACCTTGATCAGTACCATCACCACCATCATCACCATCTCTCCTTTGCTGTTTGGGAGCTTTCTCATGTTCATGCTCCCCCTCGGATTGTTTTATCTTCTTATGTCTTTTGGATTTCTTCTCCCCCTTTTTTGTCATCAGCAAGGGCAGAAGTAGAGCCAGAGAGAACACTTACATCAAGATTGCTGTCTAATTCAGGCACTGAATATGCAAAGTTGTTACAGTCAGCATCAGTAAGAGATAGATGAGCACCAGGGTCCATACCATATTGTCTAAGACACAGGTTTGAAGTTTGATCGAACTTCATTCCTAGCAACACCCAAAACCATTTAATTTACACTGGCTCTAACACCAGCTTGAAGAGCATCCATGCATTGCATTGTGTCAACCATAGTAACAAAAGCAGAAGCAGGAATCATGGTAGCCATCTGTTATTCCTGTGACTCAAATCTATCTTCCAACACCCTATTTTTTCATTTAGAAATCTGTTCCTTTGATTGGCCGCATCCAGTTCTGCTTGAAGTCGGGTGATATAGTCAATATATTCATTGTGAGAGATGATTCGCTGCTTAAGCTGATCTTCTTCTTTTTAATGGCGGCGAATGGCATCAACTACTAGATCTGCAAAGGCAGTAACTTGACACAGCTGTGTTTCAATAACAGAAGTGGTAATGCAACCAGCGTGTCGAATAGCTTCAGCCACGCAATCAACTAGAGTTTCCCTGATGGTCTTGGTGATATCAGGTGTGATTCTGGCAACAGTCCTATAAACAGCCAGAGTAGACAACCCAGCTATGTCAGAGGCATCAGCTGTACTGGTAGAGGGTTGTTCAATAGCAGCAACAATGGGAGTACCTCTGTGGGGTGGTGGAGGT
Source organism: Rutidosis leptorrhynchoides (assembly GCF_046630445.1). Taxonomy (NCBI): domain Eukaryota; kingdom Viridiplantae; phylum Streptophyta; class Magnoliopsida; order Asterales; family Asteraceae; genus Rutidosis; species Rutidosis leptorrhynchoides. The sequence goes on along the minus strand of NC_092339.1, from coordinate 287,163,286 downwards.
GGAAGGTTAGAATCTGAATCATCACCATGATCACCATCATTTTTACCTTCACCTGAAGGTGTAGAATCACTTGTATCCTTTGCAGCATCATCAGTTACATCATCATCAAGATCCACTAGTTTGTCCTTAGAGCCAGTCACATTATCATGAATGACTAGCTCTTCCTTACCGGCACCTTTATCAGCGTCACCATCAGATGAAGAAGATGATGAGGAAGAAGCTGATAAATCAGAAGGTACTGGCGAATCAGGAATATTCTACATGACAAACTTACCAGTATCTGGATCACGGACAAACTTGAGAGGCCTCATGTACCAGGCTATGGGGAAGCAGCAGGAGCCATACCAAAGACATGATAGTATGGCTGCTCATTAATGTTCTCAAGTGTAGCCAGCCTCTCATAAACTTCTTCTCTGGCTGGCTGGTCCAACTGTGACAGTAGTTGAGTCAGCTCCTCATCAGGTAATTTACTTTAGGAGTAATGGACACTCCCTTGAAAACAGGTTTAGGAACAACCTCTTCTGGATCTGGTACCTGGTAAACATACTTAGGCTTTTCAGCAGAAACTTTAGCCTTAGAAGATGCAGCGGTAGCAGTAGCAGGAGTACCAACATCCATTTGTAGTTCTTGAGAACCAGTAGCAATATGTGACTGTGCAGAAGGTGGAGTGACAGTATCTGCAGCACCTTGAAAGAAGGTATCCGGTGTTGTATCAGAAATATTAAGATTACCAGCATCATCCACAGTGATGAATTCTCTTGATTCAATAGCAGCAATAGCCGGAGTACTAATAGAACCAGTATGATCAGAATCAAGAACCTCCTTAAGAAACTTATCAATAACCTCATCAAGAACATGAGGAGGTTCAACAATCATCTCATCAACTACTATAGAATCAGTAGTTGAGGCAGTAATACTGGGGATAACAGGAGGAATAACAGAATCATCACCAATAACACTCTCTTCATGAATAATGGAATCAGTGGTACCGGCAACCACTTCATCCCCAGTAGCAGCAGCATCAGTAGACTCAATAATAGCTATATCAAGACCAGTACTAGTAGCAATAGAAGTCTCGCCAGTACCAGCTTCAGCACCAGTAGAAATTACATCTGCTACTCAACTAAGATCTGAAACAAAGTAACAAGTTTTGTTAACAATAGCAGAATCAAATAAATTTGACTCAACAATTGCATCTGATGTTGGTCTCTAGGGACAAACATGTGTTTTAGTTAGCCCTTTGATTGAGACAGAGTATGGTGTCTGTAAGTACAGATGTGACTCTGCTGACTCATTGGAAACACATGATGACTCAGATAGTGTAAGAGTTTTAGCTGGTTTTGGTTTATTAGTGTGACTCTAATCATGATCCAAGTTATAAGTAGTCTGAGCAGTAGCATGAGCTGGTTCAACACGATGAGGACCCAGCTCACCTTTGCTTTGGGGGTCAAGTATGTTCTCTGCTGGTTGTACTGCCAGCAGAGGATATTTCTTGAAGTACAATTTTGAAAAATGTGGAAGTGTCTGGTTAGAAGAGTATGGGTTACTACTCCTCTTAACACTAGTTTTAAAACCAGTCATCTTAGCAACATTTAAGTCAGCAGATGAAATGTTTTGAATTATGTTAGTTATTTCTGCTGTTTGGTCTATAGACGCACCAGGTTCTATAGCAGCATCCTTTTCAGGAGCAGCAGTTGAGACTGGTGCGACCTCCCCTGTGGCATGCTTGGAGCCATCTTTAGCGCATTTAGATTTTCCTGTTACCAAGAAATAGATGAGCAACGAATTCCAATACTAGAAGTGGGTAGTCAGTATATAAGACTAGGGCTGATCTTTATTATCAGAGAGCACTAGATTCTAAGACAACTACTGCTTTACCAGTATCTGCAACAGTGGCTGTTCTAGTTATGGTAGCTGGCCATTTCTTGCGCGTTGCTGGCTTGCGCTGAGGTCCCTCCCCCTCAGCTGGTGCACTACCAGAGGCAGTCGATTGGGTGGCTCCACCTCGAGCAGCAAGATACTCAAGCATTGCTAGCGTCAAGTCAGCATATGGAGCAATAGGTTTCACTTTTGTCATTCCCCCTTACTTCAAAGGCATGTCGATTGAAAATCAGTAAGTTACCTGTAGGCATCACCCAGCTTGTTTTCAAAAATAAGGCTTAAAAACCTTGGAAAGGGGATCAAGTGTGTTCGTTTTGGTACAAGCACCATTTCCCTTAACCCCAAGTAGATTTCAGCAGCATAGTCAATGTTTCTATTGAATAGCAACCCATGACCTATCTTAAGCTCAAAATTTGAGCATTGATCAAAACTTCCTGATTTCTGGCTGATGCACTGTGTGAGCAAACCAAAGAAATAGTACCACAGCGGTGGCATATGCTTCCTCAACGGGCTGTGGGCCACAACACCAGTATATCCGATAATCTCTAACACTTCCCTTCTAACTTCATCACTTTAAGGTGAATCAACAAATAGTCCACCAAGCAATTGTAGGGCTCGTCTAACGACATCGACGGTGAAGGAGCAGTTTAGGGATTCAGTGACCATGCTACGAACACATGGAATACCTTTTGGAGTGTTGGCCATCGTAGTCGTGTACCAAAATCTACCTAAGCAGGCCGGATAGAATCTGCAAGGAACTCCGGTAATAGATCTAGTGAGTAGAGATTGTCTTATGTAATCAATGAAAGTCTCATAGCCCATGTTGGCTTTAGACTTGGGAATGGAAAGAGCATGAGCAGCATTGCCTCCAGATAGGCAAATAAGTTCGTGATCAGGCATTGTATCAGCGTTTACAAGGCTAGGGTGCAGAACAAAAAACGGTGCCAGTTCATTTTGCTCTTCCGGTGCCGGTGGTGGTGGTTGTTGTTGCTGTTTTGGTTGTTGCTGTTATTGTTGTTGTTCCTCAGGTTGTTGCTCAAATGGTTATGGTTATTGTTGTTGGTCTGCCATTGATGAATAATGAAGATAAATGTTTGAATGTTTTGAAAATTTAGGGATTTTTGAGAGAAGAATATGAGTTTGGAAATTTTAATAACCGAAGGTTATTATGGAAAATGAATCACCCTATTTACACTTTCGGATTGGTGAAAAAGTGCCGGAGAGAGAAAATGGCTACTGTCATCTGCAGGCGTGTGGGCAGATGTGACAGGCTTGCACGTTTTTGAGGGGACACAGACTGTTGACATGATGTTTAATCAGCTTGAACACTCATCACTCCCATTGAGCATTAAATGTCGTAGGTTTTAATTAAAAAATGAAGTTAAAGACCACAAATAAAGTTTGTACTAAATACAAAATTCTTTTGTAACATTTAATATGTTGTGTATTAAATTTAAATCATTGGGATTAAATGAGGTTCAGTTTTAATGTATCATTTTAATATTGTGAGCTATTTATTACTTCATTTTATACATTGTGTAACCATGACATAAAAGACCTTGTTGTGCTGATTGTTTGGCATACAGGCATTAAACAAAGGTTTGTGTCTTACTGGTTTGCCCTATATGCTGTAGAACCAGCACACCAACAAAGTTGTCTTTTATTTTTAGAGTTCAAGCATACTCAGCTCAGAGATGAGGTAGTTAAAACATTTCTCATCTTAGGGCTTTGTAAAAAGATCTGCTAACTGCTAATCTGTTGAAATGAAGTGAAGCTACACATCTTCTTTTTGAACATGATCCCTTATGAAGTGATATCAAACATCAATGTGCTTTTTCCGTGAATTCATCACAGGATTGTTGGTAATGGCAATTGCACTGGTGTTGTCACAATAGATTGGAGTTTTTGTAACATGAACACCATAGTCTTTTAGTTGGCTTTGCATCCATAGTACTTGAGTAGTACAGCTCCCAGCAGAAACATATTCTGCCTCAACAGTAGATGTGGATACATGATTTTGCTTTTTGCTCGTCCAGCTGACTAGCCTACCATCAGTAGTACTTTTCCTGTCTATTTTACATCCTGCAAAATCAGCATCTAAATACCCAATTAGTTTAAAACTCTGCTCTTTGGGGTACCAAAGACCACGTTTGGCAGTACCTTTTAGATACCTGAATATCCTCTTTCCTGCCAGCAAGTGGGACTCTTTAGGAGCAGCTTGATATCTGGCACAAAGAGATGTGGCAAACATAATATCTGGTCTACTGGCTGTGTGATAAAGTAGGGACCCAATCATACCTCTATATTCAGTAATATTGACTGGTTCACCATTGGGATCAGTATCTATTTTTATGGATTCTGCCATTGGAGTCCCTATATCTTTTAAACAGGTCAGACCAAATTTCTTTAACATATCTTTGATATATTTATCTTGACTTATAAAACTTCCATCATCAAGTTGTTTAATTTGCAATCCTAAGAAGTATTGCAAATCTCTTTGTAAACTCATTTCATATGTCTTTGACATAAGTTTTGAAAATTCTTGACAATGTTTTTCATTTTTAGACCCATAAATAATATTATCTGTAACGACCCGAATTTTTTGACTTACTTTTGTGCTTTTTACTTTCTGCGAAACTGCGTAATTGTGCGTACTGAGCTAGTTTATGCTCTGAGATCTTATTTCATGATAATTACTTTGGTTAATATCTTACAATGTGCTATTAAGTGTTTGATCACTTAACTTGGTCCCCGAATGCTTTTATGACTGTTAGTGTCACTTGATGTTTAGAACGAGCTATGTACTTGGTACACGTTTAACTTTTGTCATAATTGGAATATTATCACTACGTAATACTAATTGTTATTTTCTAATAACAATTACTTGGCTTATTGGATGCTTAATCACGCTTAGTAATTTACTATGCACACTAGTTAGTCTTGTTGGACTTTCTACCTTATTGGACTTTAGCCCACCCTACTCTAGCTAATGGACCATTTAATTAGCCCAATTTTAATAAGTTAATGACCTACTAATATGAAAGACAAATACCCATTATTAAGAGCCAACATACTAGCATTTTTGTTCACCATTACCATAAATGTTGCATGGGATCCTAACAACGAGCACCACCTTTAGACCACCACTAATCAAAAAGCAAAAGTTGTCCCCTTTTTATCCCCCCATACCCACGGTCAAACACCACCCACCCCACTATAAATACCAAGCTTATTCCTTCCATTTTACACTTGATCTCATTCACATTTTACACACACTTACTCTCTAATTTTCTCTCTAGTCTTTCTCACTCTAAAAAGTGTAAGTTTTAAATTTTATTATTCTTCTTCTCTTCTTCATGTACACGACATCATCATCATCATCATAAGATCAAGCTTTTTAGCTTCTTGATCTTGTTATATCTTGTAGATTCAAACTTTGATTTGAATCCTTCAAGAACATGAAAAATTCAAGCTTTCTAGCTTTGAATCTTCATTTACTTTGTTGGATCTAAGTTTTCTAGCTTATGATCTCTTTATTATGTTAAAAAGATCAAAACTTGTGTTTATGATCTTTATGTAACTTGTAGATCTAGCTTTTTGCTATAAGGATCTTCAAGAACATTAAAGATTCAAGCTTTCTAGCTTAGGGTTTCATTATTTTGTTAAAGATCTAAGCTTTTTAGCTTATGGTCTCATTACTTTCACTAGATCTTAGCTTTCTAGCTTATGGTCTCATTATTCTTGTAAAGATCCAAGCTTTCTAGCTTAGGGTTTTCTTAATACTTGAGATCTAAGTTATCATTGTAGATCTCACTTACTTGGAACGTTTTATGATTGTTGTGATGATAAAGATCAAATCTTCATCATCACATATGATGACGATGCATAAAACTTGTTTCAAAAGGACAAAGGTTGAAGCTTTATGGCGTTTATGCAATAAAGAGGCAACCTTGATGTTCAAAACTTGTAGAATATTAGCTTTTACACTTAGTTGTGTGTTGATGGTTGAAAATTGGTCAAATTGATGCTAAAACATCAAAGAGTTGTACACTTGAAGCTTACACGCATCAAGGATGAGAACCATGATGAGCATCAAGCACCAAGAAACCCACCGGTGCACTTGTTTACTATTTTTCGGGGTCTGATCAGACTCCTGAACTTCTAGAAAATTGATTTTCAAATAGTTAATTTCGAGTAGATGACTTTTCGTTCAAGACTTGCCTAAATCCGATATACGGTTTAGGATTTATAGCCTTCCGAAAGTCACTACGCCTTTGTAATGACGTGCTGAAAATTCTGACCTACTCTCACTTGAATCGTCGCCATGGTCAAATGACATCGAGTTAGGATCTGAAAAGCGGACAGCGGTTAGGGGACTCACATACGGTGTCTGAAGTCAGCCTTTTGTTTCGATCTCTATATTTGTTGAAAACTTACTTTAGCTTTTATGAATGATGATGATGATGATGATGATGATGATGATGATGATGATGATGATGATGATGATACTTAAGACTTAATTTATTCACTTTTAAACTTTTAGGGACAATTTACTTACCTAGTAACCTTTGACTTAGGTTGAGGACCTTTCGGACCGACTTACTACTTGCATACTTTTCATATCGACTTTTACCGCACATTCACTGTGAGTTATAGCTTCCCTTTTTACTCTAAGTATTTTTGAGATGAGAATACATGCGCTTTTTATGTTTTACATACTAGACACGAGTACTTAAACTTTATATATATGTGGGTGATATAACGGCACAAAGATTCCCCTTAGCATGGTAAAGTTTAATTATTGGTTTTTGAACTGGTGAACGCGAAAATTAGATAAGGATTCATAGGGTTCGACATCCCCACTCGGGCTAGTCGTGCTAGCATTTAATGGGTGTTTAATACTTCGAGAGCATACGCACTCGCCAAGCGTACTTTTAGGGGGTATTATTACGTTAAGTTAGTTACCGGGTACCCACGGATAAGCATATACTTTATCATACTGATTTGAAATACTGGTTTAAACTGCTGGTTGAAGCACTGAAATCTCGTGGTCTACATTACATTACTGACTACAAACAAAATATAGCTCACCAACATTCATGTTGACCTTTTAAGCGTGTATTTCTCATATGCTTAGACGTTGTTGCTTCTGCTGTTAGACTTGCTGTCTTGGTGTTATAAACTTGCTGTTACAGACTCGCTGTGTTAGACTTCCCCTGCATTACTTAGAGATGTCTCAATCATGGAACTTTTATTTTGCATTCGCAACTTATGTTATTTTGAATAATGGCTTTGTAACGACCTTTGTGTCACGTTATCTTTTGTAAAACGTTATCTTTTCATGAATGCAAAACTCGTTTTAAAACAGCATGTTGTATTATACCGTGTAATGGACCTGTTGTTGATGATTCGTACATGATGGTTTTGTACGGGGCGTCACATTTGGTATCAGAGTATTGGTTGCAGGGAATTAGGTTTCATTATTGCGTCTTGACCGAGTCGAGTAGGATTCACTAATAGGACTAATCTACAACTTGCTCGTTTACTTGTTTCTGCGGAACCTGCTGCATGCTACTGCTTACTTTTACTACTAGGTAAACTTGCTGTATGCTATTGCTTATTCTCACTACTGCATGCTACTATCTACTTTTGCATGATACTTCTGTTTAATACTATTATTATTGCCATGATATGTAGTGCTGTAGATGATCTAGGCTGCTGTAGTTATTATGCCTGATTACGTGCTTGCTTCATGTCTGCTATTTGCTGTACCGACTTGGAAAATTTATCTTTCCTAGTTCATATGTTTTTCCGAACCCTTTTCCCACTCGTCTAACCCTAAGGATTAGTATTGTACTCCACCTGCTACTACTGTTCCATAGATCGAAACATTACTTCACACAATCTGGGAAGAGTACCCCTCGGGTTACACGCCCGCTAAAGTTGATCATCGGAGAAGGAGATATGTGAGGACTTGTCGGAGTAACCGCACCCCCGAGCTCACCCTAATTAGCCACGTACAACGTTGTTCAGTTTCCGTAATTTGACCCGTATCCCGTATGCTTTCATGACCATCACTTATCTATTTCATTCTTCACCACTACTCGGCGATCTAACGACACTTCTGGACTTAGGTCCCTAACACTCTTAGGCATTGTGGAAGTCGGGAAGGCATCTCCTTTCACAAGGTCATAGTGTCTTTCACTGATGCTCAGCCATACCAAAAGACTTGGGAGTCTCCTCAAGACATATCGTAGTACTACTTGCTACAACTCGACACGAGACCCAGATTGAATTTCTAGAAAGAAACCTAACGACATTACCTGAACCCGAACATTTTGAAGAAATTTCGGGACATTTAGGCATTGAAGCATGACCTACGAAACCTACACACCCACACCGAGAAACTGTGAGATTAATTATGTAGAATTTTTTTTGAGATAGCATAGATAAAGCACCGTTAGGTGAAATTGAGTAGGACTTGAAGTGATCATGTTACATTGACCATATGGAGTGATATTGGAATGAATGTACGATTTAGTACAATATAATGACGCCAGGCCAGCGTGATTATATTGAAGTAAATCATACAGAAGTCCCAACGTTACTATATAAGGAATATGAAGTGATTCAGAGAAAATTTTGGTAGGAACCACTTGAGTATACGCATTATGATCTATTAGATGTAGGGAAAGAATAGCCGCGTAGCCCAGATACTGTACAAGAAGGGCCTTGATTGCAGAATTGATAACCCAAAAATTTGTTATAGATATAGGCACCCTGGACACTTAAGGAAAAAGTCCACAAATAGGAAAAATTTGGACTTACTTGCGGTAGAGCAATCGTTATCTCAGCTATGGAGACTCGCATGGATCCTGATTTTAGTTAGGGTACATTTCGTCACAATGTTTTATTGTCTCGAAGTTGTTTAATACTAGAGCGAAAGAAACATTATATCTAAGAACCTTAGTGTTATGACTAATAAGCTATTAACAACCATGAGAGTTAAGTATTCTATAGGACAAGCTAATAGTAAGCTGGCAGAGATAGAGGAATAATTTAAGGTAGTACCTTAAAATTAACAGGTGGGTCATTTGGAGATGACCTCATGTCAACAAAACTTGGAAGTTTTAAAGAAGTAGTTGTAAAAGATTAGTTACCTACACACAAGCAGATGTTATTTGAGAAGATTGATAGAATTTTGCATAGTAGTATAGTAAGATTTGGTTGGAATGAACCCTAAGATTAACCTAACACCCATCAATTTGGGAAGCTTGATGTAATAGTTGGAATGGACTCTAGGATTAACCTAACACTCATCAAGTTCGGAAGCTTTGATGAAATAGTTGGAATGGACTGGCTTTCAAAAATGAAAGCGAAAGTTATTTATAGTGAGAAGATTATTCGTATACCTCGCGAGAATGGTGAGTCGTTAATAGTTTACGGGGAGAGAAGTAGCCCGAAGCTGAACCTTATTAGTTGCATGACAACAACCCGAAATCCCACAATGGAAATGGGAAGGAATAACAATGGATTTCATCACGAAGCTACCGAAAACGGTAGGCGGTTAGGACACTATCTGAGTTATTGTTGACCGTCTCACCAAAAATGCCCACTTTCTAGCCATGAAAGAAATCGATACAATGGACAAACTTGCACAACGATACATAAAGGAAATTGTATCCCGTCACTTCAGCGATTCAAATTATATATTAAAGACTACCCAAGAATCTTATTTGATACTCATTCTTACGCGACTCTAAATCCTAACTTACTCCGAGAGATTTCTTATTTGACGATAATCACACCATCATCCTTCTAACTTCGATATTATTCATACTAGTTTACAATTTTCCAAAATCAATGGGTGGTTAATTCTCATTCTCATACTCTCCCATTCGTATCTTACTTATAAGCAGCAACTTCACACTTAAGCATTTTTGGTCAAAAGACTTATGTCCTACTAATAGTCTTCAACCACATTTAAATTCAATAGTTTTTATTACCTCAAATATCACCCGAAATTTTCAAAAATCTTTTACCCAATCCTCATCAATCTTTTTTTAACTTGTTACCTCCGAAATATAAAAATTGTGTTTGCCAAAATTTTAGTTACACTATTTTACTATGCGATCCACTCGAAGTTTATAAAAATAAATTTATTTTATTGCCATTTGTACAAATTTTAGAAATCATATATATAATAAAGTAAATAATTACTTATTTTTGACTACTACATATGAAATTTTACTTTCGCTTTTACAAATCAATTCTTTTATTCAAAAGATATTTTACTTAGAATAGTACATGTTGTACATAACTCTTGTTTACTCAGAACTTCGTTTCTTTTCTTACATTGTCACCTTAAACGATTTCTATAAAATTTTCGTTGCTTGTTATATAAAAATTTTTCGTGTTATTCGTATCCAAGTTATCATGCAGACTTTACAACCATCGAAATCGAGAGATTCATGTGTGTGTGTGTATATGTAATAAAGGCACTTACTGCCACGTCATGCAGAGCCTTTAGGCATCCACTAACGCTTAAACCATTCAAAACTATTACGTTACCCCAAGGATCTTATTTGCCACACCTGTTGGAACGATGCTCTTTCTTACATAACTCTAAGTCCTGACTTATTCCAGGAGATTCTCATTTAGTGATATTGACACCATCAGTATTCTGACTTTAATATTAGTCATAACCAGTTTGGCATTTTGCAAAGTCAAGAAGCGATTAACTTCTCGTCCTCATACTCTATCCTTCATACCTCACTTTTTAGCAACGGCTTCGCACGTGAACATTTTTGACCCAAAGACTTATGTCCTGATAATTATCAAAGCTACATTTAATTCATTAGTTATCATTACCAAGTAACATGTCACCCGATGATTCAAAGATTTTTCACTCTATCTTTTTCAACTCGTAACCTCTGAAATACGAAAAACTATTGTGACGACCCCGTCAAAACACTTAACGGATCCGTCAGTTGGTCCCACAGCTTGATCGGACTTATATGAATTAAATAAACAAAGTTGCATTCTTTTATTTCAAAAGTTTCCCAAAAAGGAAACAACCCAAAACATGTAGTTTTAAAACAACCAACCATAGCAATAAACCAAAAGTTGACACAAAACCTTGCCAACAACCCACAAGTTTAAATTATCCAAAAATAGAATGCAAGCTTAAGATTCATAAATTGTTTCATAAAATCTGCCCAAATGCATGCAGACTCTTCTAAACACAGCGGAAGCATCACATAACTCAAGTACCTGTGAAAACATGCAAGTAAACTGTCAACACAAAGGTTGAGTGAATTATAGGTTTAAATAAATAAGTAAACTTTAGAGCACAAGATTTAAAAATGTTAGAAAACATTAAACATTATTCCATTATCAATGAGCCACCTGGTAACCACTTAACTCTTTATTTACCCTTGCCAAACACAATAAAAATATACACTTAATAGTGTATCTACAACAAAATACGAAGTACTAAACATTTCGATTATAAATTGCTAGCGCGACTAGCTCGAAATGGGGCTGTCAAACCCGATAGATCTGTCCGTAGGATTCGCTTTCACCGGTAGAAACCAATGATTACAGTGACCAGACTAGGGAATATTTTTGTCCAACTCACAATGAATAATTAAATTTAACTGTTACTTGTGTCTAAATGTAAATAAAAATGCATGTAATCACATCCCAAAAATATACTTTGAAAAGTATGTAAAACGGGACTATAACTCACCTTAAAAGCAACTGAAGAAACCACACAAACAAGCGAACAGCAAATAGAGTAAAGTGATCAGGAATGATCACAACGCCGACCTATAAACAAAGCAGGTCGATATAAATAACTAACTTAGGTCAAGTCTTAGTATGATAGCTATTGTACATGTTGCAAGTAGAGATAGAACAATACTCGGCAAGCATCGGTTTGACTGGAACAGCGTACGGACACATACTTTCTATTTATAGAAAGTTTCTATTTTTAGCAGGTTTCCATTTTTGGAAAGTTTTCTATTTTAGGAAAGTTTCTATTTTAGGAAAGTTTCTATTTTAGGAAAGTTTCTATTTTTGGAAAGTTTCTATTTTTAGAAAGTTTCTATTTTTAGAAAGTTTCCAAATTTAGAAAGTTCTATTTTTAGAAAATTTTTAAGTTATGAAAGTTTCCTTATTTAGAAAGTCAACAAAAGTCAACTGAAAGTCAAAGTTAACCGAAAGTCAACTCAAAAGTCAACCTTGGTCAAACATAGTCAACATTAATTTGGAAAGTGTAAATTATAACAATAACATAAGTTATAATGTTTATTAAAGTTATAAGTGCATGATTAAGTCATAACATAACTTTAATTAAATTAGAATAAATTATTAAAGTTAACATAAGTTTAAGTGATATAATTAATATAACATAAGTATTTAATTAATTAATTAAATATTAATCATAATATAAGTATTATTAATTAATAATAAATTTTTAAATCATATCGTAAGTATTATTAATTTATAATGAATTATTAATCATATCATAAGTTTCTAATTATAATTATTAAATCATAAGTATTTAATAATTAAATTATAATTAAATAATAATCAAGTCTTATAATAATTAAATAATTATTTAATCTTTATTATAAGTCTTATAATAATATTCTCATAAAATAAATTTAATACCTATCATAAGTATTTTCCATTAATAATAAAAGTATTATTAATCGTAAGTTAAATTAAAATGTTAATTAAATCATAAATAATAATTAAATGATATAATAAATATTTATATCATAAGTCTTAAATAATAATAATTACTTCTTTTATCATAAGTAATTAATTAATAATGAAATTCATCATTTTTATCATAACTTTTAGAATTAATCATAAGTTTAAATTCAAAAGTTCATCGGGTCGTATCTTGAGCCCCGGGTCTCGGTTTCTGGCGAGCCTTATATGCAACTCCGCCTATTCAAACCACCCGACACAATGGTGCACTCAAGAACACACCAAGAACAGTCCACAAGTCATGGTAATCAGCCATGACACCACTTGGACCTTCAATTTTCTCAAAACCGTGTTTTAGTCAAAACGGGTGAACCGTGGCTCGGATTTAGGTGACCCGAAGATGAAAGTTCATCCCACCATTAGTCCTAACACACTAACACACCCTAAAGACACCAAGGATGGTCACAAAGTCGGACCAAACCTGGTTCATGTCAATATCACATTTCAATCTTTACAAAATACTAATTTGATCATAACTAGGGCTCCGGAAATCGAAACGTCATGAATCCGGAGTCTAAAATTAATGTCTTGATGATAGGAACTCATCTAGATAGTTTATTTTAACATATATATTAGTCACAAACTTAGAATACACGAAAAATCTGCTGTCCAGAATTTTACAAACCGAAAAAATGCAATTATGAGTACTTCTATGCATACAAACGTCATTAAAATAATACACAAACATCATACTACTAAATAAACATCAAAATACAGAAAATAATTGAAAAATTAAAAGTTATAGGGTTAGGGTTTATACCCTAATCGAGAAACGATTGATGTTATCGCGTAGAGAACGGAACGAGGAACGCGTTTATACTAATTACTCCTTGATCCAAGCTATAATTTTAGATGATGATGATGATGATGAAGGTTGGTGGTGGTGTCGCCCAAAAAAGAAGAAGAGAGGAGGAGAGCACAAAATTAGGTTTAGATGGAAAATATGGAATGAAAAATAAATGAGAGAAAAATTGAAAACAAAAGGGGATATCCCCTCCCCATCCATTCGGCCGATTCTAGGGGTGCGGTGGGTCCCACTTGGCCCATCTCACTTAAATGTTATTTCCTGATGGCCCGAAAGCCCGAACGAGTCCCGAAACGCGAAAACGCACTTACGCGATTAAAAATTCGGAAAGATAACAAACGCGCGATGAAAAATAAATATAAATACACTATATAATAATATGATCTTAAAATATCATATTTAAAATATTTAGGATTTAAATGTCCCAAAAACTCGACCGTTGGTTTGAAAACCAAAAAGATTCGCCGGATGGAAATCTGCGAGACGTAGAAACGTATAAGTTTAAAATATGAATACAAATATTCACATAACACATAATAATTAATATATATATATATATTATTACAAAAATAATAATATAGGTCATAGAAATGACGTGGCACACTAACAGTTAACTGCCGTTAAATAATTAACTGAAAAAGATAATGAAAAAAGTAGGGTCGTGACAGTACCTTCCCGTTACGGAAATTTCGTCCCGAAATTTAAGCAGGCGCAGGGGTTGACTCGGCATTTGAGAACAAATGCGGGTATTTCTGCTTCATCTGGTCTTCACACTCCCAAGTGAACTCTAGACCGCGTCTAGCGTTCCATCTGACCCGAACAATAGGAATTCTGCTCTGTTTAAGAGTCTTAACCTCTCGGTCCATGATTTCAACAGGCTCCTCAATAAAATGCAATTGCTTATCAACTTGAAGTTCCTCCAAAGGAATAGTCTGATCAAATTCAGCCAAGCACTTCTTTAAATTCGAAATATGGAAAACATCATGAACAGCACTGAGTTCTTGTGGCAATTCCAAACAATAAGCCACCGGTCCAACTCTTTCAATGATCTCAAAAGGTCCCACGAAACGAGGACTTAACTTTCCCCTTTTACCAAAACAGATTACGCCCTTCCAAGGCGAAACTTTTAACATAACACGATCACCAACTTGAAATTCAACATCTTTCCTTCCCTTATCGGCATAACTCTTTTGCCGACTTCTAACAGTTCTCAACCTTTCTTTAATTTGTACAGTCTTCTCAGTAGTCTCGTGAATAATCTCTGGACCTGTAAGTTGAGCATCCCCAACCTCATTCCAACAAATAGGAGACCTACATTTCCTACCATACAAAGCTTCAAACGGTGCGGCTTTAATACTTGCGTGGTAACTGTTGTTATAAGAAAACTCAGCTAGCGGCAAATATTTATCTCACCCATTTCCAAAATCGATGACGCACGCTCACAACATATCTTCTAATGTCTGAATGGTCCTTTCACTTTGACCATCCGTTTGAGGATGATAAGCGGTGCTCATATCCAACCTAGTACCCAAGGCTTCCTGTAAAGATCGCCAAAACCTCGACACAAATCGACTGTCTCGGTCAGAAATAATGGACACGGGGACACCATGCCTAGAAACAATCTCTTTCATATACAAACGGGTGAGTTTCTCCATCGAATCTGTTTCCCTAATCGGCAAAAAGTGAGCCGACTTAGTGAGTCGATCTACAATCACCCAAATCGCATCATAGCCACCCGAAACTCTTGGTAACTTAGTAATAAAATCCATAGTGATACCTTCCCACTTCCACTCGGGAATTTCTGGTTGCACCAAAAGTCCAGACGGTTTTTGATGTTCAGCTTTGACCTTAGAACAGGTCAAACACTTAGTCACATACTTAACTACATCACCTTTCAAATTATGCCACCAATACAGCTCCTTAAGATCCTGATACATCTTTCCTAAACCAGGATGAATAGAGTATCTGGACTTATGAGCCTCATCCAAAACAAGTTGTCGAAGACCTCCAAATTTCAGAACCCATAGACGTCCCGCAAAATACCTAGTACCATCAGCTCGTACTTCAAACTTCTTAGCTACCTTTTCTACATTCTCCTTTACGAAATTCTCCTCCTTTAAGGCTTCTTGTTGTGCCTCAAGAATCTGCCTAACGAGGTTTGATCTAACTGTCATATTCAAGACCCTAACCCTGCGAGGTTCAGTCCTTTCTTTACGATTCAATGCATCAGCCACAACATTAGCCTTACCCGGGTGATACAAAAGGTCACAATTATAATCATTCAACGTCTCAATCCATCTTCGTTGTCTCATGTTCAACTGTTTCTGATCGAGGATATGTTGAAGACTCTTGTGATCGGTGTACACAGTACTCTTAACACCATAAAGATAGTGTCTCCAAATTTTAAGCGCAAAAACAACAGCCCCCAACTCTAAATCATGAGTTGTATAGTTGTGTTCGTGAATCTTCAACTGTTATGATGCATACGCAATAACCTTCTTTCGTTGCATCAAAACGCAACCATAGCCTTGTCGCGACGCATCACAATAAACAACAAAATCATCATTACCCTCCGGTAGTGACAAAATCGAAGCGGTAGTCAACTTCTTCTTCAAAATCTGAAAAGCATCCTCTTGTTTATCCTTCCACTCATACTTCTTCCCCTTATGCGTTAAAGCAGTCAGAGCTTTCGCAATACGAGAGAAATCCTGAATGAACCTTCGATAGTAACCTGCCAACCCTAAGAACTGACGAATCTGAGTAGGAGTTTTCGGGGTTTCCCACTTTTCAATCGCCTCAATTTTAGCAGGATCAACTTGTATTCCCTGTTTATTAACAACATGACCAAGGAACTGAACTTCTCTTAACCAAAAAGCACACTTAGAAAACTTAGCGTACAACTCTTCTTTCTTTAACAAATCAAGCACTAACCTCAAGTGTTCTTCGTGCTCTTCATCCTTCTTAGAATAGATAAGGATGTCATCGATGAAAACAATAACGAACTTGTCCAGATAGGGTCTACACACACGGTTCATGAGGTCCATGAACACAGCAGGTGCATTTGTCAATCCGAACGGCATAACAAGAAATTCAAAGTGACCGTAACGGGTGCGAAAAGCAGTTTTTGAAACATCAGATTCTTTAACACGCAACTGATGATAGCCAGAACGAAGATCAATTTTTGAATAAACAGAAGAACCCTGAAGCTGATCGAACAGATCATCAATTATCGGTAGAGGATAACGATTTTTAACAGTGAGCTTATTCAGTTCACGATAATCAATGCATAAACGGAAAGAACCATCCTTCTTCTTAACAAACAGAATGGGAGCTCCCCAAGGGGACGAACTAGGACGAATAAAACCTTTGTCTAACAACTCACGGAGTTGACTCGACAACTCTTGAAGTTCGGAAGGCGCAAGACGATAAGGAGCACGTGCTACAGGAGCAGCGCCGGGAACAAGATCAATTTGAAATTCTACCGCGCGTTGCGGCGGAAGGCCAGGTAAGTCATCGGGAAACACCTCGGGAAAATCCCTAACAATGTGAACTTCATCAACGTTCTTCACTTCCTTACTAGGTCCCTCAATATCAACTTAATTTACACAACGGCCCCTCAAATTTCAACTTTTTAAGGGATAGAAAGCGTAAATATATAATTTTATTAAATTAAAAAAAACAATTCCACCCACATTTTTAACGGGCCCTATCTTCTCGCTCGGCCCGAGTTAAATTTTTTCGAGACCACCGTTCAACTCGAAAAAATCAGACGGACCCAACGGGACTAACTATATGCAAAACGGATATCGTTACAAAAACACTAAATAATGGGCCCTATAGTCTCGCTCGGTGCGAGTTAAATTTTTTCGAGACCACCGACATGAGCAAGAATAGCATGACAGCCTTTACGGAGATGTTTACGAACTTTCATACAGCTAATAAGATTTAACTGTGTGCATTTCTTATCTCCAAAGACCATCAATGGCTCTCCAAACACATCAGTAATACGAATAGCCTTATCATAACACACGATCTCAGCACGGTTCGCAGATAACCAATCCATACCAATAACAATATCAAAACTACCAAGTTCAATCGGTATCAAGTCTATCTCAAAATCCCTACCACCCATATTAATGTTACATTTACAATGTACAGTCTTAGCAGTAAGTTCTTTACCATTAGCTACTTCAACAACATAAGTATTGTCTAAGGGAGTTAACGGCGTTTTGATTCTCGGACTTAATTTACTCGACACGAAACTTAAATCAGCCCCTGAATCAAATAGTACATAAACTGATAAATCGTTGACTGAGAACATACCAGTAACAAGCTTAGGATCTTCCTCAGCATCCTTAGCATTAATGTTGAACGCTCGGCCGCGTGTAGTTTCAGCAGTCTTCTTGTTGGGACAAGCATCTCGGAAATGCCCCGGCTTCCCACACTCATAACAAACCCTTTGATTACCTCCATTATTCGGTTTCCCATTACCATTACCGTTACCACTTCTATTACCAACATTATTATTACTACCACCAGCCGCGGGAGTAGCAGAACCCGGCAAAAGCACTGTACAATCTTTAGCAATGTGCCCTTGCTTGGAGCACCTCTTACAAGTAACTGTGCAGTAACCATCATGAGCTTTATAGCAACGAGGACACACACGCTGATTTCTGTTGTTAGCACCTGAGTATCCTGTTTCTTCTGCTGATTTTGGTTTTGATTGCGGTTGTTATCCCACTTTCGTTTCCCATTAGCAGCCTTCTTGAAAACCTCCTCACTAGTTTCAGTAACAGTAGTCTTGCTTCTTCTCAACACCTTGTCATTAAGTTTGTGGGCCATAGACATAGCCGCCTCAATAGTCTGGGGTTCACTAGACTCAACCCCGTGTTCAATCTTCTCGGACAAACCATCAATGTAAGCCTAAATTTTGCGGTCCTCATCCGCATAAACCCTAGGACACAGCAAAGTTAACTTGAAAAACCTTCGTTTATAGGCATTTAACTCGGTGCCATGCATTTTCAAATTCTTGAGCTCAACCTCTAGCTTCTTAAGCTCACCCCGAGGTCTATAGCGGGTGATCAATCTTTCCTTAAAATCATTCCAGGCCAAACCATAAGCTACATCGCTTTCCAAACTACTAACCAGATTGTTCCACCATGTCAAGGCACTATCCTTGAGAGTGCAACTAGCAAAACTAACTTTGTCCTCTTCACGGACCCGACTGACCCTGAAAATAGATTCGATCTTCTCGAACCAACGAGTAAGCCCTATTGGTCCTTCCGTACCACTGAATTCTTGGGGTTGACCAGGCATAAAAGTCTTGTGGGAGCATCCCACCTGGTTGTTGTTCACATTGGCGTTAACATTAGCATTTGCTGCCATAGCAGCAGCAATTCCTTCATTGATCAGGCGTTGCATAAGCGCTTCAGTGGACTCTCTTGGAGGCATGATCTTCAAAATAGAACAACACATCCGTTAGTACCAAGAATAATACTAGTGTCATAAAGGAATAGATCAAAACACGAAAAGATTAACCATCATAAATAATAGTTAACAAACACTATGAGTAATAACATGACAGTTATGATTGTTATAGAAATAACCATCACATGCATACATATTTTATGATAACATCATACAACATACATAGCACCTAACATACATGAACATATATTACGCATAATATAACATGCCAAGAGCCACAACATCAGAAATAAAACATGATAATGATAATAAATGTCATAAAAATAACCATCCATACATAATGAAAAATATCCCATAACAAAATCTTAATAAAATCCTCGGCAAAACGCCGTACATAACCCAAAATGTATGTATAAAAAGGACATTAAGTCTGACGAAATAGATAATCAATATGAATAATCACATCACATTTGCTTAGAGCGGGTGTGATAAGCTGGTCCAGCATGAGTCTCAGCAGGATCCTCATACTTACGCAACTTCCCTTTCACAACATCCAACTCTTCCTTCAACACACGAACAGTGCTCTCGAGAGCCTCGAACTTAGCATTAACTTCTCGATCACGCTTACGGTTCGCATCCTCAACCCTATGCTTGAAAGTGATAAAGTTAC
Source organism: Rutidosis leptorrhynchoides (assembly GCF_046630445.1). NCBI lineage: Eukaryota > Viridiplantae > Streptophyta > Magnoliopsida > Asterales > Asteraceae > Rutidosis > Rutidosis leptorrhynchoides. Next base: position 287,143,721 of record NC_092339.1, on the reverse strand, counting down.
CCATGTAGGCACGGATCTCGTCCATAACTTCATTATGTGGCAAAGTGCGCAAACAATCACTAAGGGCGTTAATACATGTCACCTCATTATAAGCCCGGTTCATATGAGTAATGGTAGAAAAATAGTAATGAACAGGATCATCGATCTTTGATTGATTAGCACGACGTCTAGCAGGAGACGGTGGAGCAGGAGCAGCAACAGAGTTATCGCTCGAAGTCGACATCTGCAAACAGCAAAACCGCAAACCACATACCAAAAAGATATGAAAGCTAATAATATAACTTATACGAAATGAAATGCATAATAATGCTATAGCAAAAAGGTCGGGCTGTAGACTAGACTCTAATGCACCCTAATAACCACGGGTTGACCACATTAAGACCGCCTAGTTCCCTACAACCAACGCTCTGATACCACATGTGACGACCCCGTCAAAACACTTAACGGATCCGTCAGTTGGTCCCACAGCTTGATCGGACTTATATGAATTAAATAAACAAAGTTGCATTCTTTTATTTCAAAAGTTTCCCAAAAAGGAAACAACCCAAAACATGTAGTTTTAAAACAACCAACCATAGCAATAAACCAAAAGTTGACACAAAACCTTGCCAACAACCCACAAGTTTAAATTATCCAAAAATAGAATGCAAGCTTAAGTTTCATAAATTATTCCATAAAATCTGCCCAAATGCATGCAGACTCTTCTAAACACAGCGGAAGCATCACATAAATCAAGTACCTGTGAAAACATGCAAGTAAACTGTCAACACAAAGGTTGAGTGAATTATAGGTTTAAATAAATAAGTAAACTTTAGACCACAAGATTTAAAAATGTTAGAAAACATTAAACATTATTCCATTATCAATGAGCCACCTGGTAACCACTTAACCCTTTATTTACCCTTGCCAAACACAATAAAAATATACACTTAACGGTGTATCTACAACAAAATACGAAGTACTAAACATTCTGATTATAAATTGCTGGCGCAACTAGCTCGAAATGGGGTTGTCAAACCCGATAGATCTATCCGTAGGATTCGCGTTCACCGGTAGAAACCAATGATTACAGTTACCAGACTAGGGAATATTTTTGTCCAACTCACAATGAATAATTAAATTTAACTGTTACTTGTGTCTAAACGTAAATAAAAATGCATGTAATCACATCCCAAAAATATACTTTGAAAAGTATGTAAAAACGGGACTATAACTCACCTTAAAAGCAACTGAAGAAACCACACAAACAAGCGAACAGCAAATAGAGTAAAGTGATCAGGAATGATGACAACGCCGACCTATAAATAAAGCAGGTCGATAGAAATAACTAACTTAGGTCAAGTCTTAGTATGATAGCTATTGTACATGTTGCAAGTAGACATAGAACAATACTCGACAAGCATCGGTTTGACCGGAACAGTGTACGGACACATACTTTCTATTTATAGAAAGTTTCTATTTTTAGCAGGTTTCCATTTTTGGAAAGTTTTCTATTTTAGGAAAGTTTCTATTTTAGGAAAGTTTCTATTTTTGGAAAGTTTCTATTTTTGGAAAGTTTCCAAATTTAGAAAGTTCTATTTTTAGAAAGTTTTTAAGTTAGGAAAGTTTCCTTATTTAAAAAGTCAACAAAAGTCAACTGAAAGTCAAAGTCAACCAAAAGTCAACTCAAAAGTCTACCTTGGTCAAACATAGTCAACATTAATTTGGAAAGTGTAAATTATAACAATAACATAAGTTATAATGTTTATTAAAGTTATAAGTGCATGATTAAGTCATAACATAAGTTTAATTAAATTAGAATAAATTAGTAAAGTTAACATAAGTTTAAATAATATAATTAATATAACATAAGTATTTAATTAATTAATTAAATATTAATCATAATATAAGTATTATTAATTAATAATAAATTTTTAAATCATATCATAAGTATTATTAATTTATAATGAATTATTAATCATATCATAAGTTTCTAATTATAATTATTAAATCATAAGTATTTAATAATTAAATTATAATTAAATAATAATCAAGTCTTATAATAATTAAATAATTATTTAATCTTTATTATAAGTCTTATAATAATATTCTCATAAAATAAATTTAATACCTATCATAAGTATTTTTCATTAATAATAAAAGTATTATTAATCGTAAGTTAAATTAAAATGTTAATTAAATCATAAATAATAATTAAATGATATAATAAATATTTATATAATAAGTCTTAAATAATAATAATTACTTCTCTTATCATAAGTAATTAATTAACAATGAAATTCATTATTTTTATCATAACTTTTAGAATTAATCATAAGTTTAAATTCAAAAGTTCATCGGGTCGTATCTTGAGCCCCGGGTCTCGGTTTCTGGCGAGCCTTATATGCAACTCCGCCTATTCAAACCACCCGACACAATGGTGCACTCAAGAACACACCAAGAACAGTCCACAAGTCATGGTAATCAGCCATGACACCACTTGGACCTTCAATTTTCTCAAAACCGTGTTTTAGTCAAAACGGGTAAACCGTGGCTCGGATTTAGGTGACCCGAACATGAGAGTTCGTCCCACCATCAGTCCTAACACACTAACACACCCTAAAGACACCAAAGATGGTCACAAAGTCGGACCAAACCTGGTTCATGTCAATATCACATTTCAATCTTTACAAAATATTAATTTGATCATAACTAGGGCTCCGGAAATCGAAACGTCATGAATCCGAAGTCTAAAATTAATGTCTTGATGAGAGGAACTCATCTAGATAGTTTATTATAACATATATATCAGTCACAAACTCAGAATACACGAAAAAGCTGCTGTCCAGAATTTTACAAACCGAAAACATACAATTATGAGTACTTCTATGCATACAAACGTCATTACAATAATCCACAAACATCATACTACTAAATAAACATCAAAATACAGAAAATAATTGAAAAATTGAAAGTTCTAGGGTTAGGGTTTATACCCTAATCGAGAAATGATTGATGTTATCGCGTAGAGAACGGAAAGAGGAACACGTTTATACTAATTACTCCTTGATCCAAGCTATAATTTTAGATGATGATGATGATGATGGTTGGTGGTGGTGTGTAACATCCGTGTTACATCCGTCCCATATCGGTTGGAGAGGGGAACGAAGCATGCCTTATAAGGGTGTGGAGACCTTTCCTAGCATGACGCGTTTTGGGACCACAAGCACAGCAGATCCCATGAGAACTCTGCAGTTAAGCGTGCTCAGGCGAGAGCACTACCAGGATGGGTGACCTCCTGGGAAAGTGCTCGTCGTGTTTGGTCGCCAAGAAAAATCCGTGAGCAACCTACGGGGGAGACAAGGGTACGTCCCTATCTCTGCAAAGCGGACAATATCATGCTACGGGGAACATTTTACCTGGGGTGTTACAGATGGTATCAGAGCCAGGCTCCGGGCCAAACGTGCACAGCGAGGACGCTGTGTCCCATTAGGGGGGAGGATTGTAACATCCGTGTTACATCCGTCCCACATCGGTTGGAGAGGGGAACGAAGCATGCCTTATAAGGGTGTGGAGACCTTTCCTAGCATGACGCATTTTGGGACCACAAGCACAGCAGATCCCATGAGAACTCTGCAGTTAAGCGTGCTCAGGCGAGAGCACTACCAGGATGGGTGACCTCCTGGGAAAGTGCTCGTCATGTTTGGTCGCCAAGAAAAATCCGTGAGCAACCTACGGGGGAGACAAGGGTACGTCCCTATCTCTGCAAAGCGGACAATATCATGCTACGGGGAACATTTTACCTGGGGTGTTACAGATGGTATCAGAGCCAGGCTCCGGGCCAAACGTGCACAGCGAGGACGCTGTGTCCCATTAGGGGGGAGGATTGTAACATCCGTGTTACATCCGTCCCACATCGGTTGGAGAGGGGAACAAAGCATGCCTTATAAGGGTGTAGAGACCTTTCCTAGCATGACGCATTTTGGGACCACAAGCACAGCAGATCCCATGAGAACTCTGCAGTTAAGCGTGCTCAGGCGAGAGCACTACCAGGATGGGTGACCTCCTGGGAAAGTGCTCGTCGTGTTTGGTCGCCAAGAAAAATCCGTGAGCAACCTACGGGGGAGACAAGGGTACGTCCCTATCTCTGCAAAGCGGACAATATCATGCTACGGGGAACATTTTACCTGGGGTGTTACATGGTGTCGCCCAAAAAAGAAGAAGAGAGGAGGAGAGCACAAAATTAGGTTTAGATGGAAAATATGGAATGAAAAATAAATGAGAGAAAAATTGAAAACAAAAGGGGATATCCCCTCCCCATCCATTTGGCCGATTCTAGGGGTGGGGTGGGTCCCACTTCGCTCGTCTCACTTAAATGTTATTTCCTGATGGCCCGAAAGCCCGAACGAGTCCCGAAACGCGAAAACGCACTTACGCGATTAAAAATTCGGAAAGATAACAAACGCGCGACGAAAAATAAATATAAATACACTATATAATAATATGATCTTAAAATATCATATTTAAAATATTTAGGATTTAAATGTCCCAAAAACTCGACCGTTGGTTTGAAAACCAAAAAGATTCGCCGGATGGAAATCCGCGAGACGTAGAAACGTATAAGTTTAAAATATGAATACAAATATTCACATAACACATAATAATTAATATATATATATATATATATATATATATATATATATATATATATATATATATATATATATATATATATATATATATATATATATATATATATATATATATATATATATATATATATATATATATATATATATATATATTATTACAAAAATAATAATATAGGTCATAGAAATGACGTGGCACACTAACAGTTAACGACCATTAAATAATTAACTGAAAAAGATAACGGAAAAAGTAGGGTCGTGACAACTATGTTTATCAAAAATTTTACACGCTGTTTATTTGTGCGGTCCTCACGAGATTTATGGACTAATGAAAGTAATAAAATTTTTCTGTCACTTATGCAGTTTATAAAATCATATATGTATGCATATAATTAAGTTAATAAATTTATCCTTACTTATTTTGGTTAGTACATACTAAGTTATACCTTCAAATTATTTAAAAATCGCTCCTTTATTGAGTTGTTTAACTTAAGTCGAATAGTTTTGTGCAAAATGGTACACGTGTACATACTTCTAAATTTACTAAGAACTTCGTTCCATTTATGTTGTCACATCAAACATTTAAAGGGTTTTCAAAACTTCTTTGGTTGTTTTTATTAAAGGTTTTCATATTAGTCTACACCATGTATGGATCACACTTCTTCTCGTCCTCCGTTTAGGGATGAAGCTTACCATTAAGATCTTTTTTAAAACCTCTTAAGCCACTTTGGATGGCAGTTTTACAAAATTTGTTAGGAAGTCTTTGCGCTCATAAAATGTTCCGTTTAAGGTTAGACATGGCAAAAACGCGGGCCGATAAATTAGTTTTCTGAGGTACACTCAGTGGTCACCCCATTGTAGGAAAGGCACTAGGTGGGTTTCTACTCTCAATATTTCACGGCTAATCGCAACCCCCCTCGTAAACATCATCTCCACGAATCATTAGGTTGAGGTACAAGGAATCGTTTTTAAGATTCTTTTCACTTAGAGTAAACCATTCTTTATGACCAAGGGTTCACGTATCTTCTCATCCACGCATCCCCTTAAGTATAAGGATAAATTCAGATCAACCTGCTCGAAGAGCTCACTCTCATTCAAAGATCACACCTTTCGTGCAATTTTCTTTCGGAAATGTAATGTAAAATACTTTAACAATCTATGAATCATGTTATCCTCTTAGAAGGGACTGCTTAAAACGTCTATAACACTGATGTGGTTACTCTATATATTCCTTCCTTCATTGGTTGCAACTATATGTTGTTCTAGTTGATGTTAAACCTAACTTCAGCATGTAACTGAAAGGATATAGTTACATTATGTGTAACATCCCGCCTTTTTCCGTTTACTTTTCCGTTTAACTATTTAAAGTCCGTTATATGATTATGACATCCCTCGTTAATACGCGTTTTAAAATATCTCGTTTAGGTAATTCACGCACCCGCAACCGAACTAGAGGGACCATTGTTGCCAAGAGAGCAAAGAGGTGACTAGGTCAACTAGTCAACCCTTCACTCTCATCCATTCATTAATTCTTTTTCTTTTTCCTTTTTCTCTAACACTTTCACCAAATCTTTCAAACACCACTTCAAGGATTCATCATCCAAATCAAATCGAGCAAGCATCCATCTAAACAAATTGCATATTCGGAATCCTCTCATCTTCCTCTTCGATTCCATACCGATTTCATCAAGTTTGGGTAACTTTCTAAAATCACTAGATTTTGTGTTCTTGATGTTTTTAACTTATAAAGTTGTTAATTAGTGTCTATGGCTCAAGTCTAACATGAATATATGATTTATATGTTCGATTTCGTTATTTGAAGTAACTTGTTTGAATATGAACTTTGGTGTGTTTGATTTGGTGATTTGGTTGTTTGAATGTTGTTAAAAGTGATAAATGCATGTATTAAATGTGTTCCTAGTATCACTAGCTTCAATTTGATGTGTAGGTTGTTTTAGAAAACTTCATAAACATGATTAGTGATTTTGATGTTGTTGGTTAGGGTTTGATAGAATTTAATGTGAACATGTAATGCTTTGAATGACATGAAATGTTATTTGTAAGTGTTAGGTTGTATTGTATGCTTGATCACCTTCGAAACGGCATATCATTCATGTAAATTGGTTGCCGAATCATCAAATTTCATTTATGAACTTGAATGCATTTAATGAGGAGCCTTGAATGTGATTTTGGTTGTTGTAAAAGTAAATGTGATTGTTGAAATGTGTTTAGTTATTTTCCTTGTCAAAATACCTTTCCGATGATATAAGATACATGTTTTGGTTGTTTGCGGGTCATAAATGGTGATTGTTTGAAGTTAGGTTCGTGCATAAAACTTAAAAACTGCCAGATTTCTCTGTACAGGTAATGGCGCGGCGCGCCATATTCCCGCGCGGCGCGCCAAAGTGGTCTGTCCAACTTTGTCAATTTTTAAATAATGTTTTCTATGCTACGCACCTCCGATTCACACGTAACTTGTTCTAACATGCTCATACATGATTAAAAACCTCAGAAAAATAGTTCGGGACCCGACCCGAACGTGTTGACTTTTTCGTTGACTTTGACCGACCAAAGTTTGACTTTTTGTCAAACTTAACCAAATGATTATGCAACCTTCCTAACTTGTTTATATACTTGTATCTTGCATGAAACTTGACAATTTGATTTCACATGCTACATAATCGAGTCGTAATGAGCCGTAGGACTAATTGAACATCTTTGACCTATCGTGTTTACCGTTATTGATACGACCTATTTGTTTAGGTCAAGACTAGCACTATCCTTCACACACATTACTTTGTGAAGTACTTTTCATACGTGCACTCAAGGTGAGATCATAGTCCCACTTTTACTCTTTTGCACTTACATTTGGGATGAGAAAACATAAATGTTTCTTTTTATTAAGTGAACACAAGTACAGGAAAACAAACATTCTACATACAAGTTTGAACAAAAATCCTCAATTCGATTATCATTAGTTACACTTGCCGGGTGTAAGCGAGAACTTATGTTATATGGCCATATGGGTTTGACAAACCCTCATTCAAACGGTTCGCTACCGTTTACGAATGAAATGTATTTTCGAGAAACAGTGTATGTTCTAACACTATTGTGATGGGGTTCTATGGAAGGAATGTTAAGCATTGATAATTGGGTGCTCGTGAAACAAACTTTTGGAATGTATTACTATTATATCATTGTTGCAAATCTTGTGGTTCACTTGTACTTACTTACTCAAACCTATGATTTCACCAACGTTTTCGTTGACGGATTTCTATGTTTTTCTCAGGTCCTTGAAAGCTACTTGATACATGCTTCCGCACTCTTTTTGATACTTGCTTGGATGTCAAGTATACATGCATAGTTGGAGCGTCTTTTGACTACTTTAAAATGTGTCGCATAGGTTTCATTCGTACGTTAAACATTGTAATGTAACTAGTCTTTGAACTACATTTGTAAACTTGAAACATCCTTTTACTTATGAAATAGATGCGACATATTTTGGTCAAACGTCATGATAAGGACTTATGACCATGTAATGGGACCTACGTAGACGGCGCCGTCAAACATGATTTGGTCGGGTCGCTACAGATGGTATCAGAGCGTTGGTTGTAGGGATTTAGAGTTCATTGGTGTCGACCCCGAGTCATAGGGTACATTAGTTAATCTAGACTACAACCGGCATATAGACTGAAGTAGGAACTACTTGACTATTTGTGCATTATACTCGAACTCTCCTATCATATCTAACTCTTATTCGATCTTGATATCACGTTGTTAAATTTGATTGACACTCCACCTTGACTTTATGAAGTAGTGTTAAATGCACATGTGAATCAGGGTAATATAATTTCCGGGATTATATTACGGTGGTTCACATGGACGTTCCGACATTATGACATAAAGAATTTAAGGCGGGTTAAGGAAATTTTATCTTTATCCTTATTCCATATCACGGTTGGTATTATTGAGAATACTAACCAACGATATTCTTGTGTCTTGAAGGAATAATGGCTCGTCGACGTGCTCCTCCCGAAACTCCCGAACAAGCTCTACAACGAATGATAGCCACCGCCGTGGATGCGGCCATGGCCGGTCACTCTTCCAACAACAATAACAATAACAACAATCACAACAACAACAACAATGGAGCCGGTAACTCAAACGAAGGGTGCTCCTACAAATCCTTCATGCGGTGCAAACCTCACACTTTTGATGGAACCGGGGGACCGGTCGTGCTCACCCGATGGTTTGAGCAAACGGAAGCCGTCTTTAGCATAAGCGGTTGTCGGGACCAAGACAAGGTCAAATACTCCACTCACACCTTCGCCGGTGTCGCTCTTACATGGTGGAATACTTATGTACAATCAGTGGGTACCGATGAAGCTCACGCCCTCTCTTGGGCCGACTTGAGGGAAAAGATGATTGTCGAATATTTCCCTCGTGAAGAAACCCGAAGGCTCGAACAAGAACTAAGAACTTTAAAGGTGATCGGAAACAATCTCAAGGCTTATAATCAACGATTTTCCGAACTAGCCTTGATGTGCCCAAATCTTGTGAACCCCGAAGCTTTAAGGGTTGAACTTTACATGGATGGCCTTCCAAAGAGTATCAAACACAGAGTAATGTCATCCAAACCCACTAATCATCAAGAAGCTTTGAACATGGCCTGCAAATTGATAGAAACGGTTGACAAAATCGTAGTTCCGGCACCTAAGGCCGAGGATAAATCGAGCAGCAACAAAAGAAAGTGGGAACCCACCCAATCAAGCAACAACAACTTTGCTAAGAAGCCTTACACCTCCGACGGCAAGAAGGGTTATGCCGGGAACCTACCTCTTTGTAACAAATGCAACAAACATCACTTTGGTGAATGTGGCAAGTTAATTTGCCACCGGTGCCAAGGAGTTGGTCATAAGGCCAATGAGTGTAAAAGTGTTGCCCCCATCGCTCGAAAGGGGCTCAATGCACCAAAAACGGGCACTTGTTATGAATGTGGCCAAACGGGCCATTATAGAAATGCATGCCCGAAAAGGAAAGATAACACCAATACGCGCGGCCGAGCTTTCAACATCAACACCGAGGAAGCCCGAGATGATAATGAATTGGTCACGGGTACGTTTCTTCTCAACAACACTTATGTTACTTGTTTATTCGATTCGGGTGCCGATAAGAGTTTTGTATCCAAGACTTTGACTCATTCTTTTAATACTCCACCACGTCCACTAGATACCACTTATACCATTGAAGTGGCCAACGGAAAACTATTGAGTGCCGACACATATTACCGGGGGTGTACGTTAAATATGTTGGGTAATGAGTTTGAAATTGACTTGATACCCATGGAACTAGGGAGCTTCGATGTAATAATCGGTATGAATTGGCTAGCCAAAACGAAATCTCACATCCTTTGTGATCTTAACGCAATTCGAATCCCTATCAAGAATGGTGAACCTTTGATCGTTTATGGCGATAAGAGTTGCACCAGACTCAACCTCGTTTCGTGTATTAAAGTTAGAAAACTACTCCGTAAGGGTTGTTTTGCGATCCTTGCTCACGTTAAGAAAGTCGAGTCCGATGAGAAGCACATCGATGATGTGCCAATTGTTAGTGACTATTCCGATGTATTTCCTGATGAATTGCCGGGTCTTCCACCTCATCGACCGGTTGAATTCCAAATCGATCTTATTCCGGGAGCCGCACCCGTAGCACTTGCACCATATAGACTCGCTCCATCCGAAATGCAAGAATTGCAAAGTCAAATCCAAGAACTACTTGATCGTGGTTTTATCCAACCTAGCCATTCACCTTGGGGCGCTCCGATTTTGTTTGTTAAAAAGAAAGACGGATCCCTACGAATGTGCATTGACTATCGTGAACTAAATAAATTGATGGTTAAGAATCGATATCCTCTCCCTCGCATCGATGACCTCTTTGATCAATTACAAGGGTCTTGTGTATATTCAAAAATCGATCTCCGCTCGGGTTATCATCAATTGGGGGTTAAGGGGGAAGATGTCTCCAAAACCGCTTTCCGGACTCGTTATGGTAGTTATGAATTCCTTGTCATGCCATTTGGTCTCACTAACGCACCGGCGGTGTTCATGGATCTCATGAACCGCGTGTGCAAACCGTATCTTGACAAATTCGTTATCGTGTTCATCGATGATATTTTAGTCTATTCGAAAAGCGAAGAAGAACACGAGGAACATCTCCGACTTGTGCTTGAACTCTTGAGACAAGAATGACTTTATGCCAAATTCTCCAAGTGTGAATTTTGGTTGAAGGAAGTTCAATTTCTTGGTCATGTTGTAAGTGATCAAGGTATTAAAGTCGATCCCACGAAAATCGAAGCCATTAGTAAATGGGAGACTCCTACTACTCCTACTCACATTCGTCAATTCTTGGGTCTCGCCGGGTACTATCGTAGATTCATCGAAAACTTCTCTTTGGTTGCACGTCCTCTAACCGCATTAACTCACAAGGGAAAGAAATTCATTTGGGCCACCGAGCAAGAATCCGCGTTTCAAATCTTGAAGACAAAGCTAACCACTGCTCCTATCTTGTCACTTCCCGAAGGTAATGATGATTTTGTTGTATATTGCGATGCCTCGAAACATGGTTTTGGGTGTGTGTTGATGCAACAGAAGAAAGTCATTGCTTATGCCTCTCGGCAACTAAAAATTCATGAACGGAATTACACGACTCATGATCTCGAACTCGGAGCCGTTGTCTTTGCACTTAAAATGTGGAGACACTATCTTTATGGAACCAAGAGTACTATTTTCACCAATCACAAAAGCCTTCAATACATCTTCGATCAAAAGCAACTAAACATGAGACAACGACGGTGGATTGAAACTTTGAACGATTACGATTGCGAGCTTCGTTACCATCCCGGGAAGGCAAACGTAGTAGCCGATGCCTTAAGTCGAAAAGAAAGAGCGGTGCCTCTTCGTGTCCGAGCCTTAAACATCACCATCCACACAAACCTTAATAGCCAAATTCGGGTAGCCCAAGATGAGGCTCTCAAGGATGAAAACCTTTCACACGAGCTCTTGAACATTCTCGTCTCTCGATTCGAAATTAGGGAGACCGGACTCCGATATTACGCCGGAAGGATTTGGGTGCCTAGTTATGGGGACCTACGAAGCCTTATTTTAGATGAAGCCCATAAGTCACGATACTCGATTCACCCCGGTGCCAATAAGATGTACCACGACCTTAAACAACTATATTGGTGGCCGAACATCAAAAGGGACGTAGCTACTTATGTTTCCAAGTGTTTGACATGTTCCAAAGTCAAAGCCGAACACCAAAGACCGTCTGGACTACTTCAACAACCCGAGATTCCGCAATGGAAGTGGGAAAGGATAACGATGGATTTTATCACCAAGCTACCAAAAACGACGGGCGGTTATGATACCATTTGGGTTATTGTTGACCGTCTCACCAAATCCGCACACTTCCTTGCCATGAAAGAAACGGACAAAATGGGGAAACTTGCACAACTTTACATTAAGGAGATCGTAGCCTGACACGGTGTACCTTTATCGATTATCTTCGACCGAGATGGCCGTTTTGTTTCTAGATTTTGGCGTACTTTGCAAGAAGCATTGGGAACGCGTTTAGACATGAGCACCGCATATCATCCACAAACCGACGGACAAAGCGAACGCACAATTCAAACCTTGGAAGACATGCTACGAGCTTGCGTTGTCGACTTTGGAAAAGCTTGGGATAAGCACTTGCCTCTCGCCGAATTCTCCTACAACAATAGTTATCACGCGAGTATTAACGCCGCACCATTCGAAGCATTATATGGCCGAAAATGTCGCTCTCCTCTTTGTTGGGCCGAAGTAGGCGACAAACAAATCACCGGTCCCGAACTTATTCATGAAACAACCGAGAAGATCGTTCAAATCCGAGATAGGCTTCGGACGGCCCGGAGTCGTCAAAAGAGTTATACCGACAAATGACGCAACGACCTCAAATTTCAAGTCGGTGACCGAGTAATGTTAAAAGTCGCACCTTGGAAAGGTGTAATTCATTTTGGGAAACGCGGGAAGCTAAATCCGCGGTATATTGGTCCTTTCGAAATCTTGGAGCGTATTGGAACCGTTGCTTATCGTTTAGATCTTCCGCCTCAATTGAACTCCGTTCATCCTACCTTCCATGTATCTAACTTGAAAAAGTGTCTTGCCGAACCCGATATCGTCATCCCTCTCGAAGAACTTACTATTGATGACAAACTTCATTTTGTGGAGGAACCGGTTGAAATTGTGGACACCTCCGTCAAGACATTGAAACAAAGCCGAATCCCGATTGTCAAGGTTCGTTGGAATGCTAAAAGAGGACCCGAGTTTACTTGGGAAAGGCAAGATCAAATGCAAAAGAAATACCCTCACTTATTCCCGATTCCGGAAACGCAAAATTTCGAGGAAGAAACAACAACTACTACGCCTACTTAAATTTCGGGACGAAATTTCTTTTAAGGAGTAGGTAATGTAACATCCCGCCTTTTTCCATTTACTTTTCCGCTTAACTATTTAAAGTCCGTTATATGATTATGACATCCCTCGTTAATACGCGTTTTAAAATATCTCGTTTAGATAATTCACGCACCCGCAACCGAACTAGAGGGACCATTGTTGCTAAGAGAGCAAAGAGGTGACTAGGTCAACTAGTCAACCCTTCACTCTCATCCATTCATTAATTCTTTTTCTTTTTCCTTTTTCTCTAACGCTTTCACCAAATCTCTCAAACACCACTTCAAGGATTCATCATCCAAATCAAATCGAGCAAGCATCCATCTAAACAAATTGCATATTCGGAATCCTCTCATCTTCCTCTTCGATTCCATACCGATTTCATCAAGTTTGGGTAACTTTCTAAAATCACTAGATTTTGTGTTCTTGATGTTTTTAACTTATAAAGTTGTTAATTAGTGTCTATGGCTCAAGTCTAACATGAATATATGATTTATATGTTCAATTTCGTTATTTGAAGTAACTAGTTTGAATATGAACTTTGGTGTGTTTGATTTGGTGATTTGGTTGTTTGAATGTTGTTAAAAGTGATAAATGCATGTATTAAATGTGTTCCTAGTATCACTAGCTTCAATTTGATGTGTAGGTTGTTTTAGAAAACTTCATAAACATGATTAGTGATTTTGATGTTGTTGGTTAGGGTTTGATAGAATTTAATGTGAACATTTAATGCTTTGAATGACATGATATGTTATTTGTAAGTGTTAGGTTGTATTGTATGCTTGATCACCTTCGAAACGGCATATCATTCATGTAAATTGGTTGCCGAATCATCAAATTTCATTTATGAACTTGAATGCATTTAATGAGGAGCCTTGAATGTGATTTTGGTTGTTGTAAAAGTAAATGTGATTGTTTAAATGTGTTTAGTTGTTTTCCTTGTCAAAATACCTTTCCGATGATATAAGATACATGTTTTGGTTGTTTGCGGGTCATAAATGGTGATTGTTTGAAGTTAGTGATGATGTAGCGTGAGGGTACGAAATAGTATTATTTTTAATACAAAATACTACAAAATATGACACAAGTTTTATTAATTTACGGATGGGATATACCTAAACCTTGCTACAACACTATAGGCAGTGTACCTAATCGTAGAGTAGTGTAGTTTTTAGTAAGTCCGGTTCGTTCCACAGGGAGCTGGTGATACTTACTATATTTTTAACTATATTTATATAAAATATATATAATTATATAAGTAGTAATATTATTATAAAAGGGGGGTTTTACCGTTTAATGACCGGTTTGTCGATTCTATATTTTAAGCGTAAAGATAAATGACGATAATTAAAGTGCGTAAAATAATGACAATAAATAAAATGACAGTAAATAAAATTGCGAGTAATAAAATGACAGTAAATAAAGATACGATGAGAAATATAATAAAAGAATTATGCTTATTTAAACTTCCGTAATCATGATGTTTGACGTGTTGATTTTAATTTATTACCATGGGTTAATTGTCCTTTGTCCTGGTTTATTTGATACGTCTATCTGGTTTTTGTCCATAATAGTCCATCGGTCATAAAAATAAAGTGCGAGTATCCTCGTCAAATTACCCTTATACCCGAAGTCAAATATTCCAACTGATTAAGGATTTAAACTGTGACGCAGTTATCACTTCTGTCAACAATTACACCAGTTATCATTGTATGTAATCCACCCCTGTTTTAATTAGTTTATGAATATTAATTCATCCACTTGATCAGAATGAATAATCAATTACCCAACCCAATTGATTAATTAAATGATTATAACAGATTCCATATGAACATCACTAAATAGGACAACCATAATCATTATTAATTATTAGGTTAATTAATTTGAAGATAGGTTCGACAGACTCCAATGAGTTGTCACTCAATTTAGACAATACCCCCCATCTATTAATAGTCAATAGTTCAATTTCCACAAGTGTCGGTCTTTTGCCCAAACCTTAATTATGGTCCAAAGTTCAATAACCCCTTCTTAATATTTTAGCCCAACATCACGATTACTTCGGCTCAAATAAGCATAATAATAACTTAGTTACGATACATTAATGTAAAAAGGTTGAACATAACTTACAATGATTAAAAATAGCGTAGCGTTACACGGACAGAATTTCGACTTACACACTCAAACGATCTCTATCATAAATCTTATTATTATCATAATTTAAAATTAAAATTAAGATTATTGTTATATCTTATTAAGTTAACATTATGATAGAGATATAGAATATAGATATTGATAATTGATATTGATAAATAAGAAAAAGATAGAAAAAGGTGTGTTTTTACATTACGATTACAAAGCCTTTTATAGGCGAATTTAGAAATTGAATTTTCACTTATGACCCCTGAACTATGCTCAATTAACAACTTTTTATTATTTAATATTATTCTTATTATGAATTATTTAAATATTATATTTTATTCTTGTGCATAGTTGACTCGTAATTTTTACACCGTTGCGTCGAGCGTTGAGAGTTGACTCTGGTCCCGGTTCCGGATTTTCGAACGTCCTTGCGTACAATTTTATATTTTGTACTTTGCGTTTTGTAACTTGTACTCTTGTCATTTTTAGACGTTCCTCATCAATAATTTGAACCTTTTTGATTGTATCTTGTACTTTTGAGCTTTTTGGACCTTTGTGTCTTCAATTCGTCGTTTTCGCCTTTTGTCTTCGCACTTATTTAAAATAAACGAATATTACTTGAAAATGGAACAATTGCAACTAAAATCTTGTCTTTCTTGGGGGATTTTGCTATGAAATATATGTTCCTTTTTAGCCTTATCAATATCCCCACACTTGAGCGTTGCTTGTCCTCAAGCAATACAGTCTTGAAATAATATAATACATCACACGAATCACTTCTTTATTCTTCACACTTTGTACATCAGTGATTTTGATAGAGCGGTATAAACAATGATAGTAACGATATGGTTAAAGGTGGGTGTGTCATCCACAGTTGCCTTGGGTTTAGGACAACGACACTTGCAATCAAATAGCCGATTTACTTTCGGTTTCCAAAGCAAAGTGCACATTTGAAAGGCGGTTTACAGTCCCACATGACTATAAAAATTTAGATCCTTTAAGGAAATTGGATCTTTATGAAAACATTTGATCTTTTGAAAATTCAAGCTAGATTTTACCCTAGACAAGTTTTCTGATTTGATCCATCATCGGTGTTGCAAAATATATTTGTGGATCAATATTTTGGCTAAAACTTTTAGGTTCGTGTAATCCACTCCTATCCCGGTATCGGAAAGTACACATCCAGTTTACTTGTTCCGTATATTATCTTTCGGTAAACTACCGTCCGGTTGTAAAGGAAAGCGATGAACAAGAAACTGTTAAGGCAATGTCCCGTGACATGCAGATGATTATGGTCTTTTAACGTGTCGGATGCTAGAACTATCCTTGGTAGGAGCGATAGTAAAGATCATCCTATGATTTTTCGGTCTGGCACAAGGTCCTGTCTCCGACCATGCTATGCAACCACCGTTCTTACGGTTAACACCCGATTTGGTTCAGGTGACCTAATGAATTCCAGGTGAATTCCTAGGATTTTACGTTCAATGGTAATGAACGCATTTGAAATGTCCCGTTCTTATTGATTAAAAACGTTCCATATTAATTGATTTCGTTGCGAGGTTTTGACCTCTATATGAGACGTTTTTCAAAGACTGCATTCATTTTTAAAACAAACCATAACCTTTATTTCATAAATAAAGGTTTAAAAAGCTTTACGTAGATTATCAAATAATGATAATCTAAAATATCCTGTTTACACACGACCATTACATAATGGTTTACAATACAAATATGTTACATCGAAATCAGTTTCTTGAATGCAGTTTTTACACAATATCATACAAACATGGACTCCAAATCTTGTCCTTATTTTAGTATGCAACAGCGGAAGCTCTTAATATTCACCTGAGAATAAACATGCTTTAAACGTCAACAAAAATGTTGGTGAGTTATAGGTTTAACCTATATATATCAAATCGTAACAATAGACCACAAGATTTCATATTTCAATACACATCCCATACATAGAGATAAAAATCATTCATATGGTGAACACCTGGTAACCGACATTAACAAGATGCATATATAAGAATATCCCCATCATTCCGGGATACCCTTCGGATATGATATAAATTTCGAAGTACTAAAGCATCCGGTAATTTGGATGGGGTTTGTTAGGCCCAATAGATCTATCTTTAGGATTCGCGTCAATTAGGGTGTCTGTTCCCTAATTCTTAGATTACCAGACTTAATAAAAAGGGGCATATTCGATTTCGATAATTCAACCATAGAATGTAGTTTCACGTACTTGTGTCTATTTTGTAAATCATTTATAAAACCTGCATGTATTCTCATCCCAAAAATATTAGATTTTAAAAGTGGGACTATAACTCACTTTCACAGATTTTTACTCCGTCGGGAAGTAAGACTTGGCCACTGTTAATTCACGAACCTATAACAATATATACATATATATTAAAGTATGTTCAAAATATATTTACAACACTTTTAATATATTTTGATGTTTTAAGTTTATTAAGTCAGCTGTCCTCGTTAGTAACCTATAACTAGTTGTCCACAGTTAGATGTACAGAAATAAATCGATAAATATTATCTTGAATCAATCCACGACCCAGTGTATACGTATCTCAGTATTGATCACAACTCAAACTATATATATTTTGGAATCAACCTCAACCCTGTATAGCTAACTCCAACATTCACATATAGAGTGTCTATGGTTGTTCCGAAATATATATAGATGTGTCGACATGATAGGTCGAAACATTGTATACGTGTCTATGGTATCTCAAGATTACATAATATACAATACAAGTTGATTAAGTTATGGTTGGAATAGATTTGTTACCAATTTTCACGTAGCTAAAATGAGAAAAATTATCCAATCTTGTTTTACCCATAACTTCTTCATTTTAAATCCGTTTTGAGTGAATCAAATTGCTATGGTTTCATATTGAACTCTATTTTATGAATCTAAACAAAAAAAGTATAGGTTTCTAGTCAGAAAAATAAGTTACAAGTCGTTTTTGTAAAGGTAGTCATTTCAGTCGAAAGAACGACGTCTAGATGACCATTTTAGAAAACATACTTCCACTTTGAGTTTAACCATAATTTTTGGATATAGTTTCATGTTCATAATAAAAATCATTTTCTCAGAATAATAACTTTTAAATCAAAGTTTATCATAGTTTTTAATTAACTAACCCAAAACAGCCCGCGGTGTTACTACGACGGCGTAAATCCGGTTTTACGGTGTTTTTCATGTTTCCAGGTTTTAAATCATTAAGTTAGCATATCATATAGATATAGAACATGTGTTTAGTTGATTTTAAAAGTCAAGTTAGAAGGATTAACTTTTGTTTGCGAACAAGTTTAGAATTAACTAAACTATGTTCTAGTGATTACAAGTTTAAACCATCGAATAAGATAGCTTTATATGTATGAATCGAATGATGTTATGAACATCATTACTACCTTAATTTCCTTGGATAAACCTACTGGAAAAGAGAAAAATGGATCTAGCTTCAATGGATCCTTGGATGGCTCGAAGTTCTTGAAGCAGAATCATGACACGAAAACAAGTTCAAGTAAGATCATCACTTGAAATAAGATTGTTATAGTTATAGAAATTGAACCAAAGTTTGAATATGATTATTACCTTGTATTAGAATGATAACCTACTGTAAGAAACAAAGATTTCTTGAGGTTGGATGATCACCTTACAAGATTGGAAGCGAGCTAGCAAACTTGAAAGTATTCTTGATTTTATGAAACTAGAACTTTTGGAATTTATGAAGAACACTTAGAACTTGAAGATAGAACTTGAGAGAGATCAATTAGATGAAGAAAATTGAAGAATGAAAGTGTTTCTAGGTGTTTTTGGTTGTTGGTGTATGGATTAGATATAAAGGATATGTAATTTTGTTTTCATGTAAATAAGTCATGAATGATTACTCATATTTTTGTAATTTTATGAGATATTTCATGCTAGTTGCCAAATGATGGTTCCCACATGTGTTAGGTGACTCACATGGGCTGCTAAGAGCTGATCATTGGAGTGTATATACCAATAGTACATACATCTAAAAGCTGTGTATTGTACGAGTACGAATACGGGTGCATACGAGTAGAATTGTTGATGAAACTGAATGAGGATGTAATTGTAAGCATTTTTGTTAAGTAGAAGTATTTTGATAAGTGTATTTAAGTCTTTCAAAAGTGTATAAATACATATTAAAACACTACATGTATATACATTTTAACTGAGTCGTTAAGTCATCGTTAGTCGTTATATGTAAGTGTTGTTTTGAAACCTTTAGGTTAACGATCTTGTTAAATATTGTTAACCCAATGTTTATAATATCAAATGAGATTTTAAATTATTATATTATCATGATATTATGATATATAATATATCTTAGTATGATATATATACAGTTAAATGTCGTTACAACGATAATCGTTACATATATGTCTCGTTTCGAAATCATTAAGTTAGTAGTCTTATTTTTACATATGTATTTCATTGTTAATACACTTAATAATATATTTACTTATCATTTAACATAATTAACCAAGTGTATCAATATCTTAATATGATTCATATGTACCTAGTAAGACGTTGTTATAACGATAATCGTTATATATATCGTTTTCGAGTTTCTTAAATTAATAGTCTCATTTTTATGTATATAACTCATTGTTAAAATACCTAATGAGATACATACTTATAATTAAATCATGTTAACTATATATATAACCATATATCTGTCATCGTATAGTTTTTACAAGTTTTAACGTTCGTGAATCACCGGTCAACTTGGGTGGTCAATTGTCTATATGAAACATATTTCAATTAGTCAAGTCTTAACAAGTTTGATTGCTTAACATGTTGGAAACATTTAATCATGTAAATATCAATCTCAATTAATATATATAAACATGGAAAAGTTCGGGTCACTACAGTACCTACCCGTTAAATAAATTTCGTCCCGAAATTTTAAGCTGTTGAAGGTGTTGACGAATCTTCTGGAAATAGATGCGGGTATTTCTTCTTCATCTGATCTTCACGCTCCCAGGTGAACTCGGGTCCTCTACGAGCATTCCATCGAACCTTAACAATTGGTATCTTGTTTTGCTTAAGTCTTTTAACCTCACGATCCATTATTTCGACGGGTTCTTCGATGAATTGAAGTTTTTCGTTGATTTGGATTTCATCTAACGGAATAGTGAGATCTTCTTTAGCAAAACATTTCTTCAAATTCGAGACGTGGAAAGTGTTATGTACAGCCGCGAGTTGTTGAGGTAACTCAAGTCGGTAAGCTACTGGTCCGACACGATCAATAATCTTGAATGGTCCAATATACCTTGGATTTAATTTCCCTCGTTTACCAAATCGAACAACGCCTTTCCAAGGTGCAACTTTAAGCATGACCATCTCTCCAATTTCAAATTCTATATCTTTTCTTTTAATGTCAGCGTAGCTCTTTTGTCGACTTTGGGCGGTTTTCAACCGTTGTTGAATTTGGATGATCTTCTCGGTAGTTTCTTGTATAATCTCTGGACCCGTAATCTGTCTATCCCCCACTTCACTCCAACAAATCGGAGACCTGCACTTTCTACCATAAAGTGCTTCAAACGGCGCCATCTCAATGCTTGAATGGTAGCTGTTGTTGTAGGAAAATTCTGCTAACGGTAGATGTCGATCCCAACTGTTTCCGAAATCAATAACACATGCTCGTAGCATGTCTTCAAGCGTTTGTATCGTCCTTTCGCTCTGCCCATCAGTTTGTGGATGATAGGCAGTACTCATGTCTAGACGAGTTCCTAATGCTTGCTGTAATGTCTGCCAGAATCTTGAAATAAATCTACCATCCCTATCAGAGATAATAGAGATTGGTATTCCATGTCTGGAGACGACTTCCTTCAAATACAGTCGTGCTAACTTCTCCATCTTGTCATCTTCTCTTATTGGCAGGAAGTGTGCTGATTTGGTGAGACGATCAACTATTACCCAAATAGTATCAAAACTACTTGCAGTCCTTGGCAATTTAGTAATGAAATCCATGGTAATGTTTTCCCATTTCCATTCCGGGATTTCGGGTTGTTGAAGTAGACCTGATGGTTTCTGATGCTCAGCTTTGACTTTGGAACACGTCAAACATTCTCCTACGTATTTAGCAACATCGGCTTTCATACCTGGCCACCAAAAATGTTTCTTGAGATCCTTGTACATCTTCCCCGTTCCAGGATGTATTGAGTATCTGGTTTTATGAGCTTCTCTAAGTACCATTTCTCTCATATCTCCAAATTTTGGTACCCAAATCCTTTCAGCCCTATACCGGGTTCCGTCTTCCTGAATATTAAGATGCTTCTCCGATCCTTTGGGTATTTCATCCTTTAAATTTCCCTCTTTTAAAACTCCTTGTTGCGCCTCCTTTATTTGAGTAGTAAGGTTATTATGAATCATTATATTCATAGATTTTACTCGAATGGGTTCTCTGTCCTTCCTGCTCAAGGCATCGGCTACCACATTTGCCTTCCCCGGGTGGTAACGAATCTCAAAGTCGTAATCATTCAACAATTCAATCCACCTACGCTGCCTCATATTCAGTTGTTTCTGATTAAATATGTGTTGAAGACTTTTGTGGTCGGTATATATAATACTTTTGACCCCATATAAGTAGTGCCTCCAAGTCTTTAATGCAAAAACAACCGCTCCTAATTCCAAATCATGCGTCGTATAATTTTGTTCGTGAATCTTCAATTGTCTAGACGCATAAGCAATCACCTTCGTTCGTTGCATTAATACACAACCGAGACCTTGCTTTGATGCGTCACAATAAATCACAAAATCATCATTCCCTTCAGGCAATGACAATATAGGTGCCGTAGTTAGCTTTTTCTTCAATAACTGAAACGCTTTCTCTTGTTCATCATTCCATTCAAATTTCTTCCCTTTATGCGTTAATGCAGTCAAGGGTTTTGCTATTCTGGAAAAATCTTGGATGAACCTTCTGTAGTAACCAGCTAGTCCTAAAAACTGGCGTATGTGTTTCGGAGTTTTCGGGGTTTCCCACTTTTCAACAGTTTCTATCTTTGCCGGATCCACCTTAATACCTTCTTTGTTCACTATGTGACCGAGGAATTGAACTTCTTCCAACCAAAATGCACACTTTGAAAACTTAGCATACAATTCTTCCTTCCTCAATACTTCTAACACCTTTCTCAAATGTTCACCGTGTTCTTGGTCATTCTTTGAGTAAATAAGTATGTCATCAATGAAAACAATGACAAACTTGTCAAGGTATGGTCCACACACTCGGTTCATAAGGTCCATGAACACAGCTGGTGCATTAGTTAAACCAAACGGCATGACCAAAAACTCGTAATGACCGTAACGTGTTCTGAAAGCAGTCTTTGGAATATCATCTTCTTTTACCCGCATTTGATGATACCCGGAACGTAAGTCAATCTTTGAATAAACAGACGAGCCTTGTAGTTGATCAAATAAGTCATCGATTCTCGGTAGTGGGTAGCGGTTCTTGATGGTAAGTTTGTTCAACTCTCGGTAGTCGATACACAACCTGAATGTACCATCTTTCTTCTTGACAAACAAAACAGGAGCTCCCCACGGTGATGTGCTTGGTCGAATGAAACCACGCTCTAAAAGTTCTTGTAATTGGCTTTGTAGTTCTTTCATCTCGCTGGGTGCGAGTCTGTAAGGAGCACGAGCTATTGGTGCAGCTCCTGGTACAAGATCTATTTGAAATTCAACGGATCGATGTGGGGGTAATCCCGGTAATTCTTTCGGAAATACATCAGGAAATTCTTTTGCGACGGGAACATCATTGATGCTCTTTTCTTCAGTTTGTACTTTCTCGACGTGTGCTAGAACAGCATAGCAACCTTTTCTTATTAGTTTTTGTGCCTTCAAATTACTAATAAGATGTAGCTTCGTGTTGCCCTTTTCTCCGTACACCATTAAGGGTTTTCCTTTTTCTCGTATAATGCGAATTGCATTTTTGTAACAAACGATCTCCGCTTTCACTTCTTTCAACCAGTCCATACCGATTATCACATCAAAACTCCCTAACTCTACTGGTATCAAATCAATCTTAAATGTTTCGCTAACCAGTTTAATTTCTCGATTTCGACATATATTATCTGCTGAAATTAATTTACCATTTGCTAATTCGAGTAAAAATTTACTATCCAAAGGCGTCAATGGACAACTTAATTTAGCACAAAAATCTCTACTCATATAGCTTCTATCCGCACCCGAATCAAATAAAACGTAAGCAGATTTATTGTCAATAAGAAACGTACCCGTAACAAGCTCCGGGTCTTCCTGTGCCTCTGCCGCATTAATATTGAAAACTCTTCCACGGCCTTGTCCATTCGTGTTCTCCTGGTTCGGGCAATTTCTAATAATGTGGCCCGGTTTTCCACATTTATAACAAACTACATTGGCATAACTTGCTCCGACACTACTTGCTCCACCATTACTCGTTCCGACACCATTTGTTCCTTTCGTTCTATTAACCCCTGGTCCGTAGACCTCACACTTCACCGCGCTATGACCATTTCTTTTACACTTGTTGCAAAATTTGGTGCAGAACCCCGAGTGATTCTTTTCACACCTTTGGCATAGCTGCTTCTGATTGTTGTTGTTGTTGCGGTTATTATTGTTGTTGGGATGATTGTTGTAGTTGCTGTTGTTGTTGTTGTTGTTGTTGTTGGGCCGTTTGTTGTAGTTGCGATTGATGTTGCGATTGTTGGGATAATTGTTGCGATTATTGTTATAATTGCTGTTGTTGTTGTATTGGTGATTCTTATCACCGTTTTCCTCCCACTTTCTTTTGACTTGCTTCACATTGGCCTCTTCAGCAGTCTGTTCTTTAATTCTTTCTTCAATCTGGTTCAGTAGTTTGTGAGCCATTCTACATGCCTGTTGTATGGAGGCGGGCTCGTGTGAACTTATATCTTCTTGGATTCTTTCCGGTAATCCTTTCACAAACGCGTCGATCTTCTCTTCCTCATCTTCGAATGCTCCCGGACACAATAGGCACAATTCTGTGAATCGTCTTTCGTACGTGGTAATATCAAATCCTTGGGTTCGTAACCCTCTAAGTTCTGTCTTGAGCTTATTGACCTCGGTTCTGGGACGGTACTTCTCGTTCATCAAGTGCTTGAATGCTGACCACGGTAGTGCGTACGCATCGTCTTGTCCCACTTGCTCTAGATAGGTATTCCACCATGTTAACGCAGAACCTGTGAAGGTATGCGTAGCGTACTTTACTTTGTCCTCTTCAGTACACTTACTTATGGCAAACACCGATTCGACCTTCTCGGTCCACCGTTTCAATCCGATCGGTCCTTCGGTTCCATCAAATTCCAAAGGTTTGCAGGCAGTGAATTCTTTGTAGGTGCATCCTACACGATTTCCTGTACTGCTAGATCCAAGGTTATTGTTGGTATGTAGCGCAGCCTGTACTGCGGCTATGTTTGAAGCTAGAAAAGTACGGAATTCCTCTTCATTCATATTCACGGTGTGTCGAGTAGTCGGTGCCATTTCCTTCAAAATAGTTAAATGGAACAAGTTAATCATACAGAATATTAAGAGTAGTTAATAGTATTTCGTAGCATAATATGAACTCATTTATAAAAGCTTTTTCTTCATATTAGCGTTTTATAAGTTTAAATTCGGGTAGTACCTACCCGTTAAGTTCATACTTAGTAGCTAATATACAATTCAACTACTACAATTCTATATGAAAAACTGATTATAATAATATTTCGCGTTCAAACTTTTATACAATATTTTACAAACTTACAATACCGCTTATTTTACATAAAGCATGAAATATAGCACACAATAACTTTGATACAAGATAGTTGTGAAGATAATTCTAGCTAGTACACAAGTCGTTCAGCAAAGGCAATAAAGACACGTAATTCATACGTCCAGAAACAAGTCATGCATTCTGGTTTTACTAGGACTACTTCCCATCCTTGGTCTTGTGCAACATAACCGTTATGTCCGTTGATAAGACAGCGTGTTGTAACGTCGTCAAAGGGACGAGGGTTACGTAATGTCCAACAGTCCCGTAATAATCTAAAAACCTCATTTCTTACCCCAATTACCGACTCCGTCACTTGTGGAAACGTTTTGTTTAATAGTTGTAGCCCGATGTTCTTGTTCTCACTTTGGTGAGAAGCGAACATTACTAATCCGTAAGCATAACATGCTTCTTTATGTTGCATGTTAGCCGCTTTTTCTAAATCACGAAGTCCAATATTCGGATATATTGAGTCAAAATAATTTCTTAACCCGTTGCGTAAAATAGCATTTGGGTTCCCCGCAATATATGCGTCAAAGTAAACACATCGTAACTTATGGGTTTCCCAATGTGATATCCCCCATATTTCAAACGAAAGTCTCTTATAAACCAAGACATTCTTGGAACGTTCTTCGAATGTCTTACAAACTGATCTCGCCTTAAATAGTTGTGCCGAGGAATTCTGGCCGACTCTAGACAAGATTTCGTCAATCATGTCTCCGGGTAGGTCTCTTAAAATATTGGGTTGTCTATCCATTTTGTGTTTTTAAACTGTAAAATAGACAAGAGTTAGATTCATAAAAAAATACTTATTAATACAAGCAATTTTTACATATATCATAAAGCATAAGAACACTATATTACATATATTACACCACACGAATACAACTATCTTATTCCGACTCGCTCGTTTCTTCTTCTTCGGTTTTGGTTCGTTTTGCCAAGTTTCTAGGGATATATGATGTTCCCTTAATACGAGCTGTCGTTGTCCACATTGGTTTAGAAAAACCTGGTGGTTTAGAGGTTCCCGGGTCATTGTTACAACTTAAGGACTTCGGGCGTTGACGATACATATAAAGTTCATCGGGGTTGGAATTAGATTTCTCTATTTTTATGCCATTTCCCTTATTATTTTCTTTTGCCTTTCTAAATTCAGTTGGGGTAATTTCTATAACATCATCGGAATTCTCGTCGGAATCCGATTCATCGGAGAATTGGTAATCCTCCCAATATTTTGCTTCCTTGGTGGAAACACCATTGACCATAATTAACCTTGGTCGGTTGGTTGAGGATTTTCTTTTACTTAACCGTTTTATTATTTCCCCCACCGGTTCTATTTCTTCATCCGGTTCCGATTCTTCTTCCGGTTCCGATTCTTCTTCCGGTTCCGACTCTTCTTCCGGTTCCTCTTCGGGAACTTGTGAATCAGTCCACGAATCATTCCAATTTACATTTGACTCTTCAATATTATTAGGTGAGTCAATGGGACTTGTTCTAGAGGTAGACATCTATCACATAATATCAAACGCGTTAAGAGATTAATATATCACATAATATTCACATGTTAAAAATATATAGTTTCCAACAAAATTTGTTAAGCAATCATTTTTCAAGTAAACACGGTCGAAGTCCAGACTCACTAATGCATCCTAACAAACTCGATAAGACACACTAATGAAAAATTCTGGTTCTCTAAGACCAACGCTCGGATACCAACTGAAATACAGTTGGGGACAACCACCGTCCCACCCAGTGCCTTCCCAGCTAACCGCCTGGTTACCACTGAGTGTACCTCAGATACTGATTTTAGGGCCTGCCTCTCGACTACTGCCAACCCTCATAAGGGATCGCAAGGAGTAAGAGCCAATGCTTCGTCACAGGTAACACTGTGAGAACCTCCTTTACGACTAACCCGCCACACATGGACGGCGTTATACCAGCTCTGATACCAACTGAAATGTCCCGTTCTTATTGATTAAAAACGTTCCATATTAATTGATTTCGTTGCGAGGTTTTGACCTCTATATGAGACGTTTTTCAAAGACTGCATTCATTTTTAAAACAAACCATAACCTTTATTTCATAAATAAAGGTTTAAAAAGCTTTACGTAGATTATCAAATAATGATAATCTAAAATATCCTGTTTACACACGACCATTACATAATGGTTTACAATACAAATATGTTACATCGAAATCAGTTTCTTGAATGCAGTTTTTACACAATATCATACAAACATGGACTCCAAATCTTGTCCTTATTTTAGTATGCAACTGCGGAAGCTCTTAATATTCACCTGAGAATAAACATGCTTTAAACGTCAACAAAAATGTTGGTGAGTTATAGGTTTAACCTATATATATCAAATCGTAACAATAGACCACAAGATTTCATATTTCAATACACATCCCATACATAGAGATAAAAATCATTCATATGGTGAACACCTGGTAATCGACATTAACAAGATGCATATATAAGAATATCCCCATCATTCCGGGACACCCTTCGGATATGATATAAATTTCGAAGTACTAAAGCATCCGGTAATTTGGATGGGGTTTGTTAGGCCCAATAGATCTATCTTTAGGATTCGCGTCAATTAGGGTGTCTGTTCCCTAATTCTTAGATTACCAGACTTAATAAAAAGGGGCATATTCGATTTTGATAATTCAACCATAGAATGTAGTTTCACGTACTTGTGTCTATTTTGTAAATCATTTATAAAACCTGCATGTATTCTCATCCCAAAAATATTAGATTTTAAAAGTGGGACTATAACTCACTTTCACAGATTTTTACTCCGTCGGGAAGTAAGACTTGGCCACTGTTGATTCACGAACCTATAACAATATATACATATATATTAAAGTATGTTCAAAATATATTTACAACACTTTTAATATATTTTGATGTTTTAAGTTTATTAAGTCAGCTGTCCTCGTTAGTAACCTATAACTAGTTGTCCACAGTTAGATGTACAGAAATAAATCGATAAATATTATCTTGAATCAATCCACGACCCAGTGTATACGTATCTCAGTATTGATCACAACTCAAACTATATATATTTTGGAATCAACCTCAACCCTGTATAGCTAACTCCAACATTCACATATAGAGTGTCTATGGTTGTTCCGAAATATATATAGATGTGTCGACATGATAGGTCGAAACATTGTATACGTGTCTATGGTATCTCAAGATTACATAATATACAATACAAGTTGATTAAGTTATGGTTGGAATAGATTTGTTACCAATTTTCACGTAGCTAAAATGAGAAAAATTATCCAATCTTGTTTTACCCATAACTTCTTCATTTTAAATCCGTTTTGAGTGAATCAAATTGCTATGGTTTCATATTGAACGCTATTTTATGAATCTAAACAAAAAAAAGTATAGGTTTCTAGTCAGAAAAATAAGTTACAAGTCGTTTTTGTAAAGGTAGTCATTTCAGTCGAAAGAACGACGTCTAGATGACCATTTTAGAAAACATACTTCCACTTTGAGTTTAACCATAATTTTTGGATATAGTTTCATGTTCATAATAAAAATCATTTTCTCAGAATAACAACTTTTAAATCAAAGTTTATCATAGTTTTTAATTAACTAACCCAAAACAGCCCGCGGTGTTACTACGACGGCGTAAATCCGGTTTTACGGTGTTTTTCATGTTTCCAGGTTTTAAATCATTAAGTTAGCATATCATACAGATATAGAACATGTGTTTAGTTGATTTTAAAAGTCAAGTTAGAAGGATTAACTTTTGTTTGCGAACAAGTTTAGAATTAACTAAACTATGTTCTAGTGATTACAAGTTTAAACCATCTAATAAGATAGCTTTATATGTATGAATCGAATGATGTTATGAACATCATTACTACCTTAATTTCCTTGGATAAACCTACTGGAAAAGAGAAAAATGGATCTAGCTTCAATGGATCCTTGGATGGCTCGAAGTTCTTGAAGCAGAATCATGACACGAAAACAAGTTCAAGTAAGATCATCACTTGAAATAAGATTGTTATAGTTATAGAAATTGAACCAAAGTTTGAATATGATTATTACCTTGTATTAGAATGATAACCTACTGTAAGAAAAAAAGATTTCTTGAGGTTGGATGATCACCTTACAAGATTGGAAGCGAGCTAGCAAACTTGAAAGTATTCTTGATTTTATGAAACTAGAACTTTTGGAATTTATGAAGAACACTTAGAACTTGAAGATAGAACTTGAGAGAGATCAATTAGATGAAGAAAATTGAAGAATGAAAGTGTTTGTAGGTGTTTTTGGTCGTTGGTGTATGGATTAGATATAAAGGATATGTAATTTTGTTTTCATGTAAATAAGTCATGAATGATTACTCATATTTTTGTAATTTTATGAGATATTTCATGCTAGTTGCCAAATGATGGTTCCCACATGTGTTAGGTGACTCACATGGGCTGCTAAGAGCTGATCATTGGAGTGTATATACCAATAGTACATACATCTAAAAGCTGTGTATTGTACGAGTACGAATACGGGTGCATACGAGTAGAATTGTTGATGAAACTGAACGAGGATGTAATTGTAAGCATTTTTGTTAAGTAGAAGTATTTTGATAAGTGTATTTAAGTCTTTCAAAAGTGTATAAATACATATTAAAACACTACATGTATATACATTTTAACTGAGTCGTTAAGTCATCGTTAGTCGTTATATGTAAGTGTTGTTTTGAAACCTTTAGGTTAACGATCTTGTTAAATGTTGTTAACCCAATGTTTATAATATCAAATGAGATTTTAAATTATTATATTATCATGATATTATGATATATAATATATCTTAGTATGATATATATACAGTTAAATGTCGTTACAACGATAATCGTTACATATATGTCTCGTTTCGAAATCATTAAGTTAGTAGTCTTATTTTTACATATGTATTTCATTGTTAATACACTTAATAATATATTTACTTATCATTTAACATAATTAACCAAGTGTATCAATATCTTAATATGATTCATATGTACCTAGTAAGACGTTGTTATAACGATAATCGTTATATATATCGTTTTCGAGTTTCTTAAATTAATAGTCTCATTTTTATGTATATAACTCATTGTTAAAATACCTAATGAGATACATACTTATAATTAAATCATGTTAACTATATATATAACCATATATCTGTCATCGTATAGTTTTTACAAGTTTTAACGTTCGTGAATCACCGGTCAACTTGGGTGGTCAATTGTCTATATGAAACATATTTCAATTAGTCAAGTCTTAACAAGTTTGATTGCTTAACAAGTTGGAAACATTTAATCATGTAAATATCAATCTCAATTAATATATATAAACATGGAAAAGTTCGGGTCACTACAGCATTGAAAATGGGTTTTCAGAAAACAAATCGGTTTGTATTTTTGATCAAAATATTTTCTCGTTCAAGCTCGAGTTTAGATATCATTGAATTCCATGAGTTTGAATTCTCAATCTTTAAGGTCAATCTCAAGGATTGAGTAATATCAGTCTTAAAAGCTGATTTTTAATCTTTAAGGAGATTATCCTTTCTGGGGATCTGATTCATTAGTCTTATCAAGCTAATTTGCACGGTGCCTCCCCATTGTACGAGATAAATCCTTCTCATGGTTAGGATAAATCTGACCACTTGGCAACCCTGTTTGATGCTGAGGTCCGTGGATTTCCTGCTGATTTTAGTGATGACTTTTCTAGATTTTTCGTCAACCTACAGCTGGTCTGGACGACAACTTCATGACCTAAATCAAGAAGCGCGTGTCTTTTTCGGAAGACTTTACTTCCTTTTAATGATGGAATTGATTCATCGTGTAGATCCATCTTTCTTTCAAATATATTACAGTAAACCGGGTAAAACTGATTAGTATCGTCCAAAACAAAAGTACCTGCAATAATCTTGTACAAAGATATGTGATAGATAATTTTTAATTGAATAACTTGGTACATTCTCCCCACACTTAGTTTCTTTCTTTGCCTTTTTATTCTCCTTTATTCCATTTTAAATGAATTCAAGCATTTTAGGTTGTTTCTCAATTTATGTCCTTTCCGAGGTAACGATAATTTCGGTATTAACACCTAGTTTTCATCGTTCATAAATATGTATAAACATGATTTTGAGTTCATTTAGTTGAAAATTTTTCAAATTTTCACAAAATTTGGCAAATAAACCAAGTATAAACCTGAGAGAATTTATAACCCTTCCCCACACTTAAGATCATGCAATGCCCTCATTTGCATGAAATCAGACTATAATTTAAATTCATGAGGGTGATTAGCGTAGAAAAGTGATTAAAAATACCGAGTTTGCAAACATATTGTTATTTCACATTTGATTTTTTGCGTCTTGTCAAAATCAGTAGCTTTTGCTGAACTTCATGACAGTCTTTGAAAGTGCGCTGTTTTACCATGTTTTGTACATAAGATAAAATACAAACATATATATATATATATATATATATATATATATATATATATATATATATATATATATATATATATATATATATATATATATATATATATATATATTTTTGAAGTTTGGTTTATAACCCCACTTTTCAAAAATTTATAAAGTATAATATTTTTGGCATACTTTAAATCAATAAAATTAAAAATAATGATAACAAAATTTGTCGCCCCGCCCTCGGGTAAAGTAATTTCGGCTCAACGACCTAGTCTTCAACTCACGATGAATTTTAAAAATCATATTTTTAACTTAATGAAATAAAGTAAATTTTGTTTTTTAAAATCACAATAAAACATAAATTAAAATGCATATTAATTTCAAATAAAACCTAAAAAAAATAAAAATTCAGAATGGAGGGAGAAAACTAGTTCTTTAGTGTCTGCTAGCGGAAAAGACCAATCGGATTCCATTCTCGGAACTACACGAGAACAGAACAAATAACTTTAGACAGCATTATCTTTTTAGAACATTCGAATCTCCCCACACTTAGGTAGCTGTGGTGTTGAAATTGTGATTAACTTCATTGTCAATTTCTCTTGGTCCATAATCAACTTGCCTATCTGTGACTTTTTCTTTAAGCCAGTGCCCGGCTTCTTCCGTAATATCCCATAATTCAACTAGCTTCGCCCTTTCTTTAGGCGACAGATTGGATACTAACCGGTTACATAACTTAAAGTTCCCCTTACTTCTAGCATCAATAGCCCGTTTAAAAAGTTTCTTCATTGAACTGTTAATAACGGGGTCATCTAATTTCGTATCAACAACGGGGTCCTTTGTTATTGGGTTATCATTAGGTGTTACTTCATTTTTCCCACACTTAGGCGTTTCATTATTGCTAAGCACTGCCGTTGGAGTTGGTAAAACAACATGGTTATTACCAATCGTTTTTATTGGTTCAACGGTTTTGGTTGGTGGAGGTTTAGATTTTCGAATCATAAAGGTGATCGATTTGTCACCACTTTTAAGTGTCATTCTTCCATTTCCTACATCAAATAACGCCCCGGTGAACGCAAAGAATGGCCGACCTAAAATTAGAGGAATGTTTGGGTCCTCTTCTATGTCAATGACAATAAATTCGACTAGAAAGGTTAAATTTCCTACTTGAACGGGTAGGTTGTCAGCAATTCCAACTGGGTGCTTAATGGTTTGATCAAAGAGTCGAACACTCATATCCGTTGGACTTAACTTACCTACACCTAATCTCTTATATAAGGAAAGAGGCATAACACTTACACTTGCACCTAAATCTGCTAGTGCATCATACATGACACAATCACTAAGTAGACAAGGAACAATAAATTCACCCGGATCACCTACCCTAGGTGGAGGTTTTGGTGGAACTGTCTTCACCGGGTTTATATTTACGGCTTTTGTTTCTTGCACTTTCTTATTCTTTTTCTTCTTCTTCTTTCCAGAGGTATCACAATCTTTATTACCTATCACTTGCTCATACTCAACTCCTTTTCTTGGAAACGGGATGGGTGGTTTGTATGGTGCCACCACTGGCTTTACATACTCGGGTGGTGGTGGTGTAACTTCTTCATTGTTACTCTCATCTAAAACCTTCCCATCTTCTGGTGCTGGTTTTTCAGAATTCGTTGAAACCATATTAACATTCTCATTCCGAGGATTTACTTCAGTATTACTCGGTAGCTTTCCTTGTTCCCTCTCACTCATCATGCTAGCAAGAGTACCTACGTATTTTTCTAGATTCAAAATGGAAGCTTGTTGAGTTCTTAATGACTGATCAAATCTCTCGTTCGTTTGGGTTTGAGTTTCAATAAATTGTGTTTGAGATTCAACTAGCTTGAATACCACGTCTTCCATATTTGACTTTTTCTCTTCGGTTTGTTGTTGTGGTTTATATAAGCCAGGTCTTTGTTGATTGAAAGTGTTGTTTTGAGTTGGTTGGTTATTCGGACCTTGTTGGTTATACCAGTTATTTTCGGGTCCTTTTGGATTGTAAAGAATGTTTTGATTTCGATTGAAGTTTAGCTTTGGCGGTTGATAATTATTTTGATAATTATTTCCAGGCCTTTGGTTCATATAGGAAACATTCTCTCGTTGTTCCAATGTTGGTTCAATGTGACAATCTTTCAATAAGTGTGGTCCACCGCATAGCTCACAACTGATTCGTATTGCGTGAATATCTTTATTCATCTTTTCCATTCGTCTTTCGAAAGCATCTATTTTTGCGGAAACGGAATCAAAGTCATGGCTAGAATCAGCTCTAGCCGCTTTAGATGATCGAAAGATATCTTTTTCTTGGTGCCACTCATGAGAGTGGGAGGCTGTATTATCAATAATTTTGTAAGCTTCAGTTGCGGTTTTCTTCATGATGGAACCACCAGCTGTTATGTCGATGTCTTTTCTTGTAGCGATGTCTACGCCTTTATAGAAGATTTGCACTATTTGAAAAGTATCTAGACCGTGTTGAGGACATCCTCTCAACATCCTTCCGAATCTTGTCCACGCCTCATATAATGTTTCATTTGGCTTTTGCGCGAATGTAACAATTTCTCCTTGAAGTCTCACGGCTTTGGATGCCGGAAAGAATTGTTTAAGAAATTTTTCTACTAAAACATCCCATGTATCAATCGCCCCTTCAGGTAACGATTCTAACCAATCTTTGGCTTCTCCCTTTAAAGTCCAGGGAAACAACATGAGATAGATCTGCTCATCTTCCACTTCTCGGATTTTGAATAGTGTACAAATTCTTTTAAACGTACGAAGGTGTTCGTTAGGATCTTCATTCGGTGCACCACTGAATTGGCATTGGTTAGTTACCATGTGTAGAATTTGTCCTTTGATTTCATAATCTGGCGCATTAACTTCTGGCTTAATAATGGCGTGACCTTGGCCCGTGCGTGTGGCTCTCATTCGATCTTCCATACTTAGAGGTTCCGTTACTTCCATAATTGAATTTGTTGAATACGAATCACTAGAGGATTCTGATTTAATGGTTTGTGGCTCAGGAGGAATAATTAGTGGTTCAAGATCTTGGAATTGTCCTTGAATATGCTCCGGGTTCTTAATTGTGAAGTCGGGTTCAAAAGATGGATTATCGGAAATTTGAGTTGGAGTTCTTGTTCGACTAGATGACGATTCTAAAGAAAAATCAACGGCGACAATATTTGCTAGATGTCTTGATCGAGTTACAGGTGGTGAACGTATGACCGGCGGCGAACGTCTTGCTCGGTGCATTCACTGAATATCCTATTAGTTTTTAAAAAGGAAAGAAAAATTATAATAAGTTATCCAATTAATAGACTTTTCTGATTTTGCCCACGTTTCGAATAGCCAAAAGATGCAGCAGAGGGGCAGGATTCGTTTGGTCTCAATATAATTGAGTACTGTTTGGCTCCAATAACCCGGTCCACGTACAAATCCAACTATTACTACGAACCAGAAAATTTTGATGTCTATCAATTTAACTACTTAAAATAAATTTTCGTAATTTTAAGAAATTTAGAGAAGAAGTAGAAAAAATTCTAAGTCCTAAAAACTAGAATGACGAGAAATAAGAGAGAAAAAGATTGCGCGTCGAAAAGTGTCGAAAAATAAAAAGGTCGAAAAATAGGCGTCGAAAAATAAAAATAAGAAAGTAGTGCGAAATACGGCGTCGTAAAATTCTAAAGCACCTAAAACTTAGTCTAAGCAATAAGCACTTAAGGGATTTTACGGCAAAGCCTAAAAATTCTAGAAGTAAAATAACTATGGCAAAACTAAACTAAACTTAATACTAAAAGTTGCAACTATAGTCTAAAAATATAAAGGTAATAAAACTAAAAAAAAAAAAATTATAATTTATTATATTTTAAAAAAAAAAAAAAAATTTTTAAAATTTTTTTTTTTTTTAAAATTTTTTTTTTTTTTTAAAAAACGAATTTTTTTTTTCTTAAAAAAAAAACGTTTTTTTTTCTTAAAAAAAACGTTTTTTTTTTTACAATTTTTTTTTTTTTTTAATTTTTTTTTTTTTTTTTTTTTAAAACGAATTTTTTTTTTCTTAAAAAAAAAAACGTTTTTTTTACAATTTTTTTTTTTTTTTAAAAAAAAAACGAATTTTTTTTTACAAATTAATACTTTTTTTATAATTATTTTTTTTTAAAAAACTTTTTTTTTAATTCATTTACTATTCATGAATAGTAAATGAAAAGAAATTAATTAATTTACTATTCACATGAAAGCGACATGATAGAAATTATTAATTACAAGTTACATAATATACCCCTAAAGTATTTAATAAATACGACTTTTTAAAACTTTTACGATTCAAAATATATTCTAAAATATTATTATATTATTATATTCTATTTCAATATTATTATATTATTATATTCTATTTCAATATTATTATATTATTATATTTTATTTCAATATTATTATATTATTATATTTATTAAATTATTATTATAATTAAAAATATAGCGTTTTAGCGCTCCCCGGCAGCGGCGCCAAAAACTTGATGATGTAGCGTGAGGGTACGAAATAGTATTATTTTTAATACAAAATACTACAAAATATGACACAAGTTTTATTAATTTACGGATGGGATATACCTAAACCTTGCTACAACACTATAGGCAGTGTACCTAATCGTAGAGTAGTGTAGTTTTTAGTAAGTCCGGTTCGTTCCACTGGGAGCTGGTGATACTTACTATATTTTTAACTATATTTATATAAAATATATATAATTATATAAGTAGTAATATTATTATAAAAGGGGGGTTTTACCGTTTAATGACCGGTTTGTCGATTCTATATTTTAAGCGTAAAGATAAATGACGATAATTAAAGTGCGTAAAATAATGACAATAAATAAAATGACAGTAAATAAAATTGCGAGTAATAAAATGACAGTAAATAAAGATACGATGAGAAATATAATAAAAGAATTATGCTTATTTAAACTTCCGTAATCATGATGTTTGACGTGTTGATTTTAATTTATTACCATGGGTTAATTGTCCTTTGTCCTGGTTTATTTGATACGTCTATCTGGTTTTTGTCCATAATAGTCCATCGGTCATAAAAATAAAGTGCGAGTATCCTCGTCAAATTACCCTTATACCCGAAGTCAAATATTCCAACTGATTAAGGATTTAAACTGTGACGCAGTTATCACTTCTGTCAACAATTACACCAGTTATCACTATATGTAATCCACCCCTGTTTTAATTAGTTTATGAATATTAATTCATCCACTTGATCAGAATGAATAATCAATTACCCAACCCAATTGATTAATTAAATGATTATAACAGATTCCATATGAACATCACTAAATAGGACAACCATAATCATTATTAATTATTAGGTTAATTAATTTAAAGATAGGTTCGACAGACTCCAATGAGTTGTCACTCAGTTTAGACAATACCCCCCATCTATTAATAGTCAATAGTTCAATTTCCACAAGTGTCGGTCTTTTGCCCAAACCTTAATTATGGTCCAAAGTTCAATAACCCCTTCTTAATATTTTAGCCCAACATCACGATTACTTCGGCTCAAATAAGCATAATAATAACTTAGTTACGATACATTAATGTAAAAAGGTTGAACATAACTTACAATGATTAAAAATAGCGTAGCGTTACACGGACAGAATTTCGACTTACACACTCAAACGATCTCTATCATAAATCTTATTATTATCATAATTTAAAATTAAAATTAAGATTATTGTTATATCTTATTAAGTTAACATTATGATAGAGAAATAGAATATAGATATTGATAATTGATATTGATAAATAAGAAAAAGATAGAAAAAGGTGTGTTTTTACATTACGATTACAAAGCCTTTTATAGGCGAATTTAGAAATTGAATTTTCACTTATGACCCCTGAACTATGCTCAATTAACAACTTTTTATTATTTAATATTATTCTTATTATGAATTATTTAAATATTATATTTTATTCTTGTGCATAGTTGACTCGTAATTTTTACACCGTTGCGTCGAGCGTTGAGAGTTGACTCTGGTCCCGGTTCCGGATTTTCGAACGTCCTTGCGTACAATTTTATATTTTGTACTTTGCGTTTTGTAACTTGTACTCTTGTCATTTTTAGACGTTCCTCATCAATAATTTGAACCTTTTTGATTGTATCTTGTACTTTTGAGCTTTTTGGACCTTTGTGTCTTCAATTCGTCGTTTTCGCCTTTTGTCTTCGCACTTATTTAAAATAAACGAATATTACTTGAAAATGGAACAATTGCAACTAAAATCTTGTCTTTCTTGGGGGATTTTGCTATGAAATATATGTTCCTTTTTAGCCTTATCAGTTAGGTTCGTGCATAAAACTTAAAAACTGCCAGATTTCTCTGTACAGGTAATGGCGCGGCGCGCCATATACCCGCGCGGCGCGCCAAAGTGGTCTGTCCAACTTTGTCAATTTTCGAATAATGTTTGCTATGCTACGCACCTCCGATTCACACGTAACTTGTTCTAACATGCTCATACATGATTAAAAACCTCAGAAAAATAGTTCGGGACCCGACCCGAATGTGTTGACTTTTTCGTTGACTTTGACCGACCAAAGTTTGACTTTTTGTCAAACTTAACCAAATGATTATGCAACCTTCCTAACTTGTTTATATACTTGTATCTTGCATGAAACTTGACAATTTGATTTCACATGCTACATAATCGAGTCGTAACGAGCCGTAGGACTAATTGAACATCTTTGACCTATCGTGTTTACCGTTATTGATACGACCTATTTGTTTAGGTCAAGACTAGCACTATCCTTCGCACACGTTACTTTGTGAAGTACTTTTCATACGTGCACTCAAGGTGAGATCATAGTCCCACTTTTACTTAATGCACTTACATTTGGGATGAGAAAACATAAATGTTTCTTTTTATTAAGTGAACACAAGTACAGGAAAACAAACATTCTACATACGGGTTTGAACAAAAATCCTCAATTCGATTATCATTAGTTACACTTGCCGGGTGTAAGCGAGAACTTATGTTATATGGCCATATGGGTTTGACAAACCCTCATTCAAACGGTTCGCTACTGTTTACGAATGAAATGTATTTTCGAGAAACAGTGTATGTTCTAACACTATTGTGATGGGGTTCTATGGAAGGAATGTTAAGCATTGATAATTGGGTGCTCGTGAAACAAACTTTTGGAATGTATTACTATTATATCATTGTTGCAAATCTTGTGGTTCACTTGTACTTACTTACTCAAACCTATGATTTCACCAACGTTTTCGTTGACGAATTTCTATGTTTTTCTCAGGTCCTTGAAAGCTACTTGATACATGCTTCCGCACTCTTTTTGATACTTACTTGGATGTCGAGTATACATGCATAGTTGGAGCGTCTTTTGACTACTTTAAATTGTGTCGCATAGGTTTCATTCGTACGTTAAACATTGTAATGTAACTAGTCTTTGAACTACATTTGTAAACTTGAAACATCCTTTTACTTATGAAATAGATGCGACATATTTTGGTCAAACGTCATGATAAGGACTTATGACCATGTAATGGGACCTACGTAGACGGCGCCGTTAAACATGATTTGGTCGGGTCGCTACATTATGGAACTATGCTTTCATTTCATCCAAGGATAAGTTCACACGCAGTATGTTGTGATCACCATGTTTTTCTATCTGTCAGCTTTGTATTGCGACATAAGCGCTCAATGTTTTAGATGAGATGGTAACATTCATGATGTATTTCATGCATCCAGTTTACTGAAGATGCATGTAAGGCTAAAAATATCATATTTCCTTTTGTGGTTATATATTCAGATGACATACTCATGTTAACCAGAAACAAAATCAATTTGTTGATCTCTTAGGAAAGAGACTTAATTAATGGCATATACATATTCTTACTTTTATACGCCTAAGTACCTTTCAAGGTAAATAGTTCACTTCTGATCCCACGAGTCTCTCAAAACTTTGATACGCTCCTTCTTTTTCAAATTCGGTACCGTTGTAGGTCACTCCTCAAAATTTCGGGACGAAATTTTCATTAACAGGTGGGTAATGTAACGACCCGACTTTTTCGACTTACTTTTGTGCTTGTTACTTTATGCGAAACTGCGTATTTGTGCGTACTGAGCTATTTTATGCTCTGGGATCTTATTTCATGATAATTACTTTGGTTAATATCTTACAACGTGCTATTAAGTGTTTGATCACTTAACTTGGTCCCCGAATGCTTTTATGACCGTTAGTGTCACTTGACGTTTAGAACGAGCTATGTACTTGGTACACGTTTAACTTTTGTCATAATTGGAATATTATGACTACGTAATACTAATTGTTATTTTCTAATAACAATTACTTGGCTTATTGGATGCTTAATTACGCTTAGTAATTTACTATGCACACTAGTTAGTCTTGTTGGACTTTCTACCTTATTGGACTTTAGCCCACCCTACTCTAGATAATGGACCATTTAATTAACCCAATTTTAATAAGTTAATGACCCACTAATATGAAAGACAAATACCCATTATTAAGAGCCAACATACTAGCATTTTTGTTCACCATTACCATACATGTTGCATGGGATCCTAACAACTAGCACCACCTTTAGACCACCACTAACAAAAAAGCAAAAGTTGTCCCCCCTTATATCCCCCCATACCCACGGCCAAACGCCACCCACCCTACTATAAATACCAAGCTTATTCCTTCCATTTTACACTTGATCTCATTCACATTTTACACACACTTATTCTCTAATTTTCTCTCTAGTCTTTCTCACTCTAAAAAGTGTAAGTTTTAAATTTTCTTCTTCTTCTTCTCTTCTTCATGTACACGACATCATCATCATCATCATAAGATCAAGCTTTTTAGCTTCTTAATCTTGTTATATCTTGTAGATTCAAACTTTGATTTGAATCCTTCAAGAACATGAAAGATTCAAGCTTTCTAGCTTTAAATCTTCATTTACTTTGTTGGATCTAAGTTTTCTAGCTTATGATCTCTTTATTTTGTTAAAAAGATCAAAACTTGTGTTTATGATCTTTATGTAACTTGTAGATCTAGCTTTTTGCTATAAGGATCTTCAAGAACATTAAAGATCCAAGCTTTCTAGCTTAGGGTTTCATTATTTTATTAAAGATCTAAGCTTTTTAGCTTATGGTCTCATTACTTTCACTAGATCTTAGCTTTCTAGCTTATGGTCTCATTAATCTTGTAAAGATCCAAGCTTTTTAGCTTAGGATTTTCTTAATACTTGAGATCTAAGTTATCATTGTAGATCTCACTTACTTGGAACATTTTTGTGATTGTTGTGATAATGAAGATCAAGTCTTCATCATCTCATATGATGAAGATGCATAAAACTTGTGTCAAAAGGACAAAGGTTGAAGCTTTGTGGCGTTTATGCAATAAAGAGGCAACCTTGATGTTCAAAACTTGTAGAATATTAGCTTTTACTCTTAGTTGTGTGTTGATATTTTAAACTTGGTCAAATTGATGCTAAAACATCAAAGAGTTGTACGCTTAAAGCTTACACGCATCAAGGATGAGAACCATGATGAGCATCAAGCACCAAGAAACCCACCGGAGCATTTGTTTACTATTTTTCGGGGTCTGATCAGACTCCTGGACTTCTGGAAAATTGATTTTCAGATAATTCGTTTTGATTAGATGACTTTTCTTTCAAGACTCGCCTGAATCCGATATACGGTTTAGGATTTATAGCCTTCCGAAAGTCACTACGCCTTTGTAACGACGTGCTGAAAATTCTGACCTACTCGCGCTTGAACGGTCGCCACGGTCAAACGACATCGAGTTAGGATCTTAAAAATGTACAGCGGTTAGAGGACTCACATACGGAGCCTTGGCCATTGACCACGTGTCTTTTCGTTTTGTATAGAGGTCGTAACAGCTATCCGAAATCCGCCTTTTGTTTTGATCTCTATACTTGTTAAAAACTTACTTTAGCTTTTACGAATGATGACGATGATGATACTTAAGACTTAATTTATTCACTTTAAAACTTTTGGGGACAATTTACTGACCTATTAACCTTTGACTTAGGTTGAGGACCTTTCGAACCGACTTACTACTTGCATACTTTTCATAGAGACTTTTACCGCACATTCACTGTGAGTTATAGCTTCCCTTTTTACTCTAACTATTTTTGGGACTGAGAATACATGCACTTTTTATGTTTTACATACTAGACATGATTACTTAAACTTTATATATGTGTGGGTGATATAACGGCACAAAGATTCCCCTTAGCACGGTAACGTTTAATCATTGGTTTTTGAACCGGTGAACGCGAATATTAGATATGGATCCATAGGGTTTGACATCCCCACTCGGGCTAGTCGCGCTAGCATTTAACGGGTGTTTAATACTTTGAGAACATACGCACTCGCCAAGTGTACTTTTAGGGGTTATTATTAAGTTAGTTACCGGGTGCCCACGGATAAGCATATACTTTATCATACTGATTTGAAATACTGGTTTAAACTGCTGGTTAAAGCACTGAAATCTCATGGTCTACATTACATTACTGATTAAAAACAAACTATAGCTCACCAACATTCTTGTTGACCTTTTAAGCGTGTATTTCTCAGGTGCTTAGACGTTGTTGCTTCTGCTGTTAGACTTGCTGTCTTGGTATTATAGACTTGCTGTTACAGACTCGCTGTGTTAGACTTTCGCTGTATTACTTCGAGATGTCTCAATCATGGAACTTTTATTTTGCATTCGCAACTTATGTTATTTTGAATAATGGCTTTGTAAAAACCTTTGTGTCACGTTATCTTTTGTAAAACGTTATCTTTTCATGAATGCAAAACTCGTTTTAAAACAGCATGTAGTATTATACCGTATAATGGACCTGTTGTTGACGATTCATACATGATGATTTTGTACGGGGTGTCACATCATTCACATATATCTGTACCAACATGAGATCACCATCTATCTCCTTTGAGAATATAGTGGTATCAATTGTTCCAACTTTAAAACCTAAACCAATGAGATACACATGAAGTGTCTCATACCATGTTCTTGGTGCCTGTTTTAGGCCATATAGAGTTTTGTCTAACTTGTAGACATGGTCTGGATATTTACTGCTTACAAAACCAGGAGGCTGTTTGACATAGACTTCTTCTTGCAGCTTCCCATTTAAGAATGCAGATTTAACATCCATCTGGAATACCCTAAAGTTCATCTTAGCAGCATATTCTAAGAATAATCTAAAGGCTTCCATCCTAGCCACTGGTGCATATGTCTCTCCATAATTCAATCCTTCTTCTTGTCTAAAACCCTGAGAAACTAATCTAGCTTTGTTTCTGACCACAATCCCATCTTCATCCATCTTATTCATAAAAACCCACTTGGTACCAATGATCTTCTTTGTTTCATCATCAGGTTTAAAGTACCAATGTCCAAACTTTATTCCTATCAAACTGGGAGATTTCTTCTTGCATAGCTCCTGCCCAGCTAGGATCTTTCATTACTTCTTCAGGATACGTAGGTTCAATGGTAGACAAAAAATTCACATGCATACAAATATTGCTGGTTGCATGTCTCCTTGTCTTAACACCACTAGTCAGATTACCAATAATCTACTCAATTGGATGCTCCTTTGTCCATCTAGTGTTATGAACAGGTGAACTTATTGTAGAAGATGAAGTGGAATGGAGAGGGAAATGCTACTGGTTCTTCTTCACCATCAAGAGCTTACTGAGTAGGCTCTTCAAACAGTAACTCTTCATCTTCTTGACCAGAAGATGAAGTGGAGGCAGTTTCATCAAATGTAACATTAATGAATTCTTCAAAACAGCCCCTTCTCTTGTTGAAAACCCTATATGCCTTTGACATGTTAGAATATCCAAGAAATATACCTTCATCAGCTTTAGCATCAAACTTACCAAGCTGGTCCCTATTGTTTAGAATAAAACATGGAGTGCCAAATACTTGAAGAAATAAAATTGAGGGTCTTCTTCCTTTGAGAACTTCATAAGCAGTCTTCTGATGTCTTTTCACAATTAAAGACCTATTCTGGGCAAAACAGGCAGTATTCACAGCTTCTGCCCAATATGAATTTTTCAGCCCAGAGTCAGCCAACATAGATCTTGCTGCTTTAATGAGAGTTCTGTTTCTTCTTTCTGCAACGTAATTTTGTTGAGATGTTCTCACAGCAGAAAAGTTTTGTGAAATACCTTTGTCAGCACAAAATTCTTTCAATGTTGCATTTCTGAATTCTGTACCATGATCACTTCTTAGCTGCTTCACCAATTACTCATTTAACAGTTCCATTCTTTTGATAAAATTGATAATTTCATTAGTAGCTTCACTCTTTTGCTTTAGAAAGAATACTCAAGTGTATCTGGATTATTCATCAACAATAACCAGTGTATACTTCTTCCCATTACAGCTGGCTACATTAACAGCCAGTGAGTCAGTGAATTTGTTGACTTGTTCAAAATCAGTATATGTGACTTTCAAGGTGAGTAAGTCAGCAACTAAAGAGTTAAACCTAATGAAGGTTTGCTTAAGGGTCTCACTTTTGTAGGCAAAGAACATTCCGTATTCTCTTTTCAAAGCTATAATCTTATTTTGCCTAACTTCATCCATACCCTCATATGTAACATCAAGAAAGTCTAACATAAGCTTAGAATTCATTTTTTCCTTAATCAGTTTGAACAAATGGTTAGGTAAGGTTATAGCTAACAAGGTTCTGATCTTAGGGCCAAGTCCAACACGACTTTTGTCCTCATCCACCCATCTAGATGGGGGAAGAACAACTTCTCTGCCAGTAACAGCAGGAGTGTCTGCTATAGCAGGAATACTATCAATTGTTTCAGTAGGGATGAATGGACCATCAGTAGCAATGCCAGACATGAGTGGGTCAATAGACTCAAGATGAAGCAGAAACCTAGCTTTCCAGGTTTCATATTCATCTTCATCAAACTTAGGTGGTCTATTGGATGACCCATTTTCAAGGTAAGCTGAGTTTGTGTATGCAGCCATGAGAGAATTCAGATCCAAGATATGAATTTATCAAGACTGAAGCTCTGATATCAATTGTTGGTCCCTTGATTAACAACAGTGAGTATTATAGAGGGGGTGAATACAATTCTTTTTTATTATCTTAACAGTTTAAGCAAATTAGTATTCATGCAAGTAAATTAGATAAGAGTCAAAGGTAATTTTCAACGGTTATTCTTTA
Organism: Rutidosis leptorrhynchoides; assembly: GCF_046630445.1. NCBI lineage: Eukaryota > Viridiplantae > Streptophyta > Magnoliopsida > Asterales > Asteraceae > Rutidosis > Rutidosis leptorrhynchoides. Next base: position 287,098,986 of record NC_092339.1, on the reverse strand, counting down.
TTGATATCAATAACAAAGAATCACAACTATCCTTGGCGAAATGATAGTTGGTTGATACAGATTCAGCTAAGTTATAGCTATTGAGGTTATCTAAAGCTATTACACGTTTGGACTCTTAATAAATAAAACTCACACCACTAGTTGTTACAATAGTGAATACTTCTATTTATATTAGTCCTATTAATCGTGTAATTGTTCTATTGTCCATTGGTACATAGGATGTCTGTACTTGTGGGGACAACTGCATCAGAGAGTGTGCTCTCTTCTTTCATTTTTGGTAGTTATTTACAGGAACACCCAAATTCTGTTTGGCACCACTATTTGATTAAACAAATATAATGTTGTGTTCCCTAGGCGTTGACAAAGAATAACACATGTCTGTACATGCGTTAAACTTCTACATTCCCACGTGGTCTTGTAAGGTCACTTGGAAGCCGCCGACGCTTGTCCTTTTCTGTTCAACTTTGTCTTCGAATTTTCTTGAATAGTACAATTGATGTAGACCACTCAGCAAACCACTATGTTTGTAATGGAGCATAGCTGTCTTGTGTAGTAGGCTGCTTACCAGCTATGCTGGTTCTTCTATGCTGAGTCACTTGATATTCTTGAAATGCTGGGTACATATCCTGTGCTAATTGAAGAATACTATCTACCTTGTGCTGGTAGACTAGACAGCAAACTAAACACTCGATATAGCAATAAATGCTGTCTATACATAAACAAACATGTGTTGGCTGTACATAATATTCTAGAGTACATATCTGCTGTTTTGTCATAATTAAATCCTTAATTGCTTTGGGGACTCAACAACGATTGAGTTTAAAGCATAATCGGAAAGCATCTCAACAACATACACAAACCATAACATTATTTTGGCATTATAAATAACTACATCATAGCATACACTATAACTACTCGCTAATCATGGTAACAATATCATAAATCATAATAATGAAAGACATTATATAAAGATAAAGGATAGAAGTACCAGTAGATTAAACGAGTTCTAAATACAAAAGTGACAACTTCAAACTCCAGACTGCTCCTAATACAATCTTCGGCGTTCTTCTCTGGGTACTAGATTTCCCGCACGGAGTTGAAGACCTTGAAAGTATGACCAATTATTGTAGAAAGAGAGAGAAAGAAGTGAATTGAAGTGCGTGTAAAAATGAATGCAAATGGCCCTTTAAATATGTACAAAACTGGCTGGGCCCGGCTAGCAGGCCGTTTGGCAGGCCGGCTGGCAAGCCGTTTTTGAAGGCTGGTGTCTTGGGCAAGCCGTTTTTGAAGGCCGTTGCCAAGGCAGGCGTTTGTGATGTGCGCGGGCCAGCTGGCAGGCCGTTTCCTACCCTGGTCTTGCTGTTTGCTTGGATCGTTTTGTTCGTTCCCGTAACTTAGTTTCCGGGGTCGTAACTTGTCTTTTACCATTTTCGCTCTAGAATCTTCGTTTTAGCTCTGATTCTCATAATTCTTTTTGCACCGTCTTCGTAATTGGTTGATCTTCACTTTTAACCAACAAAGCGTGTATTTTTGGCCATAAAGCTTGGCACTTTATTGTTATTTGGACATCAATACCGGAGTACAAATGTGACTTTTTAGCCGATATCAATTGGTTATGCATTCGAGTAAATTTCATGGGCCCAGAGTGAATAGATTTGGCACTAAAGGTAAGTCGAATGAAAAGGTAAAAAAGAAAGTAGCGTCAGGTAAGTCGTTAAGTTTACGGGATAACATTGAAGACGATGAACCTGAGATTGCGATTGAATTTTTTTAAAAAATGCTCCAGAGGTCGGGTCTTGTAAATGGTCTTATGTGAGTTCAGGATTTGGTTGGTCGCTCAGAAAAGGTGGCTTTTTTGATGAGATTGTGATTAATGAGTTTAAAAATCGGAAACGGTTCAAATTTTTCTTTCAATGCATGTGCGGGCAATGGTGTCATAAACAACAACTTTGGCGATGAGGTCTCTTGCCGTGTCCCAAAAATAAGAAAGAAGATGGCATTGTCGGTTAGTGAGTTTTGGCCTTATTAATTTGGTGTTTTCTTCTTTTATGGTTGCATACTCTTTATGTTTATTCCCGTTGTTCGTTGGTACGTGACGAGTCTCGGGCTTAGTTCACATTTATTTAGTTAGTTTGTTAGACTTAGTTTATTGCTTTCGAGTCTCGTCGTTACACTGCTTGTTGTTACTCGTATTTTTTTCCTCTTCCTGAGAGAAAGTTGACTTAATTACGGCAATCGTCCTTAAAGTTACTCGTATTTTTTTCCTCTTCCGGAGAGAAAGTTGACTTAATTACGGTAATCGTCCTTAAAGTTTACTATTAATTTCACTCTGGACTCTAAATTTATTTTTCTTCATGCTAACGCTTAATGTTTTGATTTGGTTTCATATTCATCCCTAGAACTAACTGGCCCAGGTGAATTAACGAAGATGACTTAACGCCAGTTAATTCTAGGGACGAGTATGAATCCAAATCAAAACATTAAGGGTTATCATGAAAAAATAACTTTAAGACTCATGGTTAAAATAATGATAAACTTTAGGGACCTCAAAGGGATTTTAATTTAAGTAATAATAATAATAATAATAATAACAATAATAATAATAATAATAATAATAATTTAAGCTACAATATGCTATTTTGTTTACAAAGCTTTTATATTTAATTGATATTTTTATTTTGTAGAAAGAAGAATGAGAGGAATTGTTGAAATCTATCATTTGAGGCTAACTTTAAAATTAAAATTTTCATTATACACGTCCAATAAATACTCGAAATTATGATAAAGTAATTTTTAACATTTACATTGTAGTAGTCAGAGTATTTTCTGTAGAAAATAATGGGATGAAAAAATAAAGAGAAAAAAATGTAAGTAACATTATATTCTTGAATTAGAAGGATAATAACTAACGCGGTGAAGATAAGTATCAAACGAGAAGGCTAAATAATAATAAAAAATTACTTAAGACTTTATTAAGATTATTAGTCATTACAAAAAACATGATTTTCTCTTCCTTCGTTATCCATTCATTATTAGACCAAAAAAGTCTTTTATTCCAACGGTATCAAGGGAGCTCGTCAACTTTGAAGTTGTAAGTTCGAGTCTCGTCATTAACAAAAAAAAATGCGCTTGTTGTTCTAAAAAAATTTGTTGATTATTGGATGTAAACACTTAAAGCTAATTAAAGATAATAACCTTTAAATCTATAACCAATTTTTCATTTCTTTCATTCTTTTTATTTTTTTTTCACTAAAAAGGGAAGAATTGTAGTTTTAGTTGCATTCATTAATTTTCTATTTAAAAAAAAAACTTAGTTACGCCAATTGTTCCTAAAGTTTACCATTAATTTCACCATGAGTCTTAAAGTTAGCTTATTTCATGATAACCCTTAATATTTTGATTTAGTATCATATTCGTCCCTACAACTAACTAGTGTTAAGTCATCTTCATTAAGTCACTTAGGTCAGTTAGTTCTAGGAATGAATATGAAATCAAATAAAAAACATTAATGGTTATCATGGAAAATAATAACTTTAAGGTCCATAGTGAAATTAATAGTAAACTTTAAGGATGTTTGGCGTAATTAAGTCGAAAATTTTTTTGGTATAAAGTTTTTTTTTTTCAAGAAAAAAAATGAGTTTTGTTATAAACTCGATAAAGAAAAAGATTAGTCTGCATCCCGTTTGCCATCATCTAATCGCCATCATCTAATCGACCTTCTTCTCCGTCCGTCAGTACGCTACCACTCTCTTCCGTCAATCCTTTATCATTATCCTTCCAATCATCGATACAAGTATACTTTTGGGCGGAAAATATGTAAATCCAAACGTTTAGGCCTAAACATATTAAATCCACTGGAGGCGGGCTCAAATAGTTGGATAATTACTTGGAAAACAAAACTATATTTATTATATGTATGTAGTCTTTTAATATATTAGGGAAACTTTTAATAAATATCATTATCTTTAAATAGGTTAGTTTCTTTATTAGATTATGATTAATTATAGTATTATTATCTTAATAGGTTTGGTTATCTGTCTAGTAAAAATAGAAATAGATACTTGCTGTTCAGTTTTCATTAGCTTGATTATGTTTATGATTACATTAATAAAAAGAGTCGATATAAGTTTTTTCAACCCTTGTGTCATTTAACTTTGCTCGGTATACAATAATACCCCTTGTTCAGTCTAATAATACATTAGTTATTATCGGTTATGTCTGAAAATAATGTCAATTGTCTAAATTGGTAGCTTCATGTTACATCATTAGTTACAAGTTACCATTTTTTTTGTGCATCACGTAGGTTGATATCAATGTATTCAGTTAAATAGGGAGTGGGTCATCATTTGTTTCCCAAGTATATCTTGATGTATAGATGCTTTCTTAATGTATTTGTTTAAACATATAGTGTTGAAAATGAGGCGTGAAACTTTTGAAGGTGAAAAAGAAACAAGAAGCATATTAAAAGAAATTGCAAGCAGAAGTTATGGTATGTATATTGTTTTCATCATCCCAACATTTATATGTCAGAAGAACTTTTATATCTATTGAATTGCTTAGTGTGAGAAACGCTTTTGATATTTTGAAATTTTGAAATTCTAAAAGTATATGCTTACCCATAAGTCCAAAGATGTATTATAAATAGTGCGCCTGATGCTACCACATGATCACATCATATTAATAAAGTGATACGTATTTTGGATGCGAGTATGAATCGATGCTTCATAGTGCATACTGCAACTGTATGCGTCACACACAATATATAATCTTGCTTTTAAGGCCCATTTGTTTTTAAGTGAATATAGGCTTGTTCATCTTGAAAGGGCCACACATTTTTGTTAGCCTAGTGATTATTAGCCCATGTATTACTTTAGTTGGGCTCAGCCCATTTATTATTGTTAGGGTTTCAACCTATATATGAGCACTTTGTATTATGTTTTAGGGATCAATCAATAATATCTCTGTATCGAATTATCTACGACAGAGCTTGAAACTATAAAGTTTTTTTTCATACTAAGTATATGCTATGGTTTATAATTGAAAAAGTATATCAAATTTCGTAAAGAATGGAGTCGATATTGATAAATGATGGGATTAGAAAGACTAAGCCCAAACATCATACATTATTGCATTTGCATTTTATTATTACTAAGAAGTCAAAACCATAACATTTACAAATACATATACTTCGTAATATATATATATATATATATATATATATATATATATATATATATATATATATATATATATATATATATATATATATATATATATATTCATCACTGAATGATATCAAGGTAACCATAAATGGTCATCATATATCTTAGTTTGCATCCCCTTTTTACTATAATCATAATGAACTTGAAGAAGCTACAAAAACTCACCCAACCAAGCTGAAATGATATAATCATTAATCATGATTGGAATTGCTTACAACTTTCAGAAACTGTAGCATCGAAAAAGAAAATTAGTTTGAATAAATGTGATGAAGAATGAAGATGACCGATATATTTATAGTAAAAAACGCATTAACAGCGGGTTTAAAATTAGAATAACACGCTATAATTATCCAATCCTTAAATATGACAAGAGCATAAGAGGTTAACAGCAAGTCAATAACTTCTTCAATTACACTATAAAAGAGGCATGACTAATAGTAATGATACGCACCCTAAACACATGTAACAGAATCTCGAAACATTATAGGCACCACCAAGACATGTATAAACCATCACACCCTCATTTAAAATCTACATAATCATTTAATATACACATATTCAACGGTTCAGAAGCAGAAACATTAGAACCAAGTATATATGAACTTCCTAATGATGTTAGATTCGACTATTCACTGAAATGCTATTCATTGTAATACTCTTGATATGATAATGGATTAATGGGTGAAAACTAATCTCCTCTAATATATAATACCATATTGTTCAAAAATGTGTGTTGACAAAAGCAAACCTCATTCACAAGTAACACAAAATACAAAATGATTATTACATGTAGAAAGTATAAATCCACCGTGACTTGTCTTCCTCTCGTTGAATCAAACTTACCGAAATCCCCATCTTCCAACAGCAGTTTTAATATTTGTTTTCATTTAATCCCTTTCTTATAATAAAAACACGCTATGATTATCTTCAATTTTAAAATTGACCGATATCGGTATCAAGAACCCTTAATTGACGGTAACAAATTGTTGCATAGTTAAAGTCGAATCACCGTTTATCTATAAGTATTAAGTAATTTGAAAATCAATTAACTGTATTATCGTTAACACTAACCTGGAGATAAGTATATAAGAGCATCGATTTAATTTTTTTTTAAGAGAATAATCATTAATATGTATATAACTCCACTTGATTAGTCGACATATCGATTACCTCGGCATCTTTCTTGATAATTAACTTTGACAAATCCTAATTTATGGTTAGAGGAGATACAGACATTTTAAAAACAATGGAGATCAATGTGACTTTTCCAACCCTAATTGACTTTTCCAAGTTTTATAGAGATCAGCTAAATCCCGTTTTTATTTATTTATTGATATTAATCAAATCAATTAACTAATTAGTTGCTTCCCCTACATCACATAAAGCGTAACATCACATCCTATGTGTCAGAACCTAATGTTCCTCCTACATAACAAACACGTGTTCTACCCCACATAATTTCATTCATTTTATTTTATTTTTCCGGTAAAACTCTAGAACACAACACGTGTCCCAGATCTATACCAAAAATTTCATTCACTTACCCATCTCTATCTCTTCTTCTCTCTTCGCATAACCAGACAAATATTACTGTTGAGAGTTTTACAAATCGAACGCTATCCGCTTTGTATAAAAGGCTTAAACTTAGTCTCAAACGATTCATGTCGATGACATCCGCTCCGATCTTTTCCGTTATGATACATTGGCTGTCTTGCTCAAGAACCCTAATTTATTCATTTGTTTCCTTCAATTTAGGATCGATTAAGTTATTTTCTATCTCCGACGGTTTAACGATCATGTAATTGAATTTCGTATGACGGATATTGCAGGTTAAATTTTTTCATTTTTACGCCTAAAATCACTTTGTTATAAGTAACACATAGATCATTCCATTTTGCTATATATTGTGTTCTTCTATTGGTACTACATATGTGGTTTATTCAATTTTTTTTTTTTTGTAATCGAATTGTTTATGATTGCACAGATGTAAATCAAATAGGAACACAATGGATTTTGTATTGAAGAGGCAACACTTAGATGGAAAAAGTAAGTTTTTGGTAATTACCTTTTAATATACCAACTTCCTTTGTTTTGGTTGAATGTTCAATTACACTGTGTATCTTTTGTGTTATATTTGAGAGTCTCCGGTCAAATTGAATTGATAATTATGTTGATATGACTGACGACTTTTTCAATTAGAGACCAATGTATTAATATTGTTTAGGTAGGATTATTGTTCGAGTCCTTCATGATCGATTTAACGATTTGCTATGTAATTTGAACCTTTTTTTGCACTAATGAATGCTCTGACAGACTTTAAAGGTAATACACACCCTTCAAACATCTATAGGTATATTGATTATAACAGGTGAACCACAATTCATAAGATAAGTTTGATATTTCACTCCACAATGTCCAGGGTAAGTACATATCTATACATATAGATTGCCAATATATACTAATTGTTTGATCAATATGTTTAGATATGCTACCAACTACCAACATTTGTATTTTTTACTTTCTATACTGTAACATATCTAAAATTATTGCACAAACAATTAGAATATCTCAGTCAGTTTTGTTATAACATTGTATAATTTGTGAAGGATTATTGGTTGGAAAAACTGTTAATGATAGGGCTGCGGTTTACGTGATTAATCTACTAAGATAACTTTAGTTGAGTTTCTAAACCTTTATAAAGGAGCTTATGCCTTTGTTTTGCCACTGAGATGTGAATGGGTGGACCGTGCCGATTGGTGAAGCATTGGGTATGTCTTTGTTTGTTATTGCAACAAATTGATAAGGGCTAACTAAGTCTTTAACTGAGAAGAGCATCTACCCTCTTGCCATTAACGAACATGTGAGCGGCTTTGACTCATTTGTATTGTTAACTAAAGGTCCAATTTTGACCCATTTACCTATGAGTGGGTCAATTCTGTTAACGTGGTTGTGTCCTATAATTAATGCAGCTTGCTTCTTTTGCTTCCAATCAAGATAGTACTAAAAGGAGGATGGTTTACTTTGTGTAAGTTTTTTAATAACATTGCTCTTCTATATGACCTTACTCTTTTGATTTTATTGCTAAATATTTAGAATATTTTTTGTTTTGAGAAATAAGTATGCTCATCATCTAATTAGTTTGCCCACCAGGTATTGGATCAATTGCCCATTTCTTATATAAGCCATTTTATTTCTAAGTATAAAATAATTTGATATATTGGTTCTTGGTGGTATATTTATATAGCAAAAAAATAGTGATTTGGGTAAAGATTTAGAAGTGTGTATTTTTAGTTGGTTTTTACCATGTCCACAAAATGAAGAAAAAAAAAAGAAAAAAAAAACAAACTAATGTTATTTGGTTCTACAGAAAAGGATAATGCTCCAAAGACAATAAAAGTTTAACGATCAAAAGTGTGGAAAAGATATTAAAAAAAAGTAGAAGGATAGTTGAAAGCAAGAGGGCGTTGTGTGACGTTCGCCCTTAACTTTTAACTCAAGGTATTTCATATTTGCTTTTGCCAAGAAGTGATTTTTCTTTTTTTGCATATGGGTTGTGTTCACAATTAGAATGGTATTTCTTTAAGTATAAATCTTGAATATGGACTAATAGTAGTAATATGTAGGGTTGTAGAGATCTGTAGTTATCATTTATCATTTTTTTTATCTCTATTCACTCACCTTTTATTAACTGTGAATATTTATATGAGCAAATGATCCATGTGCACTACACACAAGATAGTGTATTAGATGTGACAACCCAGAAATTTCCAACCAAATTTAAACCTAATCTTTATATGTTTCTGACACGATAAGCAAAGTCTGTAATGTTGCAATCTCAAAAACTTCAAACTGTGTTCATATAATCAATTACTTTTGGCTGTGCTCGATGATTCACGAACATTTATGTGTATAGATATCTATATATTATATATAGTTATATTAATTGGAAAACGTCAACAAAGTATTAAGTGTATAATACTTTACATTAAATGTATTTGTCTCAATATATGTTTTATATGATGGAATTAAAGGATATTATCAAACGATCGAAGTAGAAGATATTTTTATAGCACATAATATAATTGTTACGGGTCTCTATTGTGAGGTCCACTTCGATTTAGAAAATCTTTCCCTTTTGATTATATTTGGAATTAGATATATAAAATAATCTGGAACGTGTATTTAAAATAGATTTATATATATTGTATATGTAGATTCAAAAATATTTTTGTGTTTGATAATAGCACTCGTTTATGGTTTTATATTTAAATAAATATTTCATTTATATTTAATGTGTACAAATTTATATTTTTATTTTACAATGTGATAATATATAATAGTAATTTAGATATAAAACGTTTTGATATTATTAATATACTTTAATAGATAACGAGACGATGTTTTTAAGAAGCAAGTGACCAAAACACTCGAACGTTAAAGTGACACTGCGAGTAATATAGTTTATTGATAATTTAAGTTTATATTTTGTCAAAGGTATGAGTCACGAAACGTAAAGTTCTAAGTATACGAAAGGACGTTCGAAAATCAGAACCGGGACATAAGTCGAACGTAAACGTACAAGATATCGGACTTAAAATTTCAAGTCAACTATGCACATGAATTTAATATATATATATATATATATATATATATATATATATATATATATATATATATATATATATATATATATATATATATATATATATATTAATATAAAATATATATATATATATATATTTATATATATATATATATATATATATAATAATATGTCGACAAGCAAAAAAACAAATGAAAGTGAGCTGTCCAGGCAGGCCATGCGATCGCATGGCATTTGCACTAGAAGCCCATGCGATCACATGGGCATCAGAATCAGGAAAACTCTATAAAGCTCGATCGAATTATGTTCTTCACACACACACATATATATTACTCTGTATTATTATTATTATTATTATTATTATTATTATTATTATTATTATTATTATTATTATTATTATTATTATTATTATTATTATTATTAAGATTATTATTATTATTAATCTTATTATTATTAGTAGTATTATACATAAAATATTACAACGGGAGTATGCTCGAACGATTTCAAAACGAGTTTTCAAACGGGTTTAAGCTAAGGAAACTATGGGTTATAGCTATGGAGGTTATGGGTAATGATCGTGGGTATTGTTCGCAAGACAAACCTAGTGTTTATCATCTCCGTTGTGTCTACATACTTTCCTGCAATATTGAATCATAATATTGATACGTGAGCATTCATATCTTATCTTTTATATATTAATAGTGTATCCATGTCTAGTGCTCGAGTATGTATGTTTATACATGCTTGTATGCTTTAATTTTGTCGTTAGATAGTTTATGATGAATCACGAATTTGATACGTATGCTAATGATAAAAGTATATGATATGCATGTCGTTGGAAAGCTATCGAAAAATTAATAACTTTTCATTTAGAAATCGCGTGATTTCGATGAACGGATTAAAAAATATGGTCAACTGATTATGTTTGACGTTAATTGAAATTGTGTTTGAAACTGTAAATTTATATTTAAACAACTTGTCTATAAGATTGGTAAATTGGATTTTTAGATATTACTAACCGAGTTTGAACCGAAAATCCCTTAGCTTTGGTAAATAGTAACTGCCGGTTATAAGAACTGGTGGGTGCGAGTAGTTGTATATGGATCTATAGGGCTTGACATCCCCGTCTGTTCCAGGTATAGAAACCCTAGCCTGAACTATAAAACTGACGTATGCTATTTGAGTTTAGTACACGTTGGATGACGTGTATTGTATATGTTGGTTTCATGTATGTTAAAACAGGGGTACTTATTATAACGTTAAAGCTTAGTTACCAGGGTGCTCAATCTTGTAGAATATTTTGATAAACGTTTCTGGATGAAACAACTGAAATCTTGTGATCCACCTTTATATACAGATTATGCGCAACATTAAAACTATGAACTCACCAACCTTTGTGTTGACACTTGAAAGCATGTTTATTCTCAGGTTCCTAGAAGTCTTCCGCTGTTTGCTTTTCTGTTATACAAGCTATGTGCATGGAGTCATACAAGCGTTATAAGAGAAAACATTGCATTCACAAAATCATCACCATGTATCTTATTTTGACTGCATTATCAATGGATGTAGTATTGTAAACTATTAAATACGGTGATTGTCTATATGTAGAAATCATCAAACGTCAAAAACCTTGGAATTTGATATTCAATTATGGTGTGCCTTTTCAAAACAATGCAATGTTTACAAAACGTATCATGTAGAGGTCAGTACCTCACTGTGAAATCGATGAATGATGTATTCGTCCAAAGGGATTTGGATGGATCATCACAGTTGGTATCAGAGCTTGAGGTCATAGGGAACCAGAATTTGCATTAGTGTGTTTAACTGGTAATTGTTATGATGCATTAGTGAGTCTGGACTATGAACGTATTTGTTTTTACCGATTTTTCCTTATCATTTCTTGTCGGAAATTACCTGTCTATCATCTTAAGTCTAAACGAATCTTACTGCAATGATTGCATAGATAGTGTATAGACAAAATTCATATCTTAGCGTATCTGTTACTGTAAACTTTTCCTGACATCTTCCGAAAATTTCTCCGTAATTTATGGGATTTTGGTATTATATATACATATGTAAATTATGTATTGAAGAATACCAATCAAAGTTCTATAATCTATTTCATAACAAAAATCAATTCCCTGATTATACACGATGGATCACGTATCTAGTTCAAATTCCTTAGATTCCGACAGCTATTCCGATATGGATTTCCACCCGAGCTCCGAAAGCAGTGTGACCGGAATGGATCAACCATTTAGCCATCATCTATTCTGGATAAATTGGGGATGGGTTCGTAGCCTACTTAATCATTGGAGACAAGAAGAAGGTGATCCCTTCCATCCACCACATTCCCCTCTTGGAGAGGAACCTGAAGCACTTACCGGCGAACCTGTTCGTAATACCATTTTCTCTCTCATTTTCAGAGTATCTCGTCATGATTATATACTATCTCAAATTCTAGATCTTATTCGTCCTCTCGTCCGAACCGACAATCACCCTGGTGTAATAGAAGAAGTCAACGAGCTTCGCGCTCGGGTAGTGACTTTAGAGAATATGGTGCAAAGGTTACAAGCACCAGCAGCATCACCGGCATCAACAATACCACCATCATCAACACCAACAGTACCATTACCACCACCAACAACAACCTCCGCATCCCACACCTCAACATCACAATTTGTTCCACGAGCATCAACGTCATACGCACCATAGATACCAAGGAGTACCAACAACAATAACCGATGAAGTATTGATTCATAACTTCATTGGAGGAACATTCTGCGGCGATTATGTAATCTCTAAAGTCTTAGAGATTATCTATTCCAGTCGTATCAGCTAAGTGGACCGAAACGATAGAAGGAAGAATAGAAACCCTGACCGGAATGGTGCACGATTTACAAGCTAGACTTGTTTTACCAGCAGCATCAACAGTACCGTCAGTATCACCAACACCGGAAAAACTTGTAGCAATACAAGTTCCGCGAATTCCTTAATCACCAACATCATCAAAAATCAACAACGCGTATATTGTATCAACGAGTTATGAAGTATTAAAACATTTTCCCTAAAGAAATTATATGTATATTTAATATACATGAATTTTGAAATCAAAATAAATCTTTTCGTACTAAACTATTACGTGTGAATCTTAACTGGTAGGTACTACTCGGTTAGTTCATATTACTAATATGAAATGATGTACATCATTTATTAACGACATAACCATCGTTAACTACAATCTCTGTTTCAAATTCAATGAATTCCTTTTCATAATAAACTAAGTGTATTATTCAATTACACATTTGATTTTACACTTTCATTTTCGATGTACTCGAAACTTTCTAGAAAACATCATTCGTACCTTGCGAAGTTAGCAAGAGTTCCATGAGCACCAACATGATTCGCTGAGGAAATGTCAATAAAACTGAATAACAAAGTATTGATTACATTAGTGAAATACTCCGCGAAGATTATGAAATCTTTAATGTTTTAGAGATTATTCATTTCTAATCCAGTCGAAAATCAAATGATCTTAATATGAGATCAACTCATTAAATCCGTATTACATCCGAAGAAAATATACATATATATTTTCATAAAGACTGTAGTAAAATTCTTCTGTACAAAATATTACTTGTGAAAATTTTTAACGGGCAGGTAATACCTAGGAAATATATAAGTTCACAATTAATATGTTACACTGTACATTCTTCAATTTTGATTCAAGAATCATTAACTATACTCACTACATTCACAGCGATATATATTCTTCCATAAGAATCATAACAACCATTTTCATACAAATTCGATTACACATTCTGATTTTTGACAGATAAGAATCCGAGTCAAGATTTAACAAAAGATATCACTATTAGATTTTCACATCTTACAAAACCATACTTTGAATTCAAAACTGTGCTAGATCCTTTGACATTATTATTACCGAAAATAATTTTGCACTTCCATTTCAAAGTAGCCAGTTTTGTCACACCTCCAACAAATCAACTTCAACTTTTCATCCGAATAAGCCTTATTATAACTGTGATGTATACGTCTCCTCTTTTCTTCATTGTTACCGGAGAACCGTTTATATTCCACCACATTAGCAGTAAACTTACCAGCAACATCATTGATCTTTAACTTTCCGAAAAATCATTATATTCATTGAAACCCTATCATGTACACATCTGCATCTTGTAACGGTAATTGCTGTACCAAAAAGCTTCAATCATTATTCTCAAATTTCCCAACAATTCTATGCCAATAGTTATATATGTACATATAACGTCTATCTCCTAGACTTACATACTTCAAATGTGAAGTTTCTGAAAAACACCCTAAACTGCAAACTAGTTCTTCGAATTTTGGAAAGAAAAAAAAAATGTTGATGAAGCAGCAAAAACTGTAAACGACCTTAACAGTTAAAAGTTTGATGATAAAGAATAATGTGTTGGCAAAGCTCAGAAAAATAGAAGGTTTGGAACTGGAAAACGGATTGAGCAAACTATGAAGGAGGCTGTGGACAAATCACAAAAAGTAAACCTACCTTTAAAGAATCCAAATGATTCAGTGTCTGCTGAAGTCATTAACCAATACCTTGCTCCTGACTCTAAACCTTTGCGGTCAATATTCTTCATCATCCTCTGATCTTAGATATTCTAGGATATCATCATATCTTTCATTATAAATATCTTCGATATTTCTAAAGATATCTTCATAACTATTATTATCTGAATTTATTTATCTCTTCGCGCTATCTGTGTTGCATCATAAAAGAAACTATTTTAGTTTCTAAATTCTGAAAAATTCGAAAAATGGATGTTTTTGAAGTAGTGTTGGGAATTGAAGCATGAGTTAGTATAATATAATGACACTTGATCAACGTGATTATATTACAGTAAGTCATGCTGAGTTTTTAATGGAACGTGATAAAGGTTCACAGATCATACCCTCATCATGAACCATGTTACATAACTCTTTCATTCTATTTAACCTCTAAATATCAAGAAAATATTTTTCTTGATGATTCGGTCTTTTTCGGATATTCTGGTAATTTGACAAATCAAATCGTGCTATTACCTTTCTTTCTACTTTGTATATTATGATCATTCGAAACTCCATACCTACAAATTCTGGACCATTATCTGCTTGACTTAAGGTCGGGAAGAGAAAATGAAAGCATGAAGCTCCGAAATATAATGGAGAATATAAAGCACGATAGCAACACCGAAATTACAAACCGTATATCAATGCTTATAGCAATATAAAGACACGGGATAATGAAAAACACTATAACACCAAGGTAATAGTAGAAGAAAATAAATTCCTCCGGTGGTAGATGAAACAGAAGAATGAAGGATACGATAGTCAAGAAAATATCAAGAATTAGAACTGGATTTAGCATTTTCACAATTTTTTGGAAATAAGAATTAAGGAAGAGATTATAGGAATGGTGAAAATAATGGAACGGAAGAGGAAAATTTATAACGAAATATCAGACATAGCAATCGAGGCAGATTACCGAATTTAATTAAAGAGGATAATAATTTCCTTGATTACCGAAGAATCAAATCTTTTATAGATTTCAAGGATTATCTTTAAATTCCTTGAAATCCGGAAATCCACCGTACTACGTCAAAAGTTAAATCTCTATCTCAACCTTTGGTGACAGCTTCACTCGTACGCTTCACATAATCGAATCGTTTTATCTATATTAGTCAATAATGATGAAACTCTGTTTATCAACTCATATTCGTCATGAAAACATTCTTATTGTTATCCATGACGACCTCGATCAAATTTCGGGGACGAAATTTCTTTAACGGGTAGGTATTGTCACAACCCGGAAATTTCCAACCAAATTTAAACCTAATCTTTATATGTTTCTGACACGATAAGCAAAGTCTGTAATGTTGAAATCTTAAAAACTTCGAACTGTGTTCATATAATCAATTACTTTTGGCTGTGCTCGATGATTCACGAACATTTATGTGTATAGATATGTATATATTATATATAGTTATATTAATTGGAAAACGTTAACAAAGTATTAGGTGTATAATACTTTACATTAAACGTATTTGTCTCAATATATGTTTTATATGACGGAATTAAAGGATATTATCAAACGATCGAAGTAGAAGATATTTTAATAGCACCTAATATGATTGTTACGGGTCTCTGTTGTGAGGTCCACTTCGATTTAGAAAATCTTTCCCTTTTGATTATATATGGAATTAGATATATAAAATAACCTGCAACGTGTATTTAAAATAGATTTATATATATTGTATATGTAGATTCAAAAATATTTTTGTGTTTGATAATAGCATTCGTTTATGGTTTTATATTTAAATAAATATTTCGTTTATATTTAAGGTGTACAAATTTATATTTTTATTTTACAATGTGATAATATATAACAGTAATTTAGATATAAAACGTTATGATATTATTAATATACTTTAATAGATAACGAGACGATGTTTTTAAGAAGCAAGTGACCAAAACACTCGAATGTTAAAGTGACACTACGAGTAGTATAGTTTATTGATAATTTAAGTTTATATTTTGTCAAAGGTATGAGTCACGAAACGTAAAGTGCAAGTTTTCTAAGTATACGAAAGGATGTTCGAAAAACCGGAACCGGGACATAAGTCGAACGCAAACGTACAAGATATCGGACTTAAAATTTCAAGTCAACTATGCACATGAATTTAATATATATATATATATATATATATATATATATATATATATATATATATATATATATATATATATATATATATATATATATATATATATATATATATATATAATATGTTGACAAGCAAGAAAACAAACGAAAGTGAGCTGTCCAGGCAGGCCATGCGATTGCATGGCATTTGCACTGGAAGCTCATGCGATCGCATGGGCATCAGAATCAGGAAAACTCTATAAAGCTCGATCAAATTCTGTTCTTCACACACACACACATATATTACTCTATATTATATTTATTATTTTTATTATTATTATTATTATTATTATTATTATTATTATTATTATTATTATTATTATTATTATTATTAATATTATTATTAAGATTATTTTTATTATTAATCTTATTATTATTAGTAGTATTATACATAAAATATTACGAACAATTTCAAAATGAGTTTTCAAACGGGTTTAAGCTAAGGAAACTATGGGTTATAGCTATGGAGGTTATGGGTAATGATCGTGGGTATTGTTCGCAAGACAAACCTAGTGTTTATCATCTCCGTTGTATCTACGTACTTTCCTGCAATATTGAATCACAATATTGATACGTGAGCATTCATATCTTATCTTTTATATATTAATAGTGTATCCATGTCTAGTGCTCGAGTATGTATGTTTATACATGCTTGTATGCTTTAATTTTGTCGTTATATATTTTATGATGAATCACGAATTTGATACGTATGCTATTGATATAAAGTATATGATATGCATGTCGTTGGAAAGCTATCGAAAAATTAATAACTTTTCATTTAGAAATCGCGTGATTTTGATGAACGGATTAAAAGATATGGTCAACTGATTATGTTTGACGTTAATTGAAATTGTGTTTGAAACTGTAAATTTATATTTAAACAACTTGTCTATGAGATTGATAAATTAGATTTTTAGATATTACTAACCGAGTAAATGAATTTCTATATAAAGCACGTCTCGTTTTGTTGAACAATTGTCAAAGTTGAATGTCTTATCATGTTTTAAAGCTTTATAAACACTATAATCTGATTTTATAAGTATTGGAAAGCTATGTGAAAGCCATGATAATTCAAATATAATATAGTTCCTGAAATAAATAATATTTTGAGTTTGATAAACTATAAATTCGTTCAAGATTGATACTATGTTAATATGATAAACACGTATAGATTTAAAGATCATATTGGGTCAGGATGATTTTTGTTAACTTTTGCATGTCGGTCTCGAGCATTAGGATTGTGATACACTATGACCCGACCTAGCTTGTTAAACATGTATTGAACAACATATGTTCTCTAGGTTGAGATCTACGGTTATTTTACATTCCGAGTTTCGGTTACCTTTCGATGAATGACCTTATGTGCTGCTAAGGTGAGTTTCATATGCTCCCTTTTTAATTGCTTATGCAATATATATTTTTGGGCTGAGAATGCATGCAATTTATTTTAAACGCAATGGATACAAGTACATACTAAATTCTACTCCGAGTTTGAACCAAAAATTCCTTAGCTTTGGTAACTAGTAACTGTCGGTTATAAGAGATGGTGGGCGCGAGTAGTTATATATGGATCCATAGGGCTTGACATCCCCGTCTATTCCAGGTATAGAAACCCTAGCCTGAACTATAAAACAGACGTATGATATTTGAGTTTAGTACACGTTGGATTGCGTGTATTGTACATGTTGGTTGCATGTATGTTAAAACAGGGGTACTTATTATAACGTTAAAGCTTAGTTACCAGGGTGCTCAATCTTGTAGAATATTTTGATAAACGTTTCTGGATGAAACAACTGAAATCTTGTGATCCACCTTTATATACAGGTTATGCGCACCATTAAAACTATGAACTCACCAACCTTTGTGTTGACACTTGAAAGAATGTTTATTCTCAGGTTCCTAGAAGTCTTCCGCTGTTTGCTTTTCTGTTATACAAGCTATGTGCATGGAGTCATACAAGCGTTATTTGAGAAACATTGCATTCACAAAATCATCACCATGTATCTTATTTTGACTGCATTATCAATGGATGTAGTATTGTAAACTATTAATTACGGTGATTGTCTATATGTAGAAATCATCAAACGTCAAAAACTTTGGAATTTGATATTCAATTATGGTGTGCCTTTTTAAAAGAATGCAATGTTTACAAAATGTATCATGTAGAAGTCAGTACCTCACTGTAAAATCGATTAATGATGTATTCGTCCAAAGGGATTTGGACGGATCATCACATTAGACAACCCTTTTATCATTGTCTATTATTTTTTACTTACTTTAGCTGTGATTGTGTCAATAATTTACACAACCTATCATGCTTATATGCTATATATTCATTCGTGTTATAGCTTCTTGAATAGTTACAAAAAATAGGGTCTACTGATATATTTTAGAACAAGATTATATATGATAATATTTGGTTCACATGCTCATATTTAAAACACTTTGGAATTGTATTGAAGCTTTTTCACCTTTATCTAGGAATCATGTCAGGTGTTTTGTGTTGCATTCGTTTGTGGTAATTAGAGGTGACATAATGAGTGGGCTGATTATTTGATCATAACAGGGTTGCATTGAAATATAATATCTTGAACATACTGTTAATTTAATATAATATCTTTCAACTGTCTGATCGATTAATTGGAACATCGTATACTCTTTTTCCACCGTTTGATTCCTCAGGTTGCCTTTTCGTAAAGAAGTCTTAACTTATAAATATTATTCATTCAAATTTAGTATCATCATAACAATGTATATATATATATATATATATATATATATATATATATATATATATATATATATATATATATATATATATATATATATATATATATATATATAATATAAATATAAACATGTCTGGCTTACAAAGGCACACACACTTAAGTCACAACAAAAAGTGTTGGAGTATGATACCAAAACATAGCGAGCGGAAGCATTTTAAAATTTTTACAAAAATCATACTCTTCCAAGGATCCATGTACAAAACTTTTAGCAAACAAAATATAAATGGAACAAGATAAAGATTAGATTACAACCTTTGTAAATCTTTCTTGAAGACGGATGTAAAGAACCCAAAATAGAGCTCCTCTAACGGTAAACACCTAAAGTTCCAACCTTGCTTTGATATACACCTTCTAATTCACCAAAACCTTTTCTCTTCTTTTATCAAATCTTGAATAACCCTTTTGTAATGATATAATAAGAGTCCTTCCTTTTATGGCAGAGAGTAAAAACAATACTCGCATAAACCAAAAGAGTTTATTTTGTTGGAAGTATATTTCAAAATCTCTCTCAAACAATAAAAGGTATCGGCCAAAATAAAAGAAAAGTGAAGTGAGTGAGGTTCAAGAATTGAGATTGCATGGGTTAAAATAAGAGTCAAGCATGCTTTTTATTATTTCCATACTCATGTTCAAGTTATGTATTAATTTAAACAAAAGCAAGCATGCTTGTCTTTTCATGTGAGATAGAGTGTAAATTTAATTTACACACACATTCTAGCTTGCATGTATGTACGTACATATACACAATATATATATATACATATAAACTAGATATAACCTACACATTTAGTTAATTACTAGTTAATTAACTAATCTCAAAACTTGTTTAATTTATTAAACCATTAACTAATGAATTAATAAATTAATTCCCGCTTAGAGGGCATATCAAACAATTTATGATTGGCCTTTGTGTGTGACCGAATAGGATAAATGGACTTTATATTATTTAATGTCATGGACATACCTTCAGAATATATGTACCACGGTCAAATCACGGTTGAACCGTAACCAACCCGAGAACATATTTCCAACAGACTCCCACTTGCACTGACATTAATAATATTGGTTAGTCTTAAAAGACACACCATGTGTAACAACTAGTCAATTAAGTTACACTCCTATATTTTGATTTATATCAATCATCCTTTTGTTCTAGACATCTATATGAACGTGTGACATGGTTAAGTGTCAATCATCATCGTTCAAGATTATGTTTCCCGATTGAGATTTGTGGTGATCAAATAGACTGCAATTGCATTAATTCAGTCGTAGCATGGCCATGCATTTAATTCAGCACAAATCAACGAGGGGCCCAGAGATATCGCTTCAACTTGCTAAGAGAAGAAGGAACAAACTGCTTCAACTATATGGACATCCACCACATCCCATATTATACCTGATCTGCACCCTTATGACTGGCATTTACGCACAGCGTTAAATACAGGTCAAAGTAGAATATAGTTTGTGTCAGGATTCCTCATACATATCCACTCTAGGATAAATGACGTTGCCATCTTAGAGCTTACTTGTGACTTAAAACCATGAAGTAGCGTCTAAGTGTGGTCATTCCAAAACCTTGAATCAACTATCAAGTTTCTCATGAATGTAGTTTCATATAAGCCTATATTACTACACTTCATAGCAGCCTTAATTCAATTCTCTCTTCCGTAGAGAATGACCGACTGTGGAAGTTTATGAAATAATATTCATTGGAAGTTAAAACATGCAAAATGAAACATGGCAATATACAATGAAATGATCGCATCGTGCGCATAATATAATCTCAATATATTAATCATCAGATCAATTGCAACATACATTATTGCCCAATGTTTAAAGTTTCAAACTTAACATAATAAATACAATCAAACTTTATCATCAATGACACGAATGCCAATAGACATGCTATGAGCATCATGCTTAGTCTGTGGCAAAGGCTTGGTGAAAGGATCAGCCAAGTTCTTAGTCGTGTCTACTCTACTTAATAATATATCATTATCTGCTACAAGTTGACGGATGTAATGGTACTTTCTGAGTATGTGCCGTGTGCGCTTTTGTGACCTCGGTTCTTGAGCCAAGACAACCGCACTCACATTGTCGCAGAAAATCTCAACAGGATCATGGATTGTAGGAACCACACCTAGATCCCCGATGAATTTCTTTATCCACATGGCCTCTTTAGCAGCTTCATTTACCGATATATACTCGGCTTCTGTCGTAGAATCAGCAATAGTACTTTGCTTGGAGCTTCTCCAAGTGACGGCTCCACCGTTCAACATAAATACAAATCCTGATTGTGAAGAGCAATCATCTCTATCTGATTGGAAACTAGCGTCCGAGTATCCTTTGACGCTCAGCTCGTCACTTCCACCATAGACCAAGAACATCTCTTTAGTCCTCCTAAGATACTTTAGAATGTTCTTGACTGCTATCCAATGAGCTTCACCAGGGTTGGCCTGATAACGACTAGTCATGCTTAATGCATACGATACGTCAGGCCTAGTGCATATCATGGCATACATGATCGATCCTATAGCTGAAGCATATGGAGTCCGACTCATGGTAGCTGATTCCAAGTCAGAATTAGGACATTGAGACTTGCTCAATATCATTCCAGGGTTCATAGGAACACACCCTTTCTTGGAGTTGTGCATACCGAATTTCTTCAGTATCTTATCTACATATGCACTTTGGCTTAGCCCAATCAATCTCCTTGATCTATCTCGATAGATTCTAATTCCCAAAATGTATGATGCATCTTCCAAATCTTTCATGGAGAAACATTTCCCTAGCCAAGCTTTGACATTTTTCAATGTCGGGATATCGTTTCCCATGAGTAATATGTCATCGACATATAGTACAAGGAAGACTACAACACTCCCACTAGACCTAACATAGACACATGGCTCATCTTCACTTCTGATAAAACCAAATTCTTTGATTTTCTCATTAAAGCAAAGATTCCAGCTACGAGAAGCTTGTTTAAGTCCATAAATGGACTTTTGAAGCTTGCACACACTTTTAGGATACTTAGGATGTACAAAACCCTCAGGCTGTGTCATAAACACATCCTCTGTTAGCTTACCATGAAAGAAAGCTGTTTTTACATCCATTTGCCATATTTCGTAGTCATAAAATGCAGCTATGGCAAGAAGTATTCTAATGGATTTCAACATAGCCACTGGTGAAAAAGTTTCATCGTAGTCTACACCATGTTGTTGCGTGTAACCCTTAGCCACCAGTCTGGCTTTGAATGTGTGTACATTTCCATCCATGTCGGTCTTCTTCTTGAAGACCCACTTACACCCAATGGTTTTAATTCCTGGTGTATGATCAATCAAAGTCCAGACTTGATTATCATGCATGGATTGAATCTCGTTGTCCATAGCCTCCTTCCATTTGGCAGACTCGGGGCCTGTCATCGCTTCCTGATAGGTAATAGGTTCATCAGAATCTATATTTTCGTCATCACCCTTAAATATGTGTAAACTATATTTCTTTGGTGTTTGACGCACTCTATCAGATCTACGTATGGGTGGTGGCTGTAGGTCAGTTTCTTTCTCAACAGCAGGCTCGTCAACCTCTTGAAGAGAATCAGTCCCAATATCGGTTTCCATGTCGGTTGATTCTTGAATTTCTTCAAGGTCAATTTTGTTCCCACTGGTTCCTTTTGATATGAGATCCTTTTCAAGGAAGACTCCCCTTCGAGACACAAAGACTTTGTTCTCAGTAGGGTTGTAAAACAAATATCCAAAAGAATCAGTTGGGTATCCAACAAATAAACACTTTTCGGATCTGGGTTCAAGTTTATCTTGAGCTTCACGACGAACGTAAGCCTCACAACCCCAGATTCTTAGATATGAGAGAGACACAGCTTTGCCATGCCATATCTCATAAGGTGTTTTAGAAACTTTCTTGGTTGGGATGAGGTTAAGGATCCTTGCGGCAGTTTGTAGGGCATAACCCCAAAACTGATTGGAAGCTTTGTGCGGCTCATCATGGATCGAACCATATCAAGTAATGTTTGATTCCTCCTTTCAGCCACACCATTATGCTGTGGTGTTCTAGGAGGAGCTAATTGTGAGATTATCCCACAACCCCGTAGATGATCACGAAATTCGTCATTAAGATATTCACCACCTCTATCAGATCGGAGAATCTTAATTCTTTTGTTCAGTTGATTTTCTACTTCGTTTTGGTATGCCTTGAGCACTCCCAAAGTTTCAGACTTTTGTTTAATTAAATAAACATAACCATATCTACTGAAGTCATCAGTAAATGTAACGAAGTATCGTTCCTGGTGTCTAGTAGGCGATCTGAACGGACCGCACACATCAGTGTGTACCAATCCTAACAGATCCTTAGCCCGTTCACAGTTTCCTGTGAAAGGTGCCTTTGTCATTTTTCCTGATAAGCAAGATTCGCATTCATTATATGATATTATATCAAATGATTCTAGAATTCCATCTGACTGGAGTTTGGCTATGCGTTTCTTGTTTATGTGGCCTAAATGACAATGCCATAGATACGTTTTATCCAAACCATCTTTGGATGAATCAACATTATAGATTGAACTATCATTTAGCTTTGCTGTGGTTTCTAAGATGCCTTTACAAGGACTAGCCTTGAAATAAAACATCCCATTTTTGTGAACAAGTATTGATCCATTATCAAAACTAAAATTAAAACCATCATTAAATAAAGCATCAAAAGATATAATGTTTCTTGCCATTTCGGCACTGTAGCAAACATTAGATAAAACAATACATAAACCAGAATCAAAAGAAAGCTTGTATTCTCCAATCATGTCAACAGAGGCAACATTCTTATTCCCCATGATTAGATTAAGCTCCCCGGTCTTCAGCTTCCTACTTCTTGTGAGTCCCTGCACATTAGTACAAATGTGAGTACCACATCCTGTGTCCAATACCCAGGAATTAGAAATAGTAGTATTGTTTAGTTCAATCATGAACAAACCTGAAGGTACGGCGACTCCCTTAGCCCGTAGTTCATTAAGTTCCTTCAAGTACTTAGTACAATTGCGCCTCCAATGTCCTTTTTCCCCACAATGAAAGCATATTGCTTCTTCAGGAGACTTGGTTTGCGGGATCTTTGAAGTAGAAGAGTTAGCAATGCCCTTAGGTTTGGGTTTGAAGTTGGATGTGCCAACCTTACCCTTGCCCTTGTTCTTGCCCTTTGTTTTGTTTTTCTTCTTCTTGATCCCACTTTCACGAATGGCTAGGACGGTAGTTGGGGGTTTAGCTTTGGCCATGTTAGCCTCAGCAGTTTTCAACATGCCATGGAGCTCCATGATTGTTTTCTCCATATTGTTCATATTATAGTTCATAATGAATCCTTCATATGCACTAGTCAGCGAGTTCAGGATAAAATCCGTTGCAAGCTCCTGACTTATGGAAAAACCAAGGCGCTCCAGCCGGTCTATGTACCCTTTCATTTGTAGTACATGGACACTAACGCTACTTCCCGTTGCCATTTTGCAAGATACGAGAGCTTTCACGGTGTCAAACCTTTCTTGCTTTGCTTGTTGTTGGAACATGTCCTTGAGTTGGTTAAGCATGTCATACGACCCTAAGCTCTCCATGCCCTTTTGGAGCTCCGGAGACATGGTTGCCAACATCAAGCATGCTACCTCATTAGACTCGGAACGCCGTTTTTCAAACTCGTCCCTAGCCGCTTGAGTAGCTCTCGATCCGGGTTCTGCCGGTAAGGGTTCCTCAATTGCCCTGATCTTTCCTTCCATCCTAAGAGCAATTCTTAGGTTGCGAAGCCAGTCCATGTAGTTCAAGCCCGTAAGCTTGTCCTTTTCGAGGAGCCCTTTAAGGCAGAAATTAGTGATTGATGACGGAGTAGGATTTGTGTTAGTTGCAGACATCTGTCATATTTTTAAAGTAAGTTGTATTAGTTAGTTTGATATGTTTAATCCTTGTTAAGATAATTACCCAAGTGTGTTCAATATTCAAACAATTATAATTAACAAGGCTAAGATCCATATTTCACTTATGGTAACGACGGGTTCGCCGCGGATCGCCAACCATAAGCTATTTAGGTAGGTAACTATATTACCAATTTCATCCATTATGAAATTCTTAGGTTCTGCGGGATTTTAGTGATAATCAATTATTTCACTTGGCATGTTTAATCCCTTCGATGCTAATCCTTCCTCGTGGCGGGTTTGCCGCGAACCACGACTTCAGATTGTAAACCGTCCATGATATAAACACGTGAAATCCGGCCCAAGACTCTCGGGTATCGCGAAATTCACCTCACCCTTCCCAACACCCAATTAAAGTCCGGCCCAAGACTCTCGGGTATCGCGAACTCTAACAAGTAGAAGGTTCGGATGTGTGTACTACTCATGGATAGCATAAAGTTTACATTTAAAACGGGTTTTTGTTTTCTTTTAGCAAAAGTAGTTTATACCATTTTAAAACATTTGCTAATTATGTATTGCGTGTTGCGTTTGTTAAACTAATTTTAACCAAACCATTTTATATGATTATTGTCCTTTTGTTTTTAAAACATTTTCTAGCTAGCATGGCATAGACAAATAATAAAACAATAATAATCATGACACTCAAATATCGGTAGTATGCCTCGAGTCCTATGCGTTTTTCCGGTGAGCCAACACACGGAAAAACATGGTCAACTAGGGACATAACCTTGTGTGAGAATTGGCTCCCACTAAAACCGCCATCTCCATTATATGCTCGGATGGGCCGCCTTGTGAACATCGTCTTCTTGATTCCATTCTTGGTTGCATTATCTTACAAAATAAAAAAACTATTCTATTTCCTATACTATTACAAATACAATATAAATAGAAAGACGACATGCAAGTCGTTTAATAAATTATTACATTCATCCCGAATAAATAATAAACACGACATGCAAGCCGTTTAATAAATTATTACATTCATCCCGAATAAATAATAAATTAAATCATACAACCAAACATCCACACAAGGGTCTTATTGAGGCAAATACTACCGATTTCATATAACAATCACATACAAAACAAATGGAGTGCCAAATATCCATTTTCATGAAACATGTTTCGATAAGGATTGATTTAAACAACACTTAATGGCGCACAAAATAATCAATCCTTGTTTACATAACTTATGCATGCATGTAAACCCACTTTATATTTTGTAAGTATGGTTTTCATGCCAAAACCATCCAAACAAACATATTAAGTGAATCAAAACATGTTGGAGATTTATTCACTTTAACCAAGCATAAAGTCTAAAATTAACAATTTTAATTTTCTCATTTCATGTAAAACATGAAAAGAATTCATGTACTTTATTTTCCTAAACATTGAATCTTAATAATCAACATGCAAGTTACATTTTTTTAATTTTCGGAATTAATTTTGGCAGATTCATACATCAACTTTAAATGGTCATATCTTACTCATTTCTAATCCGTTTTCGATGAATTTTTTTTTCAAATTTAAGTTCTTTCAGTTATCTTTCAAATGCAATTGGCCTCATACGAAAATATGGGGTTTAAAGTCTTGAAACAGCCCAAGAAAGACAGACTGTTCAAGCTGAAAAAAAACTTTTAAAATGAGATTAACCATTTAACATTTTGCCAAAACCAAGATTCAAATATTATTTAGGAAACATAAAAACACAAATCATGATAATAGTTTTGCATGTTCGTTATGCATAATCATCTCCAAGTATCATGCATACACATTCATCAAAACGATTATCATAAGAAAGGTTTGCTAAAATTTGTACAAGATGGCTCTGATACCACTTGTTGGAGTATGATACCAAAACATAGCGAGCGGAAGCATTTTAAAATTTTTACAAAAATCATACTCTTCCAAGGACCCATGTACAAAACTTTTAGCAAACAAAATATAAATGGAACAAGATAAAGATTAGATTACAACCTTTGTAAATCTTTCTTGAAGACGGATGTAAAGAACCCAAAATAGAGCTCCTCTAACGGTAAACACCTAAAGTTCCAACCTTGCTTTGATATACGCCTTCTAATTCACCAAAACCTTTTCTCTTCTTTTATCAAATCTTGAATAACCCTTTTGTAATGATATAATAAGAGTCCTTCCTTTTATGGCAGAGAGTAAAAACAATACTCGCATAAACCAAAAGAGTTTATTTTGTTGGAAGTATATTTCAAAATCTCTCTCAAACAATAAAAGGTATCGGCCAAAATAAAAGAAAAGTGAAGTGAGTGGGGTTCAAGAATTGAGATTGCATGGGTTAAAATAAGAGTCAAGCATGCTTTTTATTATTTCCATACTCATGTTCAAGTTATGTATTAATTTAAACAAAAGCAAGCATGCTTGTCTTTTCATGTGAGATAGAGTGTAAATTTAATTTACACACACATTCTAGCTTGCATGTATGTACGTACATATACACAATATATATATATATATATATATACATATAAACTAGATATAACCTACACATTTAGTTAATTACTAGTTAATTAACTAATCTCAAAACTTGTTTAATTTATTAAACCATTAACTAATAAATTAATAAATTAATTCCCGCTTAGAGGGCATATCAAACAATTTATGATTGGCCTTTGTGTGTGACCGAATAGGATAAATGGACTTTATATTATTTAATGTCATGGGCATACCTTCAGAATATATGTACCACGGTCAAATCACGGTTGAACCGTAACCAACCCGAGAACATATTTCCAACAAAAAGAAGTGAAAAAATCGATGTATGATGAGAAGGTGAGTGATTGCCATTTTTTATTAAGAGGTGGCAGAAATGAAGATTATGAAAATAGCAACTTCTGTTCATCTGAAATGAAGAGTTTGACCAGTTTATGTAAGGTGATTCTGCAATTTGCATCCACTTCCTTTGAATTCTCTTGATCATGATGATGAGGATGATGATGATGATGATGATAATGATGATGATGATGATGATGATGATGATGATGATGATGATACTAATTCATAGCTAAAAAATGAAACAATCAGTTCAATTATTCTGTACTCTTTCTGCTTTTTAGTATCCAATTTCTAATAAGGTATTTTGCATATAGTATTTATGATCAAAATTTTATTTTTGGACCACAAAGCCAAAGGCTATACAACACCTAAAATACAAGCAAAAATGAAGCAACTATCCTTCTACTCTTTACTGAAAGCTTTTAAATAGTTTTTGTTTTGCATGCTTCGTTTTTTATGATGTACTAAATTAGGTTCAATGCTTCGTTCTTTTTATGTACATGTCCAACGACAAGCACAATCCCGCCATCAACAGTACACCTTGAAGAACCGGAGGCAGCAAAAGAGGGACCATCTCACCGAACAGCTATATGAGCTCTCTTTCTAGCAGACACAGGCGAAGACGGTGCATATAATTGATATATTGATGAATACACATGCCTTTGGAAATTTGTGAACATTTTACATATTTTTGGCAGGTTGAACAGTCGCGGGCTGGTCTAAAACCAATTGCTTCTTCCGATAATACTTTATACCATGTCCGTGAAAAGTTTGTTAATACTGACAAGTACTTTAATGGTTCAGGATGTCAACTTTATACAAAGTAATTATTATACAATATTCTCAGCGATCAAATTTATGCTTCTCTTCAGTTATACTTTGGTGTCAATTTTATTCAATGTATACATTGTTTGTATATATTGTTCAAAGGGTTTCAACTTTTTTATGGTAAACTTCTATTCCAAGTAGTGGTGGTGAATATGATTTTTGTATATAATTGTAGGTCTTCGAGCTAATATGGTCAAAAATTTTAAAATTTTTACATTCGTTGTATTGATTATCGAGAACTATGCATTTGGAAAGAAGAAAATTTGTTCATAGACCCCATTTTTCTTCAGGTTAAATATCACAAAATGGATAATAGCATCTAGATGAAACCGTTTTTTTTTTTCTATAAGGAATCGATGTTCTTCATACGTATTTTGGGTTGGCGGGTGTCAAAACGGGTCATAACACATGTATAGTAGGAGATCAAGATGAAGGTGTATATTGGGATTCACAAATACGTGCGGAAAAATACCTCTGTTGCAGTAAGTTTTTTCCTTTTTTTTCTTTGCATGTTATTCATCATTTTCCAATTTGGCCATTTGCTTTTGGTGTGTTTAATCTTATTTGTAGATTCTTATTTTGTTACCTTTTGCCTTCTCCGATTGTTTATCTAATGAAACCTTTTACCTTTCAGCTTATTGTTTATTTATAGCAACAACCTGTTTGCAGAGATCTATAAAGGATGTCGCAATCAGTTTGATTAAGAGTGAGTCCCCGCCAAATCTTGAGACACCAGCCGGAGCAACTGGAATAACTGCACTAAAAATTGCGTTTATGGATTCGCTCTTAGTTCACAAGTGCAACGTTGCGCTTATATTTTTAATTTATGTTTCACGTTATTTCTTATTGTTTTTGGTCACAATTTTTAGTCAAGTTGAAGTAGTTGTTTAGTTGTTATAGGCTCTGTGTGAATTATAAATCTGTGTAATTGTGTTCATTTTGAGTGTATTATGTGCATTCACACTTGGAATCTTGTAATTTCAGCCCAAATGCCAAATTTCATGTTAATGACTAGATATGCATTCTTAAAAGTGATGTATCTAATGATTCAAATGAGTACCAAAATAAAAGTAAAACAATAACTGGCAATACGGATTCAACATATCAAAATACACCAAAAACACACATTTGATATAAATTTTACGTTTACAGTTTATTTGATTAAGAGTCGCCGTGCAACGCACGGGCTCTTAAATGCTAGTTATTTATATGGATAAGCTAATTTAGGATTGACATGTGAATTTTCCACTTGTCACAATTAACTATAATTAAGGTTATAATGACATGTCATCTATAATAAACTCTCTTTTATATTTATATAAGTATATAGATATAGATATTGCCAATGAGGCCTTGCTTCATTGGTATCCATGTTTCATGGATTCGAGAGTGACCCAGGTTCGAGTCTAACAACTAACAACTAACATTGCCTTTAAAAAAAAAAAATTAGATATAGATATATAGATTAGACGAGATTATCACTAAAATGCTCATTTTTTCTCTCTTTTTTGACTCAGAACCCATAAAAAATAAAATTGACAATTTGCCCGCGGAAGGCGCAAAGGCACAAGGTGCCTGTTTGCGACCTTGCTTCCCGGTGTATGCAAGGTGCCTCTTGCGACCTATGACGCAATGTGCCTCTTGCTCCTGCCTGATACAATGATTAATTTCTTTCAGACATTTCATCAAACACCTTACGTGCATCTCACGTTATATGATTTTTCTTTCAGACATTTCATCAAACACCTTGCGTCCTTGGGTATAATGAAATTGATGTTGGGTATCGGAGGTTCAAATAAGCATATTTAGATATTTAGTTAAGGAGTAGCCGTAAGTAAACGTTAATTGGTTCTGATCGAGCGATTATATACATTTTAAGTTTTTATATACAAATTTGGTTAACAGCCAATAAATAATTATCTCATGCAGCCTGTTTTGTTACCATTAATAGCAAGATATTTTAATTATTTCCTATCACATAATAAGTTTCAAATACCGTGCCAAGAACCTCATAAATTGGTATCACGTAAAAAATGCACGTAAAGTGTTTTTTTCATGATATCTGGCATGAGCAAGAAGCACATTGTGTCCTTACGTCCCCGAGAAGCAAGCTCGCAAGAGGCACCTTGCGTGCACTGGGAGGCAAGATCGCAAACAGGCACCTTACGTCCTTGTGCGGACAAATTGTCAACTTTTTATGGATTCTGAGTCAAAAAGAGGAAGAAAAAATTGGCATTTTAGTGATAATCCTATATTAAACAATACACTAAAACATAAATTATTTAACAATTTTCTATTGACTATAACTAAAACGCAAACTATTTGACAAACTTCCTATTGGCTATAAGAGCATCATCCCCTATTCATTTCATATTGTTATCAACCCCATTTTGAGAAACTCGATCCACATTTTTTTTTTTTTTTTTTTTTTTTTTTTACCATGAAGACAATATCAAAGGTTTTTACTCCGTATTTGTTTCCTGTTGTGTTTTCTTTTTAATTTAATTTTATTTATTTTACTTCATAGTATATTAATTAAATTAAAAAAAGTTCCTTTTATGTATTTTTGAAATGTTTTTAAATTTTCTTATTCTTAAAATATATTTATTTTTAATTTTTATTATTTAGCATTTTTTAGTTATAAACTATCAAAACAGTGCATTGTGTATATGTGGATTATAGAACCAATATTTAACGGATAGAGTGAAATCATTTTCGCAACAAAACATTTTTTTCTTTTTTTGTTATCTTCATCACCCACTCTCAATCTTCGATAAGCGAATTGTAGTTATAAATGTATGAAGTAAACCTATTACCGAAACAATGTGTTTGACATCTTGGGGTTATATATTTAATTAATAAAATACATGGTTGTTTTTTTAGTTTAAATAGGCAGTGTAAATTTTATGTAGCAATCTATGTAAATAAATATTGACGTCTAAAATATCAATGTGTAAATACGTTACATCAAGAGGATCCTAAAACTCATTCTTATCATATAATGATTTGTATATATCGTCAGGTAAAATAAATTTTTATTTTTGTATACATAGTAAGAACAATTGAGATCTGATGATCTGTACTCAAAACCTACAAGCATTGATCTTTACATGTAGACACGATTAGCAAATTGAAAGCGAGCATCTAAGAAGAAAAAAGCTGCAACCCTGCCAGGCTCAGTCCTATCAATGTACAACCCCAATCCCTTCCAATCTCGGAAAGACCTCCCAATCCACCACCTCACCATCACGTCACAAAGAACATCACCTGATCATCAACGTACCACCAAGCCCCGTCCACCAAGAAACCCAAGAACACCCTCCATGAGACCAGCAAATAGAAGTCCCTCAAATGACAGACAAACCCATCGTACGGGCGGTAGAAAAGCCCTCCAAAGAGTACATCCTTAAACCACATTTTTCAAATTCGACCGAAAACAATAAAGGCGGCAACAATGTCGTTCATTACCGAACCAGAAATGATGACATGAAAGATGGAGTGAAACGGAACCAAAAAGTCAGTAAACAACCCAAACCACCCTACAACATCCTAAATTGTCGGGTCGGCGTCCGAAACTCTGGCATGAATTCCGACCACCACAGCTAGGCTGGCGACGGACAAAAACGCAAAAAGTCAGAGCATATAAAAACACCATTTTCTAAAGCAATTACGACCTGGTAAAATAAAGACAAGAAAAAGAATTCCAGTAGTAATTCAAGCAAAAAAAGTCGGAGGAAAAAACTCCAACGCTCAAGAACCTACCTACCGTCAGGGAAAAAGAAGGCGACATCAAACAAAAAGGCCCTAACCACCTCGACGTTCACAGATTGCCACCTGTGAAGCCGGAAATGCGAGTAACTGATGACGGCGCCGAAAAACCGAAGGGAACAGTCCTACCAGCCAAATTAGCACCTCAAACTAAAGAGAAACAAGGATACAAACCCTTGAAGACGTAGCAACACATAATGTACATGGAGAACGACCTTTGCCACCTTGGCTGCAAAAAACCGAATTAAAGCTGGCCGACACCTCAAAGCTCCGGAGAAGGAATAAAACGGTTGATTTAAGAGAAAATGAGGAAAAAGCGAAAAAGAAGGGCTATCGGACCCCCGATGAAATGTCGGAGGCCGGAAACGCAACGACCTGATTAAGTGTTAGGATGTAAGAAGTATACAGAAGAGGAACATTAAAAGGAAAAGAAAAGTTTGGCCGGAACGGAGCCGAAAAGTTAGGGTTCCGGTGGTGTAAACCAGAGAGAAGACAGAGCAAAAGTTTAGAGAGAGAAAGTCTGAGGTGGCTTCTGAGACGACCCGTCCTAATCCATAAGGATGAATACAATAACATATGATTACATCGCGAGGTATTTGACCTCTATATGATATATTTTACAAACATTGCATTCGTTTTTAAAAGACAAACTTTATTTACATCGAAAGTTGACGGCATGCATACCATTTCATAATATTTACAAATATTTGTTCGTGAATCGTCGAGAATGGTCGAAGCTAAATGAATGTGTGAAAACAGTTCAAAATTTTTGAGACTCAGCATTATAGACTTTGCTTATCGTGTCGGGAACATTTAAAGATTAAGTTTAAATTTGATCGGAAATTTTCGGGTCGTCACAGTACCTACCCGTTAAAGAAATTTCGTCCCGAAATTTGAGTGAGGTGGTCATGGCTGACAATAAAAATGTTTCCTTGACGAATATGAGTTGATAAATAGAGTTTTATCATTATTGATTAATATAGATAAAACGATCCGATCATGTGAAGCGTACGAGTGAAGCTATCACAAAATAGTGAAATGAGAAAGACAAGTTTCATCATAACTTTTCACTAGTCATGGTTGAATTCCGGAATTCAAGGGATTTAAAGAAATCTTTAAAATCGAAAAGATTTGATTCTTCGGTGAGTAAGGAAATTAAGATCTTATAATTAAATACGGTGATCTGCCTTGATTGTTACGTCTAATTTTTCCTTTATAAATTAAACTCTTCCGTTCCCTTATTCTCACCATTCCTATACTTTATTTCTTAGCTCATACATCCAAAAGGTTATGGAAATGCTTAATCCAGTTCTAATCCTTGATATTTTCCTAATTATCATTTCTATCATCCTTCTTTTCAATCTTCCACCAGAAGAATCTGTTTACTTCTACTATTACCTTGGGATGATACTATTCTTAATTATACCTTGTCTTTATATTTTATTCGTATTAATATCCACGGTTTGTAATCTCCGTGTTGTTATTCGGCTTTATATTTTCTCTTATATTTTGGAGCTCTTTTGCCTTTTTATTCTCTTCTCGACCTCTAGTAAAGCGAGTAATGATCCAGAATTCGTAAGTATGGAGTTTCGAATGAACTTAATGTTCTAAACGAGAAAGAACGTAATAGCACGATTTGATTTGTCAAATTACCAGAATCACTGAGAATAGAACTATCAAGAATATATTTTCTTGATATGTTCAGAAGTTAATCAGAATGAAAGAGTTATGTAACATGACACATGATGACGTTATAATCTGTGAATCATCATGTTCCATTTAGAAACTCAGCATGACTTACTGTAATATAATCACGTTGATCAAGTGTCATTATATTATACTAACTCATGCATCAGTTCCCAACATTACTTCAGTAACATTCATATTTTAAGCTCGAAAGTTTACAGAATATAGAAACTAACAATTTCTATATGTTGTAACACTGATAGCACGAAGAGATTATTGATTTTAGATAAGAATAGTTATGAAAATATCTTCAGAAATATGGAGGATATTTATAATGAAAGATACGATGATATCTTGGAATTTCTAATATCGAAGGATGGTGAAGAAAATTTTTCTGCAAGAGTTTGGAATCAGAAGCAAGGTATTCGCTAACGATTTTATCAGAAACAGAATCATCAGGATTCTTAATGTACAAGTTTAGTCCTTGTGATTTGTTCAGAGACTCCTTCGTAGTTTGCTCAATCAGTTTTTCAGTTTCAAACTTTTTCTGAGCTTTGCCAACATACAATTCTTTATCATCAACTTTTGGCTGTTGAGGTCGTTTACAGTTTTTGTTGCTTCATTCAACTTTTCAAAATTCAGAGTATTAATTCGCAGACTGGGTGCTTTTCAGAATTTTAGAATGAAAGATTATAGTTCTAAGAGATAAATGTTATATGGATACATAT
Source organism: Rutidosis leptorrhynchoides (assembly GCF_046630445.1). Lineage (NCBI taxonomy): Eukaryota > Viridiplantae > Streptophyta > Magnoliopsida > Asterales > Asteraceae > Rutidosis > Rutidosis leptorrhynchoides. The sequence goes on along the minus strand of NC_092339.1, from coordinate 287,063,865 downwards.
AACTGTTGATGTGGAAACGTTGCGAGACTCACAATACAGATTTGCTGATTCCCGGTAATTGTTATGGCAATTCTTGTTACAAGATGCGAATGAGTACATGATGAGACTTCAATAGATAAATATAGTGATTTGTCGGAGGGATTTAAACCAAGGAGCGACGAGGTTGCTGGTACATCTGCTGGTAATATGGTGGAATATAAAAGGTTCCCAGATAACAATAAAAGAGCACGCATATATATCAAGGTTATAGTAAGACTAGTCCGACTGAAAAGTCGAAGTTGACTTGGTGGAGCTGTGACAAATTTGGCTAATTTGAAAAGAGTTGCAATGTTATTTTCGATAATAACAATGCTAAAGTGAAATGTCCCGTTCTTATTGATTAAAAACGTTCCATATTAATTGATTTCGTTGCGAGGTTTTGACCTCTATATGAGACGTTTTTCAAAGACTGCATTCATTTTTAAAACAAACCATAACCTTTATTTCATAAATAAAGGTTTAAAAAGCTTTACGTAGATTATCAAATAATGATAATCTAAAATATCCTGTTTACACACGACCATTACATAATGGTTTACAATACAAATATGTTACATCGAAATCAGTTTCTTGAATGCAGTTTTTACACAATATCATACAAACATGGACTCCAAATCTTGTCCTTATTTTAGTATGCAACAGCGGAAGCTCTTAATATTCACCTGAGAATAAACATGCTTTAAACGTCAACAAAAATGTTGGTGAGTTATAGGTTTAACCTATATATATCAAATCGTAACAATAGACCACAAGATTTCATATTTCAATACACATCCCATACATAGAGATAAAAATCATTCATATGGTGAACACCTGGTAACCGACAATAACAAGATGCATATATAAGAATATCCCCATCATTCCGGGACACCCTTCGGATATGATATAAATTTCGAAGTACTAAAGCATCCGGTACTTTGGATGGGGTTTGTTAGGCCCAATAGATCTATCTTTAGGATTCGCGTCAATTAGGGTGTCTGTTCCCTAATTCTTAGATTACCAGACTTAATAAAAAGGGCATATTCGATTAGATAATCCAACCATAGAATGTAGTTTCGATTACTTGTGTCTATTTCGTAAAGCATTTATAAAAACAGTGCATGTATTCTCAGTCCCAAAAATATATATTGCAAAAGCATTTAAAAAGGGATTAATGAAACTCACGCATATAAATATTGTAAAACAGTTAATAAAGCATTTGCATGTATTCTCAGCCCAAAAACGTAAAGAGTAAAAAGGGTAAATGAAACTCACTTTCACAGATTTTTACTTCGTCGGGAAGTAAGACTTGGCCACTGTTGATTCACGAACCTATAACAATATATACATATATATTAAAGTATGTTCAAAATATATTTACAACACTTTTAATATATTTTGATGTTTTAAGTTTATTAAGTCAGCTGTCCTCGTTAGTAACCTATAACTAGTTGTCCACAGTTAGATGTACAGAAATAAATCGATAAATATTATCTTGAATCAATCCACGACCCAGTGTATACGTATCTCAGTATTGATCACAACTCAAACTATATATATTTTGGAATCAACCTCAACCCTGTATAGCTAACTCCAACATTCACATATAGAGTGTCTATGGTTGTTCCGAAATATATATAGATGTGTCGACATGATAGGTCGAAACATTGTATACGTGTCTATGGTATCTCAAGATTACATAATATACAATACAAGTTGATTAAGTTATGGTTGGAATAGATTTGTTACCAATTTTCACGTAGCTAAAATGAGAAAAATTATCCCATCTTGTTTTACCCATAACTTCTTCATTTTAAATCCGTTTTGAGTGAATCAAATTGCTATGGTTTCATATTGAACTCTATTTTATGAATATAAACAGAAAAAGTATAGGTTTATAGTCGGAAAAATAAGTTACAATTCATTTTTGTAAAGGTAGTCATTTCAGTCGAAAGAACGACGTCTAGATGACCATTTTAGAAAACATACTTCCACTTTGAGTTTAACCATAATTTTTGGATATAGTTTCATGTTCATAATAAAAATCATTTTCTCAGAATAACAACTTTTAAATCAAAGTTTATCATAGTTTTTAATTAACTAACCCAAAACAGCCCGCGGTGTTACTACGACGGCGTAAATCCGGTTTTACGGTGTTTTTCGTGTTTCCAGGTTTTAAATCATTAAGTTAGCATATCATATAGATATATAACATGTGTTTAGTTTATTTTAAAAGTCAAGTTAGAAGGATTAACTTTTGTTTGCGAACAAGTTTAGAATTAACTAAACTATGTTCTAGTGATTACAAGTTTAAACCTTCGAATAAGATAGCTTTATATGTATGAATCGAATGATGTTATGAACATCATTACTACCTTAATTTCCTTGGATAAACCTACTGGAAAAGAGAAAAATGGATCTAGCTTCAATGGATCCTTGGATGGCTCGAAGTTCTTGAAGCAGAATCATGACACGAAAACAAGTTCAAGTAAGATCATCACTTGAAATAAGATTGTTATAGTTATAGAAATTGAACCAAAGTTTGAATATGATTATTACCTTGTATTAGAATGATAACCTATTGTAAGAAACAAAGATTTCTTGAGGTTGGATGATCACCTTACAAGATTGGAAGTGAGCTAGCAAACTTGAAAGTATTCTTGATTTTATGAAACTAGAACTTTTGGAATTTATGAAGAACACTTAGAACTTGAAGATAGAACTTGAGAGAGATCAATTAGATGAAGAAAATTGAAGAATGAAAGTGTTTGTAGGTGTTTTTGGTCGTTGGTGTATGGATTAGATATAAAGGATATGTAATTTTGTTTTCATGTAAATAAGTCATGAATGATTACTCATATTTTTGTAATTTTATGAGATATTTCATGATAGTTGCCAAATGATGGTTCCCACATGTGTTAGGTGACTCACATGGGCTGCTAAGAGCTGATCATTGGAGTGTATATACCAATAGTACATACATCTAAAAGCTGTGTATTGTACGAGTACGAATACGGGTGCATACGAGTAGAATTGTTGATGAAACTGAACGAGGATGTAATTGTAAGCATTTTTGTTAAGTAGAAGTATTTTGATAAGTGTATTGAAGTCTTTCAAAAGTGTATAAATACATATTAAAACATTACATGTATATACATTTTAACTGAGTCGTTAAGTCATCGTTAGTCGTTACATGTAAGTGTTGTTTTGAAACCTTTAGGTTAACGATCTTGTTAAATGTTGTTAACCCAATGTTTATAATATCAAATGAGATTTTAAATTATTATATTATCATGATATTATCATGTATGAATATCTCTTAATATGATATATATACATTAAATGTCTTTACAACGATAATCGTTACATATATGTCTCGTTTAAAAATCATTAAGTTAGTAGTCTTGTTTTTACATATGTAGTTCATTGTTAATATACTTTATGATATGTTTTCTTATCATAGTATCATGTTAACTATATATATATATCCATATATATGTCATCATATAGTTTTTACAAGTTTTAACGTTCGTGAATCACCGATCAACTTGGGTGGTCAATTGTCTATATGAAACATATTTCAATTAATCAAGTCTTAACAAGTTTGATTGCTTAACATGTTGGAAACATTTAATCATGTAAATATCAATCTCAATTAATATATATAAACATGGAAAACTTCGGGTCACTACAGTACCTACCCGTTAAATAAATTTCGTCCCGAAATTTTAAGCTGTTGAAGGTGTTGATGAATCTTCTGGAAATAGATGCGGGTATTTCTTCTTCATCTGATCTTCACGCTCCCAGGTGAACTCGGGTCCTCTACGAGCATTCCATCGAACCTTAACAATTGGTATCTTGTTTTGCTTAAGTCTTTTAACCTCACAATCCATTATTTCGACGGGTTCTTCGATGAATTGAAGTTTTTCGTTGATTTGGATTTCATCTAACAGAATAGTGAGATCTTCTTTAGCAAAACATTTCTTCAAATTCGAGACGTGGAAAGTGTTATGTACAGCCGCGAGTTGTTAAGGTAACTCAAGTCGGTAAGCTACTGGTCCGACACGATCAATAATCTTGAATGGTCCAATATACCTTGGATTTAATTTCCCTCGTTTACCAAATCGAACAACGCCTTTCCAAGGTGCAAATTTAAGCATGACCATCTCTCCAATTTCAAATTCTATATCTTTTCTTTTAATGTCAGCGTAGCTCTTTTGTCGACTTTGGGCGGTTTTCAACCGTTGTTGAATTTGGATGATCTTCTCGGTAGTTTCTTGTATAATCTCCGGACCCGTAATCTGTCTATCCCCCACTTCACTCCAACAAATCGGAGACCTGCACTTTCTACCATAAAGTGCTTCAAACGGCGCCATCTCAATGCTTGAATGGTAGCTGTTGTTGTAGGAAAATTCTGCTAACGGTAGATGTCGATCCCAACTGTTTCCGAAATCAATAACACATGCTCGTAGCATGTCTTCAAGCGTTTGTATCGTCCTTTCGCTCTGCCCATCAGTTTGTGGATGATAGGCAGTACTCATGTCTAGACGAGTTCCTAATGCTTGCTGTAATGTCTGCCAGAATCTTGAAATAAATCTGCCATCCCTATCAGAGATAATAGAGATTGGTATTCCATGTCTGGAGACGACTTCCTTCAAATACAGTCGTGCTAACTTCTCCATCTTGTCATCTTCTCTTATTGGTAGGAAGTGTGCAGATTTGGTGAGACGATCAACTATTACCCAAATAGTATCAAAACCACTTGCAGTCCTTGGCAATTTAGTGATGAAATCCATGGTAATATTTTCCCATTTCCATTCCGGGATTTCGGGTTATTGAAGTAGACCTGATGGTTTCTGATGCTCAGCTTTGACCTTAGAACACGTCAAACCTTCTCCTACGTATTTAGCAACATCGGCTTTCATACCCGGCCACCAAAAATGTTTCTTGAGATCCTTGTACATCTTCCCCGTTCCAGGATGTATTGAGTATCTGGTTTTATGAGCTTCTCTAAGTACCATTTCTCTCATATCTCCAAATTTTGGTACCCAAATCCTTTCAGCCCTATACCGGGTTCCGTCTTCCCGAATATTAAGATGCTTCTCCGATCCTTTGGGTATTTCATCCTTTAAATTTCCCTCTTTTAAAACTCCTTGTTGCGCCTCCTTTATTTGAGTAGTAAGGTTATTATGAATCATTATATTCATAGATTTTACTCGAATGGGTTCTCTGTCCTTCCTGCTCAAGGCATCGGCTACCACATTTGCCTTCCCCGGGTGGTAACGAATCTCAAAGTCGTAATCATTCAATAATTCAATCCACCTACGCTGCCACATATTCAGTTGTTTCTGATTAAATATGTGTTGAAGACTTTTGTGGTCGGTATATATAATACTTTTGACCCCATATAAGTAGTGCCTCCAAGTCTTTAATGCAAAAACAACCGCGCCTAATTCCAAATCATGCATCGTATAATTTTGTTCGTGAATCTTCAATTGTCTAGACGCATAAGCAATCACCTTCGTTCGTTGCATTAATACACAACCGAGACCTTGCTTTGATGCATCACAATAAATCACAAAATCATCATTCCCTTCAGGCAATGACAATATAGGTGCCGTAGTTAGCTTTTTCTTCAATAACTGAAACGCTTTCTCTTGTTCATCATTCCATTCAAATTTCTTCCCTTTATGCGTTAATGCAGTCAAGGGTTTTGCTATTCTGGAAAAGTCTTGGATGAACCTTCTGTAGTAACCAGCTAGTCCTAAAAACTGGCGTATGTGTTTCGGAGTTTTCGGGGTTTCCCACTTTTCAACAGTTTCTATCTTTACCGGATCCACCTTAATACCTTCTTTGTTCACTATGTGACCGAGGAATTGAACTTCTTCCAACCAAAATGCACACTTTGAAAACTTAGCGTACAATTCTTCCTTCCTCAATACTTCTAACACCTTTCTCAAATGTTCACAGTGTTCTTGGTCATTCTTTGAGTAAATAAGTATGTCATCAATGAAAACAATGACAAACTTGTCAAGGTATGGTCCACACACTCGGTTCATAAGGTCCATGAACACAGCTGGTGCATTAGTTAAACCAAACGGCATGACCATAAACTCGTAATGACCGTAACGTGTTCTGAAAGCAGTCTTTGGAATATCATCTTCTTTCACCCGCATTTGATGATACCCGGAACGTAAGTCAATCTTTGAATAAATAGACGAGCCTTGTAGTTGATCAAATAAGTCGTCGATTCTCGGTAGTGGGTAGCGGTTCTTGATGGTAAGTTTGTTCAACTCTCGGTAGTCGATACACAACCTGAATGTACCATCTTTCTTCTTGACAAACAAAACAGGAGCTCCCCACGGTGATGTGCTTGGTCGAATGAAACCACGCTCTAAAAGTTCTTGTAATTGGCTTTGCAGTTCTTTCATCTCGCTGGGTGCGAGTCTGTAAGGAGCACGAGCTATTGGTGCAGCTCCTGGTACAAGATCTATTTGAAATTCAACGGATCGATGTGGGGGTAATCCCGGTAATTCTTTCGGAAATACATCGGGAAATTCTTTTGCAATGGGAACATCATTGATGCTCTTTTCTTCAGTTTGTACTTTCTCGACGTGTGCTAGAACAGCATAGCAACCTTTTCTTATTAGTTTTTGTGCCTTCAAATTACTAATAAGATGTAGCTTCGTGTTGCCCTTTTCTCCGTACACCATTAAGGGTTTTCCTTTTTCTCGTATAATGCGAATTGCATTTTTGTAACAAACGATCTCTGCTTTCACTTCTTTCAACCAGTCCATACCGATTATCACATCAAAACTCCCTAACTCTACTGGTATCAAATCAATCTTAAATGTTTCGCTAACCAGTTTAATTTCTCGATTCCGACACCATTTGTTCCTTTCGTTCTATTAACCCCTGGTCCGTAGACCTCACACTTCGCCGCGCTATGACCATTTCTTTTACACTTGTTGCAAAATTTGGTGCAGAACCCCGAGTGATTCTTTTCACACCTTTGGCATAGCTGCTTCTGATTGTTGTTGTTGTTGCGGTTATTATTGTTGTTGGGATGATTGTTGTAGTTGCTGTTGTTATTATTGTTGTTGTTGTTGGGCCGTTTGTTGTAGTTACGATTGATGTTGCGATTGTTGGGATAATTGTTGCGATTATTGTTGTAATTGCTGTTGTTGTTGCATTGGTGATTCTTATCACCATTTTCCTCCCACTTTCTTTTGACTTGCTTCACATTGGCCTCTTCAGCAGTCTGTTCTTTAATTCTTTCTTCAATCTGGTTCACTAGTTTGTGAGCCATTCTACATGCCTGTTGTATAGAGGCGGGCTCGTGTGAACTTATATCTTCTTGGATTCTTTCCGGTAATCCTTTCACAAATGCGTCGATCTTCTCTTCCTCATCTTCGAATGCTCCCGGACACAATAGGCACAATTCTGTGAATCGTCTTTCGTACGTGGTAATATCAAATCCTTGGGTTCGTAACCCTCTAAGTTCTGTCTTGAGCTTATTGACCTCGGTTCTGGGACGGTACTTCTCGTTCATCAAGTGCTTGAATGCTGACCACGGTAGTGCGTACGCATCATCTTGTCCCACTTGCTCTAGATAGGTATTCCACCATGTTAACGCATAACCTGTGAAGGTATGCGTAGCGTACTTCACTTTGTCCTCTTCAGTACACTTACTTATGGCAAACACCGATTCAACCTTCTCGGTCCACCGTTTCAATCCGATCGGTCCTTCGGTTCCATCAAATTCCAAAGGTTTGCAGGCAGTGAATTCTTTGTAGGTGCATCCTACACGATTTCCTGTACTGCTAGATCCAAGGTTATTGTTGGTATGTAGCGCAGCCTGTACTGCGGCTATGTTTGAAGCTAGAAAAGTACGGAATTCCTCTTCATTCATATTCACGGTGTGTCGAGTAGTCGGTGCCATTTCCTTCAAAATAGTTAAATGGAACAAGTTAATCATACAGAATATTAAGAGTAGTTAATAGTATTTCGTAGCATAATATGAACTCATTTATAAAAGCTTTTTCTTCATATTAGCGTTTTATAAGTTTAAATTCGGGTAGTACCTACCCGTTAAGTTCATACTTAGTAGCTAATATACAATTCAACTACTACAATTCTATATGAAAAACTGATTATAATAATATTTCGCGTTCAAACTTTTATACAATATTTTACAAACTTACAATACCGCTTATTTTATATAAAGCATGAAATATAGCACACAATAACTTTGATACAAGATAGTTGTGAAGATAATTCTAGCTAGTACACAAGTCGTTCAGCAAAGGCAATAAAGACACGTAATTCATACATCCAGAAACAAGTCATGCATTCTGGTTTTACTAGGACTACTTCCCATCCTTGGTCTTGTGCAACATAACCGTTATGGCCGTTGATAAGACAGCGTGTTGTAACGTCGTCAAAGGGACGAGGGTTACGTAATGTCCAACAGTCCCGTAACAATCTAAAAACCTCATTTCTTACCCCAATTACCGACTCCGTCACTTGTGGGAACGTTTTGTTTAATAGTTGTAGCCCGATGTTCTTGTTCTCACTTTGGTGAGAAGCGAACATTACTAATCCGTAAGCATAACATGCTTCTTTATGTTGCATGTTAGCCGCTTTTTCTAAATCACGAAGTCCAATATTCGGATATATTGAGTCAAAATAATTTCTTAACCCGTTGCGTAAAATAGCATTTGGGTTCCCCGCAATATATGCGTCAAAGTAAACACATCGTAACTTATGGGTTTCCCAATGTGATATCCCCCATCTTTCAAACGAAAGTCTCTTATAAACCAAGACATTCTTGGAACGTTCTTCGAATGTCTTACAAACTGATCTCGCCTTAAATAGTTGTGCCGAAGAATTCTGGCCGACTCTAGACAAGATTTCATCAATCATGTCTCCGGGTAGGTCTCTTAAAATATTGGGTTGTCTATCCATTTTGTGTTTTTAAACTGTAAAATAGACAAGAGTTAGTTTCATAAAAAAAAATACTTATTAATACAAGCAATTTTTACATATATCATAAAGCATAAGAACACTATATTACATATATTACACCACACGAATACAACTATCTTATTCCGACTCGCTCATTTCTTCTTCTTCGGTTTTGGTTCGTTTTGCCAAGTTTCTAGGGATATATGATGTTCCCCTAATACGAGCCGTCGTTGTCCACATTGGTTTAGAAAAACCTGGTGGTTTAGAGGTTCCCAGGTCATTGTTACAACTTAAGGACTTCGGGGGTTGACGATACATAAAAAGTTCATCGGGGTTGGAATTAGATTTCTCTATTTTTATGCCCTTTCCCTTATTATTTTCTTTTGCCTTTTTAAATTCAGTTGGGGTAATTTCTATAACATCATCGGAATTCTCGTCGGAATCCGATTCATCGGAGAATTGGTAATCCTCCCAATATTTTGCTTCCTTGGCGGAAACACCATTGACCATAATTAACTTTGGTCGGTTGGTTGAGGATTTTCTTTTACTTAACCGTTTTATTATTTCCCCCACCGGTTCTATTTCTTCATCCGGTTCCGATTCTTCTTCCGGTTCCGATTCTTCTTCCGGTTCCGACTCTTCTTCCGGTTCCTCTTCGGGAACTTGTGAATCAGTCCACAAATCATTCCAATTTACATTTGACTCTTCATTATTATTAGGTGAGTCAATGGGACTTGTTCTAGAGGTAGACATCTATCACATAATATCAAACACGTTAAGAGATTAATATATCACATAATATTCATATGTTAAAAATATATAGTTTCCAACAAAAATGTTAAGCAATCATTTTTAAAGAAAACACGGTCGAAGTCCAGACTCACTAATGCATCCTAACAAACTCGATAAGACACACTAATGCAAATTTTCTGGTTCTCTAAGACCAACGCTCGGATACCAAATGAAATGTCCCGTTCTTATTGATTAAAAACGTTCCATATTAATTGATTTCGTTGCGAGGTTTTGACCTCTATATGAGACGTTTTTCAAAGACTGCATTCATTTTTAAAACAAACCATAACCTTTATTTCATAAATAAAGGTTTAAAAAGCTTTACGTAGATTATCAAATAATGATAATCTAAAATATCCTGTTTACACACGACCATTACATAATGGTTTACAATACAAATATGTTACATCGAAATCAGTTTCTTGAATGCAGTTTTTACACAATATCATACAAACATGGACTCCAAATCTTGTCCTTATTTTAGTATGCAACAGCGGAAGCTCTTAATATTCACCTGAGAATAAACATGCTTTAAACGTCAACAAAAATGTTGGTGAGTTATAGGTTTAACCTATATATATCAAATCGTAACAATAGACCACAAGATTTCATATTTCAATACACATCCCATACATAGAGATAAAAATCATTCATATGGTGAACACCTGGTAACCGACAATAACAAGATGCATATATAAGAATATCCCCATCATTCCGGGACACCCTTCGGATATGATATAAATTTCGAAGTACTAAAGCATCCGGTACTTTGGATGGGGTTTGTTAGGCCCAATAGATCTATCTTTAGGATTCGCGTCAATTAGGGTGTCTGTTCCCTAATTCTTAGATTACCAGACTTAATAAAAAGGGCATATTCGATTAGATAATCCAACCATAGAATGTAGTTTCGATTACTTGTGTCTATTTCGTAAAGCATTTATAAAAACAGTGCATGTATTCTCAGTCCCAAAAATATATATTGCAAAAGCATTTAAAAAGGGATTAATGAAACTCACGCATATAAATATTGTAAAACAGTTAATAAAGCATTTGCATGTATTCTCAGCCCAAAAACGTAAAGAGTAAAAAGGGTAAATGAAACTCACTTTCACAGATTTTTACTTCGTCGGGAAGTAAGACTTGGCCACTGTTGATTCACGAACCTATAACAATATATACATATATATTAAAGTATGTTCAAAATATATTTACAACACTTTTAATATATTTTGATGTTTTAAGTTTATTAAGTCAGCTGTCCTCGTTAGTAACCTATAACTAGTTGTCCACAGTTAGATGTACAGAAATAAATCGATAAATATTATCTTGAATCAATCCACGACCCAGTGTATACGTATCTCAGTATTGATCACAACTCAAACTATATATATTTTGGAATCAACCTCAACCCTGTATAGCTAACTCCAACATTCACATATAGAGTGTCTATGGTTGTTCCGAAATATATATAGATGTGTCGACATGATAGGTCGAAACATTGTATACGTGTCTATGGTATCTCAAGATTACATAATATACAATACAAGTTGATTAAGTTATGGTTGGAATAGATTTGTTACCAATTTTCACGTAGCTAAAATGAGAAAAATTATCCCATCTTGTTTTACCCATAACTTCTTCATTTTAAATCCGTTTTGAGTGAATCAAATTGCTATGGTTTCATATTGAACTCTATTTTATGAATATAAACAGAAAAAGTATAGGTTTATAGTCAGAAAAATAAGTTACAAGTCATTTTTGTAAAGGTAGTCATTTCAGTCGAAAGAACGACGTCTAGATGACCATTTTAGAAAACATACTTCCACTTTGAGTTTAACCATAATTTTTGGATATAGTTTCATGTTCATAATAAAAATCATTTTCTCAGAATAAAAACTTTTAAATCAAAGTTTATCATAGTTTTTAATTAACTAACCCAAAACAGCCCGCGGTGTTACTACGACGGCGTAAATCCGGTTTTACGGTGTTTTCCGTGTTTCCAGGTTTTAAATCATTAAGTTAGCATATCATATAGATATAGAACATGTGTTTAGTTTATTTTAAAAGTCAAGTTAGAAGGATTAACTTTTGTTTGCGAACAAGTTTAGAATTAACTAAACTATGTTCTAGTGATTACAAGTTTAAACCTTCGAATAAGATAGCTTTATATGTATGAATCGAATGATGTTATGAACATCATTACTACCTAAATTTCCTTGGATAAACCTACTGGAAAAGAGAAAAATGGATCTAGCTTCAATGGATCCTTGGATGGCTCGAAGTTCTTGAAGCAGAATCATGACACGAAAACAAGTTCAAGTAAGATCATCACTTGAAATAAGATTGTTATAGTTATAGAAATTGAACCAAAGTTTGAATATGATTATTACCTTGTATTAGAATGATAACCTACTGTAAGAAACAAAGATTTCTTGAGGTTGGATGATCACCTTACAAGATTGGAAGTGAGCTAGCAAACTTGAAAGTATTCTTGATTTTATGAAACTAGAACTTTTGGAATTTATGAAGAACACTTAGAACTTGAAGATAGAACTTGAGAGAGATCAATTAGATGAATAAAATTGAAGAATGAAAGTGTTTGTAGGTGTTTTTGGTCGTTGGTGTATGGATTAGATATAAAGGATATGTAATTTTGTTTTCATGTAAATAAGTCATGAATGATTACTCATATTTTTGTAATTTTATGAGATATTTCATGCTAGTTGCCAAATGATGGTTCCCACATGTGTTAGGTGACTCACATGGGCTGCTAAGAGCTGATCATTGGAGTGTATATACCAATAGTACATACATCTAAAAGCTGTGTATTGTACGAGTACGAATACGGGTGCATACGAGTAGAATTGTTGATGAAACTGAACGAGGATGTAATTGTAAGCATTTTTGTTAAGTAGAAGTATTTTGATAAGTGTATTGAAGTCTTTCAAAAGTGTATAAATACATATTAAAACATTACATGTATATACATTTTAACTGAGTCGTTAAGTCATCGTTAGTCGTTACATGTAAGTGTTGTTTTGAAACCTTTAGGTTAACGATCTTGTTAAATGTTGTTAACCCAATGTTTATAATATCAAATGAGATTTTAAATTGTTATATTATCATGATATTATCATGTATGAATATCTCTTAATATGATATATATACATTAAATGTCTTTACAACGATAATCGTTACATATATGTCTCGTTTAAAAATCATTAAGTTAGTAGTCTTGTTTTTACATATGTAGTTCATTGTTAATATACTTTATGATATGTTTTCTTATCATAGTATCATGTTAACTATATATATATATCCATATATATGTCATCATATAGTTTTTACAAGTTTTAACGTTCGTGAATCACCGATCAACTTGGGTGGTCAATTGTCTATATGAAACATATTTCAATTAATCAAGTCTTAACAAGTTTGATTGCTTAACATGTTGGAAACATTTAATCATGTAAATATCAATCTCAATTAATATATATAAACATGGAAAAGTTCGGGTCACTACATAAAGGAGCTAGCACAGACACATGTTAAACGTTTACTCAGGTTCCGAGTGTTTTCAGGTGCATAACTGTATGCATAAATCTTTCCTTCCGTAGATAAAGTGCGGTTGATTCATCTTCCCGATTGAGGTATTTTCAAGAATCATGAAAGGTTTGAATGCAGATTGTAATTGTCAAGATACAAATGAGGTTTAAGATGAAATCAAGTGGCAAACTTGAAGAAATGTTTAGTTTCATATGTTAAAATCAATATTTTAATTCATTTTAATTGTCAAATATTGACAGTCTACAATTAGCAGTCCACAATTTGTAGTTCAACAATTTATATATAGTTTAGTATATAATATTCAAATTAATTAATACGTGTCGTGACCCGTTATATACATGTCTCAGACTCGATCACAACTCAAAGTATATATATTATTGTAGAATCAACTTCAACCCTGTATAGCTAACTCAAGCATTACTATATATAGATTGTCTATGGTTATTCCAAATAATATATATAGATGCGTCGATATGATATGTCAAAACCTTGTATACGTGTCCCGATATTTAAAGTGCGTAAAATAAATAACAGAAATTAAATGACGATAAATAAAATTGCGAGAATATAAATTGCAATAATTAAATTGCGATAAATAAAATGTAATTAGTTAGCTAGGAACAGTTAGATAGGAATAGTTAGCGTGGATTCTTAACAAAATTTCTCATAGTTAATTTGTTTGTTTCTAACAAATTTTATTTTGTCCAATGTTTTCTTCATTATGCCACTTGTTGGATTTTGGTAAATCAAAATCCAAATATGAAATTGGATGAAAATGATTATTTTGCGGTGAACGGATACGTATATTGGTGGTTGTAAGTAGGATAGTGAATGATTGTTGAATCAGCTTCGAATAATGTACACTGTAATTTATTAATGTGAAATCTAAATATTCCTCGGGTATTACCTACCCGTTAAAATATTTTCACCATTAACAGTTTGTAGAAAAGAATTTTTAATTACAATCTTTATGAAAATATATATACATATATATTTTCTTCAGACGTTATTATGGATTTAATGAGTTAATATAACATTAAACTCATTTGATTTTCGGTTAGAATTAGAGTACATAATCTCTAAAACATTAGAGATTACATAATCACCATGTCGAACGAAGATAAATAATGTAGAACGTCACGTAGAACGATGATTATACTCGAGGTACATAATGAGATGCTGAGGCATGTAATGTTGAAATTTGGGTTGTTGGTGATACTGTTGGTGCTGGTGATGTTGCTGATGAAGCTGGTAAGTTTTGCACCATATTCTCCAAAGAAGTTCGTTGGCTTCTTCTATTATTCCGGAATGATTGTCGGTCGGAACGAGCGGATGAATAAGGTTTAGAATCTGAGATAGTATGTAATCATGACGAGATATTCGAGAGATGAGGGTGAAAATGGTATTTCGGACTGGTTCGCCGGTGAATGCTTCAGGTTCTTTGCCAAGATGTAATATGTTGGGTGGAAAAGATCTCCTTCTTCGCAATCCCATTGATTAAGTCGACTATGAACCCATCAGATGAATTGAAGATGACTAGTTTGGTTGGTCCATTTCATTTACACTGCTTTCGGAGCTTAGGTGAATATCCATGTCGGAATAGCTGTTGGAATAACTATCGGAATAGCTATCGGAATCTGAGGGACTCGAACTAGTTGAGGGATTCAACTCGTACGATCAGATGAAGGATTTTTGATAAGAAATAGATTATAGGATGTAGATTAGTACCCTGCAATACATAATTTACATATGCATATATAATACTAAAATTCCATAAGTTACGGAGGAATCTACGGAATCTGTCAGGCAAAGGTAACAATAACAGATACGGTAAGATATGAATTAGCAGATACGCTAAGATATAAATTTTGTCTATACACTATTCATGCAATCAATGCAATAAGATGTGTCTAGACTAAGAATGATAAGCAGATAATTTTCGACACGAAATGATAAGCAAAACTTTTGACATGCAGACACGGTCGAAGTCCAGACTCACTAATGCATCTAAACAACTATCAGTTAGACACACTAATGCAGACCTGGTTCGCTAAGACCACCGCACTGATACCACATGAGACGACCCGTCCTAATCCATAAGGACGAATACAATAACATATGATTACATCGCGAGGTATTTGACCTCTTTATGATACATTTTACAAACATTGCATTCGTTTTTAAAAGACAAACTTTATTTACATCAAAAGTTGACGGCATGCATACCATTTTATAATATATCCAACTATAATTGACTTAATAATAATCTTGATGAACTCAACTACTCGAATGCAACTTCTTTTGAAATATGTCATGAATGACTCCAAGTAATATCTCTAAAATGAGCAAATGCACAACGGAAGATTTCTTTCATACCTGATAATAAACATGCTTTAAAGTGTCAACCAAAAGGTTGGTGAGTTCATTAGTTTATCATAATCCATCATTTTCATCATTTTAATAGACCACAAGAATTTCATTTCCATTTCTCATAAATATACGTCCCATGCATAGAGACAAAAATCATTCATATGGATTGAACACCTGGTAACCGACATTAACAAGATGCATATAAAAATATCCCCTATCATTCCGGGACATCTATCGGACATGATAAAAACGAATTTGAAGTACTAAAGCATCCGGTACTTTGGATGAGGTTTATTAGGCCCAATAGATCTATCTTTAGGATTCGCGTCAATTAGGGGTGCACTAATTCTTAAAATTAGTGATGTTCCCTAATTCTAAGGCTACCAAGCAAAAAGGGGCGTATTCGGCTTCGATCATTCAACCATATAATGTAGTTTCAATTACTTGTGTCTATTTCGTAAAACAGTTATAAAAACAGCGCATGTATTCTCAGTCCCAAAAATATATATTGCAAAAGCATTTAAAAAGGGAGTAATGAAACTCACCATACTGTATTTTATAGTAAAAATACATACGACTTCATTGAACATGTATAGGGTTGGACTTGGATTCACGAACCTATATTATCATATATTTATTAAAACATATGATTGTAATCGAACAAGTTTAGATATTATTATTAATTGTTATGTTAGTAATTTGTATGTTTCATTAATAACTAAATTAACTATACTTTATTTTATATACATTAGATAAATAATTAGTATTTATTATGAAAATATTAATATTGTTATGTGATATGTTTTAAATATATTCTTATATAGTTATTTATTTGGTAAAATAATAGCAATAATAATAAATAAATAAAAAAATTTCTATCTTTTTATGATAATAATAATAATAATACTAAAAGTAATTAGATTTATTAATGATACTGATATTAATAGCTTTTGATAATAATACTAATAATACAAGTAATGTTAGTAATAATAATAATTTTTAGTAGAAAAGATAATAATGATAAGATAAAAATGTTAGTTTTCATAAAAATAATATTTTAAATAATAATAGTACTTTTAATAAAACTTTAATAGAAATTTTAATAGTCATATTCATCATAATGATACTATATATTTTGATAGTAATAATAATAATGATAATTATATTAATTTTACTCAAAATCTTATTTCTAATATTGATAATAACAATAATTACTTAATAGCAATCAATAATAAATAATAATAATAATAATAACAATAATAATAAAATAATAATAAGAAGAGTATTAGTAATAACTACCTCAAAGGAGTAGCTCTTAAAAAAAATTCCCAAGTTCGGGTTTCAACCCGCGACGCCCCGCTAACCCGATAAAACCACAACCACTCCTCTATTTCATATATTCTGATAATAACCATACTTAAATTTATTTATCACCCGTTTTCTTTTCTTTATAGCTCATCATCATTATTTTATATCATGTATCATTCTTAAACCCTAATTATAACATCATCCTCTATATCATCATCATCATTAGATCATTATTGTTTTAAAATATTAATTAACATCTTCATGGTCATCACTATAATCATTTTAATCACCATCATTAATCATTCGTCCACCATCATCATAGCAATATCATCACCATTTATCATCTTCCCGATATCATCATCACTATTATTACATCATCATCATCGAGCATGTATCATTTGTATCATAATCATCTTCATTATCAAATTAGCTAGGTTTCGGTCAATTAATACCAACGGATACATGGCCAAAAACAAGTCATATCCCAGTCCAACCAAACAACATAAACGTGGTCCAACAATAAAAATCTGGTAGCCCAATTATCAATTCATAACAGCCCAAGCAAAAAAAAATTAAATATACGGCTCATTAATAGCCCGAAAAATGTGGGTTTTGGCCTCGTACAATCGAAAGGTATAGAAACAGTAACGTGGACATCTCTTTTTTTATAAACAATCTCCATTATTTAATCACCAACTCTCACACGTGGGGTTATTTAAGTGGATTGTCGGCCAAAAGGAGAAACAGCAGCCAAATTAAATAAGGGTGTTTGATTTTTGGTTTGGGGTTCGTCTAGAACATAACAACACGCATCATCATCTTTTTAACATCATCACTATCATCTTATTATTCTTGTTTCTGACATCTAATTACAGCAATCATAGCAGCCCGTAAAAATATAGAAGCAGAAGCAAGTTTTCATGGTATTCACAAGTGGGTTTTTGATAAACACGTGTTTGAATTTAATATTAATTGGAAAACGAACAGGAGTGGTTTCAATGGTTGTAGCAGTTGATCGAGAGAAAAGGAAAAAAAAAAGAGTAAAAGAAAATATTAACAACAGTTTCAGAAATAGCAAAACACTAAAGTTGCTGCGGTTTTTGTAATGGTGATGTTTGGGTGTCTCGTTCGAATAGCAAAAGTAAACAGATGGCAGGAATAGGATGGTTGTTTGATGATATACATCAAAGTAGGTATAGAAACAGTCTCGCAGCTGTAACGATGATGGTTTGTGTTTTATCAATCGAAAGTAAAAAAAAATGGTTTAGCAGTAGCGATTTTTAGGAATAAGAAACAGAAACGATAGGCTGAGCAATAGCTGCAGTTTTGTTGCAGCAGGTTTGTTTATTGATGTATAATGATGGGGGTGTGGGTTGTGAGTTGTTCTCGATTAGAAAGAAGAAAAAAAATAAAACGATGAGGATGGTGGTGGTTAACGATGGTATAAATGATGGTTTCGGTTGACACAAGATATAGAAGAAAAGAGATAGATGGTTCATGTTTCCTGTATGTATATACATATATATAAAAGGTAATGATCAAGGTGGTGTTGGAAACTCACGGTGATGAGGTGATTGGTGGTGATGATCCTTGGTGATGCAGGTGGTTGTCCAGTGGTGGTCTAGGGTGGCGATGGTGGTTGCCGGTGTAAATTAGCGGTCGAGTTTAAGTGATATGTGCTCCTCTACATATTTGTGTGTATGTAGATATAAAGATATTTTATTTAGATATATAGATTAAAATTATAAATATAATAATAATATTTGAAATCACAAACGTGATCATTAGCAGCCATCAATTACTATTTCTTTACCGACAGTTACACGGGGTATCGTATCGTGTCCATTGCTAAACAGTTAAAGTATAAAAGTGTTCCTAAAAATCCCAAATTTTTATATTAAGTTCATTTAATTATTTCAGTCATTAACTGTTTGAAACCTGACCAAAAAAGTTCGATAATTATTTATTTTCTGTTACAATTTATATGATATGTCAAAACCTTGTATACGTGTCCCGATATTTAAAGTGCGTAAAAATAAATAACAGAAATTAAATGACGATAAATAAAATTGCGAGAATATAAATTGCGATAATTAAATTGCGATAAATAAAATGTAATTAGTTAGCTAGGAACAGTTAGCGTGGATTCTTAACAAAATTTCTCATAGTTAATTTGTTTGTTTCTAACAAATTTTATTTTGTCCAATGTTTTCTTCATTATGCCACTTGTTGGATTTTGGTAAATCAAAATCCAAATATGAAATTGGATGAAAATGATTATTTTGCGGTGAACGGATACGTATATTGGTGGTTGTAAGTAGGATAGTGAATGATTGTTGAATCAGCTTCGAATAATGTACACTGTAATTTATTAATGTGAAATCTAAATATTCCTCGGGTATTACCTACCCGTTAAAATATATTCACCATTAACAGTTTGTAGAAAAGAATTTTTAATTACAATCTTTATGAAAATATATATACATATATATTTTCTTCAGACGTTATTATGGATTTAATGAGTTAATATAACATTAAACTCATTTGATTTTCGGTTAGAATTAGAGTACATAATCTCTAAAACATTAGAGATTACATAATCACCATGTCGAACGAAGATAAATAATGTAGAACGTCACGTAGAACGATGATTATACTCGAGGTACATAATGAGATGCTGAGGCATGTAATGTTGAAATTTGGGTTGTTGGTGATACTGTTGGTGCTGGTGATGTTGCTGATGAAGCTGGTAAGTTTTGCACCATATTCTCCAAAGAAGTTCGTTGGCTTCTTCTATTATTCCGGAATGATTGTCGGTCGGAACGAGCGGATGAATAAGGTTTAGAATCTGAGATAGTATGTAATCATGACGAGATATTCGAGAGATGAGGGTGAAAATGGTATTTCGGACTGGTTCGCCGGTGAATGCTTCAGGTTCTTCGCCAAGATGTAATATGTTGGGTGGAAAAGATCTCCTTCTTCGCAATCCCATTGATTAAGTCGACTATGAACCCATCAGATGAATTGAAGATGACTAGTTTGGTTGGTCCATTTCATTTACACTGCTTTCGGAGCTTAGGTGAATATCCATGTCGGAATAGCTGTTGGAATAACTATCGGAATAGCTATCGGAATCTGAGGGACTCGAACTAGTTGAGGGATTCAACTCGTACGATCAGATGAAGGATTTTTGATAAGAAATAGATTATAGGATGTAGATTAGTACCCTGCAATACATAATTTACATATGCATATATAATACTAAAATTCCATAAGTTACGGAGGAATCTACGGAATCTGTCAGGCAAAGGTAACAATAACAGATACGGTAAGATATGAATTAGCAGATACGCTAAGATATAAATTTTGTCTATACACTATTCATGCAATCAATGCAATAAGATGTGTCTAGACTAAGAATGATAAGCAGATAATTTTCGACACGAAATGATAAGCAAAACTTTTGACATGCAGACACGGTCGAAGTCCAGACTCACTAATGCATCTAAACAACTATCAGTTAGACACACTAATGCAGACCTGGTTCGCTAAGACCACCGCACTGATACCACATGAGACGACCCGTCCTAATCCATAAGGACGAATACAATAACATATGATTACATCGCGAGGTATTTGACCTCTTTATGATACATTTTACAAACATTGCATTCGTTTTTAAAAGACAAACTTTATTTACATCAAAAGTTGACGGCATGCATACCATTTTATAATATATCCAACTATAATTGACTTAATAATAATCTTGATGAACTCAACTACTCGAATGCAACTTCTTTTGAAATATGTCATGAATGACTCCAAGTAATATCTCTAAAATGAGCAAATGCACAACGGAAGATTTCTTTCATACCTGATAATAAACATGCTTTAAAGTGTCAACCAAAAGGTTGGTGAGTTCATTAGTTTATCATAATCCATCATTTTCATCATTTTAATAGACCACAAGAATTTCATTTCCATTTCTCATAAATATACGTCCCATGCATAGAGACAAAAATCATTCATATGGATTGAACACCTGGTAACCGACATTAACAAGATGCATATAAAAATATCCCCTATCATTCCGGGACATCTATCGGACATGATAAAAACGAATTTGAAGTACTAAAGCATCCGGTACTTTGGATGAGGTTTATTAGGCCCAATAGATCTATCTTTAGGATTCGCGTCAATTAGGGGTGCACTAATTCTTAAAATTAGTGATGTTCCCTAATTCTAAGGCTACCAAGCAAAAAGGGGCGTATTCGGCTTCGATCATTCAACCATATAATGTAGTTTCAATTACTTGTGTCTATTTCGTAAAACAGTTATAAAAACAGCGCATGTATTCTCAGTCCCAAAAATATATATTGCAAAAGCATTTAAAAAGGGAGTAATGAAACTCACCATACTGTATTTTATAGTAAAAATACATACGACTTCATTGAACATGTATAGGGTTGGCCTTGGATTCACGAACCTATATTATCATATATTTATTAAAACATATGATTGTAATCGAACAAGTTTAGATATTATTATTAATTGTTATGTTAGTAATTTGTATGTTTCATTAATAACTAAATTAACTATACTTTATTTTATATACATTAGATAAATAATTAGTATTTATTATGAAAATATTAATATTGTTATGTGATATGTTTTAAATATATTCTTATATAGTTATTTATTTGGTAAAATAATAGCAATAATAATAAATAAATAAAAAAATTTCTATCTTTTTATGATAATAATAATAATAATACTAAAAGTAATTAGATTTATTAATGATACTGATATTAATAGCTTTTGATAATAATACTAATAATACAAGTAATGTTAGTAATAATAATAATTTTTAGTAGAAAAGATAATAATGATAAGATAAAAATGTTAGTTTTCATAAAAATAATATTTTAAATAATAATAGTACTTTTAATAAAACTTTAATAGAAATTTTAATAGTCATATTCATCATAATGATACTATATATTTTGATAGTAATAATAATAATGATAATTATATTAATTTTACTCAAAATCTTATTTCTAATATTGATAATAACAATAATTACTTAATAGCAATCAATAA
Organism: Rutidosis leptorrhynchoides; assembly: GCF_046630445.1. Lineage (NCBI taxonomy): Eukaryota > Viridiplantae > Streptophyta > Magnoliopsida > Asterales > Asteraceae > Rutidosis > Rutidosis leptorrhynchoides. The sequence continues at coordinate 287,041,743 of NC_092339.1, read as the reverse complement.
TAAATAATAATAATAATAATAACAATAATAATAAAATAATAATAAGAAGAGTATTAGTAATAACTACCTCAAAGGAGTAGCTCTTAAAAAAAATTCCCAAGTTCGGGTTTCAACCCGCGACGCCCCGCTAACCCGATAAAACCACAACCACTCCTCTATTTCATATATTCTGATAATAACCATACTTAAATTTATTTATCACCCGTTTTCTTTTCTTTATAGCTCATCATCATTATTTTATATCATGTATCATTCTTAAACCCTAATTATAACATCATCCTCTATATCATCATCATCATTAGATCATTATTGTTTTAAAATATTAATTAACATCTTCATGGTCATCACTATAATCATTTTAATCACCATCATTAATCATTCGTCCACCATCATCATAGCAATATCATCACCATTTATCATCTTCCCGATATCATCATCACTATTATTACATCATCATCATCGAGCATGTATCATTTGTATCATAATCATCTTCATTATCAAATTAGCTAGGTTTCGGTCAATTAATACCAACGGATACATGGCCAAAAACAAGTCATATCCCAGTCCAACCAAACAACATAAACGTGGTCCAACAATAAAAATCTGGTAGCCCAATTATCAATTCATAACAGCCCAAGCAAAAAAAAATTAAATATACGGCTCATTAATAGCCCGAAAAATGTGGGTTTTGGCCTCGTACAATCGAAAGGTATAGAAACAGTAACGTGGACATCTCTTTTTTTATAAACAATCTCCATTATTTAATCACCAACTCTCACACGTGGGGTTATTTAAGTGGATTGTCGGCCAAAAGGAGAAACAGCAGCCAAATTAAATAAGGGTGTTTGATTTTTGGTTTGGGGTTCGTCTAGAACATAACAACACGCATCATCATCTTTTTAACATCATCACTATCATCTTATTATTCTTGTTTCTGACATCTAATTACAGCAATCATAGCAGCCCGTAAAAATATAGAAGCAGAAGCAAGTTTTCATGGTATTCACAAGTGGGTTTTTGATAAACACGTGTTTGAATTTAATATTAATTGGCAAACGAACAGGAGTGGTTTCAATGGTTGTAGCAGTTGATCGAGAGAAAAGGAAAAAAAAAAAAGAGTAAAAGAAAATATTAACAACAGTTTCAGAAATAGCAAAACACTAAAGTTGCTGCGGTTTTTGTAATGGTGATGTTTGGGTGTCTCGTTCGAATAGCAAAAGTAAACAGATGGCAGGAATAGGATGGTTGTTTGATGATATACATCAAAGTAGGTATAGAAACAGTCTCGCAGCTGTAACGATGATGGTTTGTGTTTTATCAATCGAAAGTAAAAAAAAATGGTTTAGCAGTAGCGATTTTTAGGAATAAGAAACAGAAACGATAGGCTGAGCAATAGCTGCAGTTTTGTTGCAGCAGGTTTGTTTATTGATGTATAATGATGGGGGTGTGGGTTGTGAGTTGTTCTCGATTAGAAAGAAGAAAAAAAATAAAACGATGAGGATGGTGGTGGTTAACGATGGTATAAATGATGGTTTCGGTTGACACAAGATATAGAAGAAAAGAGATAGATGGTTCATGTTTCCTGTATGTATATACATATATATAAAAGGTAATGATCAAGGTGGTGTTGGAAACTCACGGTGATGAGGTGATTGGTGGTGATGATCCTTGGTGATGCAGGTGGTTGTCCAGTGGTGGTCTAGGGTGGCGATGGTGGTTGCCGGTGTAAATTAGCGGTCGAGTTTAAGTGATATGTGCTCCTCTACATATTTGTGTGTATGTAGATATAAAGATATTTTATTTAGATATATAGATTAAAATTATAAATATAATAATAATATTTGAAATCACAAACGTGATCATTAGCAGCCATCAATTACTATTTCTTTACCGACAGTTACACGGGGTATCGTATCGTGTCCATTGCTAAACAGTTAAAGTATAAAAGTGTTCCTAAAAATCCCAAATTTTTATATTAAGTTCATTTAATTATTTCAGTCATTAACTGTTTGAAACCTGACCAAAAAAGTTCGATAATTATTTATTTTCTGTTACAATTTATATGATATGTCAAAACCTTGTATACGTGTCCCGATATTTAAAGTGCGTAAAAATAAATAACAGAAATTAAATGACGATAAATAAAATTGCGAGAATATAAATTGCGATAATTAAATTGCGATAAATAAAATGTAATTAGTTAGCTAGGAACAGTTAGCGTGGATTCTTAACAAAATTTCTCATAGTTAATTTGTTTGTTTCTAACAAATTTTATTTTGTCCAATGTTTTCTTCATTATGCCACTTGTTGGATTTTGGTAAATCAAAATCCAAATATGAAATTGGATGAAAATGATTATTTTGCGGTGAACGGATACGTATATTGGTGGTTGTAAGTAGGATAGTGAATGATTGTTGAATCAGCTTCGAATAATGTACACTGTAATTTATTAATGTGAAATCTAAATATTCCTCGGGTATTACCTACCCGTTAAAATATATTCACCATTAACAGTTTGTAGAAAAGAATTTTTAATTACAATCTTTATGAAAATATATATACATATATATTTTCTTCAGACGTTATTATGGATTTAATGAGTTAATATAACATTAAACTCATTTGATTTTCGGTTAGAATTAGAGTACATAATCTCTAAAACATTAGAGATTACATAATCACCATGTCGAACGAAGATAAATAATGTAGAACGTCACGTAGAACGATGATTATACTCGAGGTACATAATGAGATGCTGAGGCATGTAATGTTGAAATTTGGGTTGTTGGTGATACTGTTGGTGCTGGTGATGTTGCTGATGAAGCTGGTAAGTTTTGCACCATATTCTCCAAAGAAGTTCGTTGGCTTCTTCTATTATTCCGGAATGATTGTCGGTCGGAACGAGCGGATGAATAAGATTTAGAATCTGAGATAGTATGTAATCATGACGAGATATTCGAGAGATGAGGGTGAATATGGTATTTCGGACTGGTTCGCCGGTGAATGCTTCAGGTTCTTCGCCAAGAGGTAATATGTTGGGTGGAAAAGATCTCCTTCTTCGCAATCCCATTGATTAAGTCGACTACGAACTCATCAGATGAATTGAAGATGACTAGTTTGGTTGATCCATTTCATTTACACTACTTTCGGAGCTTAGGTGAATATCCATGTCGGAATAGCTGTTGGAATAACTATCAGAATAGCTATCGGAATCTGAGGGACTCGAACTAGTTGAGGGATTCATCTCGTACGATCAGATGAAGGATTTTCGATAAGAAATAGATTATAGGAGGTAGATTAGTACCCTGCAATACATAATTTACATATGCATATATAATACTAAAATTCCATAAGTTACGGAGGAATCTACGGAATCTGTCAGGCAAAGGTAACAATAACAGATACGTTAAGATATGAATTAGTAGATACGCTAAGATATGAATTTTGTCTATACACTATTCATGCAATCAATGCAATAAGATGTGTCTAGACTAAGAATGATAAGCAGATAATTTTCGACACGAAATGATAAGCAAAACTTTTGACATGCAGACACGGTCGAAGTCCAGACTCACTAATGCATCTAAACAACTATCAGTTAGACACACTAATGCAGACCTGGTTCGCTAAGACCACCGCACTGATACCACATGAGACGACCCGTCCTAATCCGTAAGGACGAATACAATAACATATGATTACATCGCGAGGTATTTCACCTCTTTATGATACATTTTACAAACATTGCATTCGTTTTTAAAAGACAAACTTTATTTACATCAAAAGTTGACGGCATGCATACCATTTCATAATATATCCAACTATAATTGACTTAATAATAATCTTGATGAACTCAACTACTCGAATGCAACGTCTTTTGAAATATGTCATGAATGACTCCAAGTAATATCTCTAAAATGAGCAAATGCACAACGGAAGATTTCTTTCATACCTGAGAATATACATGCTTTAAAGTGTCAACCAAAAGGTTGGTGAGTTCATTAGTTTATCATAATCGATCATTTTCATCATTTTAATAGACCACAAGAATTTCTTTTCCATTTCTCATAAATATACGTCCCATGCATAGAGACAAAAATCATTCATATGGATTGAACACCTGGTAATCGACATTAACAAGATGCATATAAAAATATCCCCTATCATTTCGGGACATCCATCGAACATGATAAAAACGAATTCGAAGTACTAAAGTATCCGGTACTTTGGATGAGGTTTGTTAGGCCCAATAGATCTATCTTTAGGATTCGTGTCAATTAGGGGTGCGCTAATTCTCAAAATTAGTGATGTTCCCTAATTCTTTGGCTACCAAGCAAAAATGGGCATATTCGGCTTCGATCATTCAACCATATAATGTAGTTTCAATTACTTGTGTCTATTTCGTAAAACAGTTATAAAAACAGCGCATGTATTCTCAGTCCCAAAAATATATATTGCAAAAGCATTTAAAAAGGGAGTAATGAAACTCACCATACTGTATTTTGTAGTAAAAATACATACGACTTCATTGAACAAGTATAGGGTTGGCCTTGGATTCACGAACCTATATTATCATATATTTATTAAAACATATGATTGTAATCGAACAAGTTTAGATATTATTATTAATTGTTATGTTAGTAATTTGTATGTTTCATTAATAACTAAATTAACTATACTTTATTTTATATACATTAGATAAATAATTAGTATTTATTATGAAAATATTAATATTGTTATGTGATATGTTTTAAATATATTCTTATATAGTTATTTATTTGGTAAAATAATAGCAATAATAATAAATAAATAAAAAAAATTTCTATCTTTTTAAGATAATAATAATAATACTAAAAGTAATTAGATTTAGTAATGATACTAATATTAATAGCTTTTGATAATAATACTAATAATACAAGTAATGTTAGTAATAATAATAATTTTTAGTAGAAAAGATAATAATGATAAGATAAAAATGTTAGTTTTCATAAAAATAATATTTTAAATAATAATAGTACTTTTAATAAAAACTAATGATTTTAATAGAAATTTTAATAGTCATATTCATCATAATGACACTATATATTTTGATAGTAATAATAATAATGATAATTATATTAATTTTACTAAAAATCTTATTTCTAATATTGATAATAACAATAATTACTTAATAACAGTCAATAATAAATAATAATAATAATAACAATAATAATAAAATAATAATAAGAAGAGTATTAGTAATAACTACCTCAAAGGAGTAGCTCTAAAAAAATGCCCAAGTTCGGGTTTTAACCCGCGACGTCCCGCTAACCCGATAAAACCACAACCACTCCTCTATTTCGTATATTCTAATAATAACCATACTTAAATTTATTTATCACCCGTTTTCTTTTCTTTATAGCTCATCATCATTATTTTATATCATGTATCATTCTTAAACCCTAATTATAACATCATCCTCTATATCATCATCATCATTAGATCATTATTGTTTTAAAATATCAATTAACATCTTCATGGTCATCACTATAATCATTTTAATCACCATCATTAATCGTTCGTCCACCATCATCATAGAAATATCATCACCATTTATCATCTTCCCGATATCATCATCACTATTATTACATCATCATCGAGCATGTATCATTTGTATCATAATCATCTTCATTATCAAATTAGCTAGGTTTCGGTCAATTAATACCAACGGATACATGGCCAAAAACAAGTCGGATCCCAGTCCAACCAAACCACATAAACATGGCCCAACAATAAAAATCTGGTAGCCCAATTATCAATTCATAACAGCCCAAGCAAAAAAAAATATACGGCTCCTTAATAGCCCAAAAAATGTGGGTTTTGGCCTGGTACAATCGAAAGGTATAGAAACAGTAACGTGGACATCTCTTTTTTTATAAACAATCTCCATTATTTAATCACCAACTCTCACACGTGGGGTTATTTAAGTGGATTGTCGGCCAAAAGGAGAAACAGCAGCCAAATTAAATAAGGGTGTTTGATTTTTGGTTTGGGGTTCGTCTAGAACATAACAACACGCATCATCATCTTTTTAACATCATCACTATCATCTTCTTATTCTTGTTTCTGACGTCTAATTACAGTAATCACAGCAGCCCGTAAAAATATAGATGCATAAGCAAGTTTTCATGGTATTCACAAGTGGGTTTTTGATAAACACGTGTTTGAATTTAATAGTAATTGGCAAACGAACAGGAGTGGTTTCGATGGTTGTAGCAGTTGATCGAGAGAAAAGGAAAAGAAAGAGTAAAAGAAAATATTAACGGCAGTTTCAGAAACAGCAAAACACTAAAGTTTCAGCGGTTTTTGTAATGGTGATGTTTGGGTGTCTCGTTCGAACAGTAAAAGTAAACAGACGGCAGGAATATGATGGTTGTTTGATGATGTACATCAAAGTAGGTATAGAAACAGTCTCACAGCAGTAACGATGGTGGTTTGTGTTTTATTAATCGAAAGTAAAAAAAAATGGTTTAGCAGTAGCGATTTTTAGGAATAAGAAACAGAAACGACAGGCTGAGCAATAGCTGCAGTTTTGTTGCAGCAGGTTTGTTGATTGATGTATGGTGATGTGGGTGTGGGTTGTGAGTTTTTCTCGATTAGAAAGAAGAAAAAAATAAAACGATGAGGATGGTGGTGGTTTAACGGTGGTATAAATGATGGTTTCGGTTGACACAAGATATAGAAGAAAAGAGATAGATGGTTCATGTTTCCTGTATGTATATGCATATATATAAAAGGTAATGACCAAGGTTGTAACGACCATGGATTTTCCAACGTATATTTATTAATATTTATTATTAATGCTTGCGTTTTAATAAATGTGTTCTTATACGTGTTACTTGTAACCGTATTTAACTTTTCATGGCCCGATTTGTCTTTGTGCCATGCGTACTTTTCACGAATAATATTTTGAATATTATTTACGTTCATGATTATTTATTATTAATCATTTTTAATTAACGAATGTTAGTAGTTAATTACTTGGGCTTTGTTTATTTATTTGTTACATACTTACATACTTGGGCTTTATAAATGTACATGGACTTGGAAGCCCACCCTACTCCTCTTAATGGATTAATTAGGAGCCCATTTGTAACATCCCGCCTTTTTCCGTTTACTTTTCCGTTTAACTATTTAAAATCCCGTTATATGTTTATAACATCTCCCGTTAATACACGTTTTAAAAATATCTCGTTTAGGTAATTCACGCACCCGCAACCGAACTAGAGGGACCATTGTTGCCAAGAGAGCAAAGGGGTGACTAGGTCAACTAGTCAACCCTTCACTCTCATCCATTCATTAATCCCTTTTCTTTTTCCATTTTCTCTAATACTTTCACCAAATCTCTCAAACACCACTTCAAGGATTCATCATCCAAATCAAATCGAGCAAGCATCCATCTAAACAAATTGCATATTCGGAATCCTCTCATCTTCCTCTTCGATTCCATACCGATTTCATCAAGTTTGGGTAACTTTCTAAAATCACTAGATTTTGTGTTCTTGATGTTTTTAACTTATAAAGTTGTTAATTAGTGTCTATGGCTCAATTCTAACATGAATATATGATTTATATGCTCGATTTCGTTATTTGAAGTAACTAGCTTGAATATGAACTTTGGTGTGTTTGATTTGGTAATTTGGTTGCTTAAATGTTGTTGTTATGGTAAAGTGCAAGTATTAAATGTGTTACTAGTAGCACTAGCTTCAATTTGATGTGTAGGTTGTTTTAGAAAACTTCATAAACTTGATTATTGGTTTTGGTGGATTTGGGTTAGGGTTTGATGAACTTGAAATGAACTTTTGATGCTTTGAATGACATGAAATGTTATTTGTAAGTGTTAGGTTGTATTGTATGCTTGATCACCTTCGAAACGGCATATCATTCATGTAAATTGGTTGCCCAATCATCGAATTTCATTTATGAACTTGGGTGCATTTAATGAGGAGCTTTGAATGTGATTTTAGTTGTTGTAAAAGTAAATGTGATGGATGAAATGTGTTTAGTTGTTTTCCTTGTCAAAATACCTTTCCGATGATATAAGATACATGCTTTGGTTATTTGCGGGTCATAAATGGTGATTGGTTGAAGTTAGGTTCGTGCATAAAACTTAAAAACTGCCAGAATTTCTCTGCACAGGTAATGGCGCGGCGCGCCATATACTCGCGCGGCGCGTCAAAGTGGTCTGTCCAACTTTGTCGATTTTTGAATAATGTTTGCTATGCTACGCACCTCCGATTCACATGTAACTTGTTCTAACATGCTCATACATGATTAATAACCTCAGAAAAATAGTTCGGGACCCGACCCGAACGTGTTGACTTTTTCGTTGACTTTGACCGACCAAAGTTTGACTTTTTGTCAAACTTAACCAAATGATTATGCAACCTTCCTAACTTGTTTCTATACTTGTATCTTGCATGAAACTTGACAATTTGATTTCACATGCTACATAATCGAGTCGTAACGAGCCATAGGACTAATTGAACATCTTTGACCTATCGTGTTTACCGTTATTGATACGACCTATTTGTGTAGGTCAAGACTAGCATTATTCTTCGCACACGTTACTTTGTGAAGTACTTTACCTACGTGCACTCAAGGTGAGATCATAGTCCCATCTTTCAAACAACTTTTTTGCTTTAAACTATGGGATGAGAAACATATACGTATCATACTTTTATACATTGAACACAAGTACGAAAACGAACATTCCACGTACGGGTTTGAACGAAAATCCTCAATTCAATTATCATTAGTTACACTTGCAGGGTGTAAACGTGAACTTATATTATGTGATCACATGGGCTTGACGAGCCTCATTCGGACGGTTCGCTACCGTTAGCGGATGAAATATATTTTCGGGTCTAGTGTATGTTCTAACACTACGCAAAGGGTGCAAAACAGTTAAGTTTGATAATTGGGTGCCCGCGAAACAAATAACAACTTTGGAATGCAAATGATTTTGATAATCATATTATATTAAATCTTGTGGTTCAAATGCAACGTTTACTAAAACACCTATGATTTCACCAACGTTTTTCGTTGACAGTTTTCTATATGTTTTCTCAGGTCCTTGAAAGCTACTTGATACATGCTTCCGCACTCTTTTTGATACTTGCTTGGATGTCGAGTATACATGCATAGTTGGAGCGTCTTTTGACTACTTTAAATTGTGTCGCATAGGTTTCATTCGTACGTTAAACATTGTAATGTAACTAGTCTTTTGAACTACATTTGTAAACTTGAAACATCCTTTTACTTATGAAATAAATGCGACATATTTTGGTCAAACGTCATGATAAAGACTTATGACCACGTAACGGGACCTAAGTAGTCGGAGCCATCAAACATGATTTGGTCGGGTCGCTACAGATGGTATCAGAGCGTTGGTTGTAGGGATTTAGAGTTCATTGGTGTCAACCCCGAGTCATAGGGTACATTGGTGAGTCTAGACTACAACCGGTATATAGACTTGAAGTAGGAATTACTTGACTACTTGTGCATTATACTCGAACTCGTCTATCACATCAAATTCTTATTCAATCTTAATCTCACGTTACTTAATTTAATTGACACGCCACCTTGACTATATGAATTAGTGTCGAATGCACATATGAATTAGGGTAATATAATTTCCGGGATTATATTACGGTGACTCATATGAACATTCCGACATTATGACATAAAGAATTTAAGGCGAGTCAAGTAAAATTTTTCTCTATCCTTACTCCATATCATGGTTAGTATTATTAAGAATACTAATCAACGGTATTCTTGTGTTTTGAAGGAACAATGCCTCCTCGTCGTGTGCCACACCATGAGACTCCCGAACAAGCTCTACAACGAATGATAGCCACCGCCGTGGAAGCGGCCATGGCCGATCACTCCTCCAACAATAACAACAACCACAACAACAACAACAACAATGGAGCCGGTAACTCAAACGAAGGGTGCTCCTACAAATCCTTCATGAGGTGCAAACCTCACACTTTTGATGGAACCGGGGGACCGGTTACTCTTACTCGATGGTTCGAATAAACGGAGGCCGTCTTTAGCATAAGCGGTTGTCGGGACCAAGACAAGGTCAAATACTCCAATCACACCTTCGCTGGTGTCGCTCTTACATGGTGGAATACTTATGTACAATCGGTGGGTACCGATGAAGCTCACGCCCTCTCTTGGGCTGATTTAAGGGAAAAGATGGTCATCAAATATTTTCCTCGCGAAGAAACCCGAAAGCTCGAACAAGAGCTAAGAACCTTAGAGGCGGTCGGAAACGATCTCAAGGCCTATAATCAACGATTCGCCGAACTATCCTTGATGTGTCCCAACCTCGTGAACCCCGAATCTCAAAGGGTCGAACTTTATATGTATGGTCTTCCAAAGAGCATCAAACAAGGGGTGATGTCATCCAAACCCGCTAACCTACAACAAGCATTGAACATGGCCCGCCAATTGATCGAAACGGTTGACGAAATTGTAGTTCCGGCACCTAAGGCCAAGGATAAATCGGGCGGCAACAAAAGAAAGTGGGAACCCTCCCAATCAAGCAACAACAACTTTGCTAAGAAGCCTTACACCTCCGACGCCAAGAAAAGTTATGGCGGAAATAAACCCTTTTGCAACAAATGCCACAATCACCACTATGGTGAATGTAGCAATCTATTTTGCCACCGGTGCCAAAGGGGTGGTCATGTGGCCAACGATTGTAGAAGTGCCGCCCCCGTCGCTCAAAAGGTGCCCAATGCACCAAAACCGGGTACTTGTTATGAATGTGGCCAAATGGGACATTTTAGAAATGCATGCCCAAAGAAGAAACCCAACCCCAACACACGCGGCCGAGCTTTCAACATCAACACCGAGGAAGCCCGAGATGACAATGAATTAGTCACGGGTACGTTTCTCCTCAACAACACTTATGTTACTTGTTTATTCGATTCGGGTGCCGATAAGAGTTTTGTATCCAAGACTTTGACTCATCCTTTTAATACTCCACCACTCCCACTAGATACCACTTATACCATTGAAGTGGCCAACAGAAAACTATTGAGTGCTGACACATATTACCGGGGGTGTACGTTAAACATTTTGGGTAATGAGTTTGAAATTGACTTGATACCCATGGAACTCGGAAGCTTCGATGTATTAATCGGTATGAATTGGCTAGCCAAAATGAAATCTCACATCCTTTGTGATCTTAACGCAATCCGAATCCCTATCGAGAATGGTGAACCTTTGATCGTCTATGGCGATAAGAGTTGCACCGGACTCAACCTCGTTTCGTGTATTAAATTTAGAAAACTACTCCGTAAGGGTTGTTTTGCGATCCTTGCTCACGTTAAGAAAGTCGAGTCTGATGAGAAGCACATCGATGATGTGCCAATTGTTAGTGACTATTCCGATGTATTTCCCGACGAATTGCCGGGTCTTCCACCTCATCGACCGGTTGAATTCCAAATCGATCTTATTCCGGGAGCCGCACCCGTAGCACGTGCACCATATAGACTCGCTCCATCCGAAATGCAAGAATTGCAAAGTCAAATCCAAGAACTACTTGATCGTGGTTTTATCCAACCTAGCCATTCACCTTGGGGCGCTCCGATTTTGTTTGTTAAAAAGAAAGACGGATCCCTACGAATGTGCATTGATTATCGTGAACTAAACAAATTGACGGTTAAGAACCGATATCCTCTTCCTCGCATCGATGACCTCTTTGATCAACTACAAGGGTCTTGTGTATATTCAAAAATCGATCTCCGCTCGGGTTATCATCAATTAAGGGTTAAGGGGGAAGATGTCTCCAAAACCGCTTTCCGAACTCGTTATGGTAGTTATGAATTTCTTGTAATGCCATTTGATCTCACTAACGCACCGGCGGTGTTCATGGATCTTATGAACCGCGTGTGCAAACCGTATCTTGACAAATTCGTTATCGTGTTCATCGATGATATTTTGGTTTATTCTAAAAGCGAAGAAGAACACGAGGAACACCTCCGGCTCGTGCTTGAACTTTTAAGACAAGAACGACTCTATGCCAAATTCTCCAAGTGTGAATTTTGGTTGAAGGAAGTTCAATTTCTTGGTCATGTTGTAAGTGACCAAGGTATTAAAGTAAATCCAACGAAAATCGAAGCCATTAGTAAATGGGAGACTCCCACTACTCCTACTCACATTCGTCAATTCTTGGGTCTCGCCGGATACTACCATAGATTCATCAAGGATTTCTCTTTGGTTGCTCGTCCTCTAACCGCTTTAACTCACAAGGGAAAGAAATTCAATTGGGCGACCGAACAAGAATTCGCATTTCAAATCTTGAAAACAAAGCTAACCACCGCTCCTATCTTGTCACTTCTCGAAGGCAATGACGATTTTGTTGTGTATTGCGATGCCTCGAAACATGGTTTTGGGTGTGTGTTGATGCAACGAACGAAAGTCATTTCTTATGCTTCTCGACAACTCAAAATTCATGAACGAAACTACACAACACATGATCTCGAACTCGGAGCCGTTGTCTTTGCACTTAAAATGTGGAGACACTATCTTTATGGAACCAAGAGTACTATCTTTACCGATCACAAAAGTCTCCAACACATCTTCGACCAAAAGCAACTAAACATGAGACAACGAAGGTGGATTGAAACCTTAAACGATTACGATTGCGAGCTTCGTTACCATCCCGGGAAGGAAAATGTAGTAGCCGATGCCTTAAGTCAAAAAGAAAGAGCGGTGCCTCTTCGTGTCTGAGCCTTAAACATCACCATCCACACCAACCTTAATAGCCAAATTCGGGTAGCCCAAGATGAGGCTCTCAAGGATGAAAACGTTTCACACGAGCTCTTGAACATTCTCGTCTCTCGATTCGAAATTAGAGAGACAGGACTCCGATATTTCGCCGGAAGGATTTGGGTGCCTAGTTATGGGGACCTACGAAGCCTTATTTTAGAGGAAGCTCATAAGTCACGATACTCGATTCACCCCGGTGCCAATAAGATGTACCACGACCTTAAACAACTATATTGGTAGCCGAACATCAAAAGGGACGTAGCTACTTATGTTTCCAAGTGTTTGACATGTTCCAAAGTCAAAGCCGAACACCAAAGACCGTCCGGATTACTTCAACAACCCGAAATCCCACAATGGAAGTGGGAAAGAATAACAATGGATTTTATCACCAAACTACCAAAAACGACGGGCGGTTATGATACCATTTGGGTTATTGTTGACCGTCTCACCAAATCCGCACACTTTCTCGCCATGAAGGAGACCGACAAAATGGAGAAACTTGCACGACTTTATATCAAGGAGATCGTAGCCCGACACGGTGTACCTTTATCGATTATCTCCGACCGAGATGGCCGTTTTGTTTCTAGATTTTGGCGTACCTTGCAAGAAGCGTTGGGAACGCGTTTAGACATGAGCACCGCATATCATCCTCAAACCGATGGACAAAGTGAACGTACAATTCAAACCTTAGAGGACATGTTACGAGCTTGCGTGGTTGATTTTGGAAAAGCTTGGGACAAGCACTTACCTCTCGCCGAGTTCTCTTACAACAATAGTTATCACGCGAGTATAAAAGCCGCCCCATTCGAAGCATTATATGGCCGAAAATGCCGTTCTCCTCTTTGTTGGGCCGAAGTAGGCGACGTACAAATCACCGGACCCGAACTCATTCACGAAACCACCGAAAAGATTTTTCAAATCCGAGATAGGCTTCGGACGGCCCGGAGTCGTCAAAAGTGCTATACCGACAAAAGACGCAACGACCTTGAATTTCAAGTCGGTGACCACGTCATGTTAAAAGTCGCACCTTGGAAAGGTGTAATCCGTTTTGGGAAACGCGGGAAGCTAAATCCGCGGTATATTGGTCCTTTCGAAATCTTGGAGCGTATTGGAACCGTTGCTTATCGTTTAGATCTTCCGCCTCAATTGAACTCCGTTCATCCTACCTTCCATGTATCTAACTTGAAAAAGTGTCTTGCCGAACCCGATATCATCATCCCTCTCGAGGAACTTACTATTGATGACAAACTTCATTTTGTGGAGGAACCGGTTGAAATGGTGGACACCTCCGTCAAGACATTGAAACAAAGTCGAATCCCGATTGTTAAAGTCCGTTGGAACGCCAAAAGGGGACCCGAGTTTACTTGGGAAAGGCAAGATCAAATGCAAAAGAAATACCTTTGATATTGCTCTAAACATACATATTATTCAACGTAATATCACTTATATTTCATAGGTTTTTATCATCTACAAAGACATTCAATGCGCATTTCACGAGAAAAACGACAAAAGAGTGAAGTTAGAAGAAACGACGATAAAACGATAGTTTTAACTAGATTTATATCAAGAAACGTTTATCCGAATGAAAGTACAAGATGAAAGAAGAAAAGAGTTCAAATGAGAAGTGCCAAATCAGTACACGTCAACACGGGATCAACAAAGAACAACTGAAGAAGAAAAATGAAGAAAACTGTTATTTGATCTTACACGAATCATGTATGTCTACACGAAACGTGTAGATATCTGGTCTTACACGAATCGTGTGAGCATACACGAATCGTGTAATGTTAGGCCACAAGACTTTCCAGAACGTGAAATGGGGCGGCTGGCTTTTTAATTTTAAAACAATTCTTTAACTCAATGGAGATACAGTAGGAATTCAACAAAACATTCACCAACTACTACTTCAATTATAAATATGGAGTACGTTCAGAGTTGGAGAGAGAATATACACACAAAATTACTATATCAAATTACTATTGTTATTTTTACTTGTACCTATTGTAATTAGTTTCAAGTTTCAATTATTAAGGGAGTATTGTTCGTGATAAAGGGTGTTATTGTACGCGTGAAAGGGGTGTTATTATTGTAATTTTTCTACCGTTTGAAGTTAATGCAAGTGAAGAGATTTTAGTAAGTTTACTCTGTTAAAATTAGCGTTGTTATTATGTTTGCATATCTATATTTTTATGTCTACCTTAGTGTAATGGATAGCTAAATTTCCCTAGTGTTTGCTTAAATGTAGAGCCCCTAGTGAAATGGATTGTTACCATTAGTAAAAGTTAAAATGTAACTTTAGTATTTTTAATATTGAGCCTAGTTAAAAGAACCATTTTTATGTAATTAGGTATTTAACCCTTGCCACTTAATTTATTAAATTTAAATAACGAAAGTTATATTTATTTACATAAATTAAGCTTCAACATTAAAAATGATCTAGACGAATTTATAGATAAGTTATTGACACCAATTTAGAAATAAACTTCGGTGGTTTGGGTGATATCAATAAATTATATGAAGGTGAAATTATAAAAAGGGAAACCGTTATAATTTGGGTATTGGCGAAGGTCAAAACTAGGCTAGGTCTCAATTTAAATACTTAGGGAATAGTAGCTTTCTAAAAAGAATCCGATGAAAATTAGATTTTATTTAGTTAAGTTGTAACCTTATGTTTATTCGAGAGAAAAATGTAAAGTTTGATACTAGAACATTTTAATAGGGCGTAAAACTTAAAACAATCCATGGACCTAGGGGTGACACAATTAAGTAAACACTCCCATTTACCTCATTTATATTTCTTATAAAAGTATTATCATTATTATTTACGATGTATTATTTTAAAATATAAAAAAATACATAAAAATAGTTAATTTTCGTAACAGTTCTGTTTGTCACATCTTTTTACTCATACACGAATCGTGTATGGTCACACGAATCGTGTAAGGCTCTGACGCGGCTACAGTACAGCTAGGGTTAAATTTAGGGTTTTAATTATTTAATTATATATATTTAGGTTATTAGTTATTTTAATTAAGTTAATTAGTTTTACTTATTATAAAATACCTTAATAAATGTTTTAATCTAAAAATTAGTATTAATTATTATAAGTTTATAAATTGTAACTAGTTTATAATTAGTTAATTAATTAATTTCCTTTTAATTTGTATTAGTTTTATTAAAAATGTCATTTAGTTAATTTAAATAAGTTTATATAATAATTACTTAAAACAAAATTCTAAACATATAGTTTTATTAAAAATTACTATTTTACTAATTACCATCTAGTAATATAATTGTCGCATCATAATTAGTATAATTTCAAATAGATTCCCTTTTAAGTTAATTAGTGTAATCTTGTAATTTTATTTTGTAAATTAGTTTAAGTTATTTTCTTTTACTGTTATACTATATATTCCTAATCTAAAACCCCCTTTAATTAAGTTTGACATCAAAGACTATTAAAAACCATTAAACACTCCATCTCCCTGTGGAACGAATCGGATTTACCTATAAAACTAAACTACACGGATAGGACTAGTTGCCTATATATATGTGTGAAATCAACCTAAAATCAATAAAATACCACATATACAATAAATCAATTCGTGTAACAAAACAACTCAAATCCGTTCATAAATAAAGGTCTCGTTTCGACACATCAACTTTTTGGCGCCGCTGCCGGGGAGTTGGCAGTTAAATAAATAGATAATTTTTCTGATTCGTAGTAGTAGTTGGATTTGTACGTGGACCGGGTTGTTGGATCACCAATTTTATTGGTCAATAGAAGGATCCTGCCCCTCTGCTGCATCTTTTGGCTATTCAAAACGTGGGCAAAATCAGAAGGAAAATCTGTTGTTTAAGGGTTTTTATCATTGTTTTTATGTTATTCGATCCTCTCGAGGAAATTCATTTCCAAGAAAGTTCAAAGTTTTTGAATAAATCCTTTAATTCTTTGTACAATTTCCCAAATTGTATGATCCGTTCAATCCTAAACTCGTTAAACTTAATCCGGAACCTCAAGGAATTAATAAAGGACAAAAACAACAAAAAGAAATAGGAAGTACTAGTAATTTTAAAACACCGAAAAACACTAAAAAAAAGAGAAACAAATAGGTAACCCTAGATAAACCTTTAGTGAAGTGATCTCATAATAGAAATTAATGTATGAACTTACGTTCCTCCAACGCTGAATTAACTCCTTCACATCCTGAACCCGAAAGAAGATTCCACGAACGCTTAAGAACTCAAGAAGTAGAATCTCTTGCTAAAAATTTAGAGTCACTTTTCTTAGAATCCGACTCTGAACCAATAATTCAACCAATCATAGAGCCGATTATTAAAGAAGAAGAAGAAATGGCTGATCAAACGATGGAAGCATTAATGAAGGCCACAAGAAAAGGTCAAGGCCACGCAATCATCCAAGCCACGATGAGTGATGGCTTTGAAATAAAAGGTCAATTTTTACACATGGTAACTAATACATGTCAATTCGGTGGAGCCCCAAATGAGGATGCTAACGAGCATCTTCGTAAGTTTGTAAGCATTTGCAAGCTTTTCAAAATCAAAGATGTCACCGATGAAGTTGCATGTTTAAAAATCTTTCCATGGTCATTAAAAGATGATGCAAGAGATTGGCTAGACTCATTACCAGAAGGTTATATTGAAAACTGGAATGATATGATGGACAAATTTTTGTCAGAATTCTTTCCTGCTTCAAAAGCAGCAAAATTACAAAGTGATATAAATCACTTTAAACAAAAACCTAATGAAACTCTTTATGAAGCTTGGACTCGATTCAATAAAATGCTTCGAATATGTCCTCAACACGGGTTGAGTACATTCCAAAAAGTCTGTGTATTTTATAAAGGAGTCAATGTTGCAACTCGAAAAGATATAGATGTTGCAGCCGGAGGTTCAGTTATGAAGAAAACACCTGAAGACGCTCATACAATCATTGCTGATTTAGCGTCCCATTCTCATAACTGGCATCAAGAAATAGAATTTTCTAGATCATCAAATGTTGCTAGTATCGAAAGCAATGATGAAATTGCTTCTTTAAAAGTTCAAATAGCAAATCAAGCAAGGCAAATCGAGAAAGTAACCAAGGAAATGCATGCTATTAGAGTAGGATGTGAACTATGCCAAGGTCCCCATCTTACTAGAGATTGTGATCAAAGTACAATAGAAGAGCAAGCAAATTTCTTAGGTTACTTACGAAAAGGTGAAATGAACTTTAGCGATTTTCCAGCTATAGAAGCAAACAACCGAAAATATCCTCCTACAAACAGCTGTCAAGTAGGAGGACCTTCAGGATCAAATAATAATAACTATCAAAATAACAATAACTATCAAGGAGGAAATCCAGGTTACCAAAACAACCGGAATTTCCCAAATCAAAATCAAAGAAATCCGCCACCAGGTTATAATAACCGAAATCAACCTCAACGAAATTATCAAAATAATTTCCAACATAATCAACCACAACCTCTAGCACTTATGCAACCACAACCATTAGCAATTATGCAACCTCAACCCGAGAGGAAATCTGGTTTAGAAGATCTCTTAAGAGATTTTATGGTTAAGCATGAGCAAAAAGCAGAGCTCCAAACTCAGCAAATTCGAAATCAACAAGCCACGATTCAGATTTTAGAAAGAGATGTTGGAAGGATCTCACAGTTACTAGCAGAGAGACCACCAATTGCAAGTAACCCTCCGTTTATACTAAAGAAGAATGATCCTCAAGCCCCAGCATATTCACAAGTGAATGCTATTTATAGTTTCTGTGAGGATGAAGCAAGTTTCAAAACACCGGAGCATAGTCCTATTTTTACTCTTGGGTGTGAAGATGATGATGAAGAGTGTGATGAGTTTATATTTTCTGATTTATCCAATATGGCGGATTACACTCCTTATCAAGAGATGGATGATACCCGAGTTGAAAATGTGAAAAGTATAACATGTGAAGATGAAGAGATCCGAGTTGGTGACATAACTCCCGAGTATGGTGATTATTTGATGAGGTTGATGTCCGGAAATTGTGCGGAAGTGCAGAAAATAGAAACCACCGAGCCTTCTGAGGTTAGAGTTGATGATAATTTTAAGATGACCACGGAAGAAGCGAAAGATACGGTGAAGCAAGCACCTAAAGTGGAAGACTACAAACCACCCATTCCATACCCGCAAGCACTTGCATCCGAAAAACTAAAGGAGAATCATTGTAAGCCTTTAAATACGGATAATATTTGTGTAAATGTACCTTTGGTTGATGTTATTGCAGGTATGCCAAACTATGGGAAATTCTTGAATGATTTGATGGCAAAAGAAGGAGTGTGTGAGCAAGCATCATCCGCGTTCCTTGAAGCAGAATGTGCTGCTATTGTGAAAAAGAATGAATTGCCACCTAAGTTAGGTGATCCCGGACCATTCATAGTACCTTGTAAGCTTAATGAATCTAAAACTCTTAGATCATTAGCTGACTCAGGTGCAAGTATAAATCTCATGCCTTATTCCATTTACTCGCATTTGAACTTAGGTGAACTTAAACCGACCAATTCAGGCATTAGATTCATTGATCAGTCGGTTAATAAACCTATAGGGATTGCCGAAAACTTAGTAGTAAAAACAGGTGAACTTGAGTTTCTAGCTGACTTTGTAGTTGTAGACATGAAAGAAGATAAGTTTGTACCTATTATTTTAGGTAGACCATTCTTAGCAACTGCAAGTGCTTTAACAGATTGGAAAACAGGAAAACCAGTTTTGAATGATAGAGGCAAGAGTGCAACCTATCAAACTGAGTTTAGTATGAACCCACCACCCACACCGATAGTTTCAGTGAATATTGTTGACAATGTCAAACCCATTAGTCAAAAAGCTAAGTGTGGGGAGGGTGATGAGGAGAAACTAGATAGTAAACCGCCCAATGATAGTGTTGTTGAGAAAACCATGAAGAAGTTATATGGTAGGATTAGAAATGCTATGTCGAAAAAAGATGAACATTTGAGTGAGAGATTGGTGTCAAACTTATCGAAATATGAGAAAGATAAGTTAAAAAATTTAGTTAAAGAGTCAAGATTTTCGGACTCTTGGTTATTGTCAAAAATTAATGGCGAGAATGGTTGCGGTAATGGTTCTATTGGAGTAAAGAAGGGTGATGTTTATCACCCCGACGTTAGTTAAAATTGGGGTGGAGTCGCGTGAACGACTCGCTAATAAAATTCACAAATTGTAAATAGTCCCATTCGTGTGTCTCGTTTTTTTTAGGTCTACTGAAAATATACGCTTTTTATCAATAACCGTAAAAATATATAACTTATAAACTTTGTCGTGGGTAATGATAGATGTAAAAACCGAAATTTATCTCTACCTAGTCGATAGGAAACAAAGTTTTAAGTTTGAAAATTAGTTGATTTAAGGGTATACAACAATAATAGAGTGTATTTTAATTCATTTAATTTTTATTTTTCATGTACTTGTTTTTAAAATTAAAAACGTTAATCTTTTTAACACAAAAATAGAGTGTTTTATTTTATTTTAATTTTGTTTTCGAAAAATATTAAAACTTTAACTTTTAATGAATTGAATTTTATAAATTGAAATTAAAAAAAAATTTATAAACGGATTAAGATCAGGTGTAACAACCGAATTTCCGTTACAAATATAAATTTATAAAAGATATTTTAAAAATTTTTGATCAATTATAAGTTAAAAAAAAAAAAAAAAATTGGTGTGTTTTAATATTTTCTTTTGCTTTTATTTATATATACAAAAATTTTAAGTGTGGGGTAAAATTTTTGTACTCTTGAAGTACAACCCCATCTTTTGTGTGATTAACAATTTTTATTGACAGGTACTTACGATGATGAGATATTCGACATAACGAAACACGAAAGTATTATAGTGATAAAAAGGAATTGGATATGTTCATACAATAAGCATTTTACAATGTCCAAATTGGTTAACAAAGGAAGTTCCAAATACTTCACACTTTTTGTCCTCTCAAATTTATACATTATTATCTGATTTTATGTAATGAGGGCATTACATAATCTTAAGTGTGGGGTGGGAATATATAAATTCTCGAGAACTAATAAGTTATTGGTTTTTATGAAAATTTGAAAATTTTTAAACAAATGTATCTAATCAATTTTTAAGGTAACTACGAGCAATTAAAGATCAGGTGTAAAAACCGAAATTGTTGTCTCCATACATTAAAAATACATAAGTTTATTTGTTTAAAACCTAGAAAAAGAAAAAAAAAATTTATAACAAGAATTTATAAATCCTTATGTTAAGAACCATTTATCACATGTTTCTTTGAAGTTTATTGCAGATATCATTGCTACAGAATGTATAAACCTGAATATTCCATTATCACGAGTAATAGAGGATGAATCAAGTCCATCCCGTAAGGAAGTAAGGTCTTCCAAATTGACACACTTGCTAACTTATGTTAGAAGATGTAGTCCAGAACAGCTGTAGGTTGACGAAAAATCTTGTAAAGTCATCCCTAAAATCGGCTGAAAATCCACCTAACCTCAGCATCAAACAGGGTTTTTGGTGGTCAGACTTATCCTAACCATGAGAAGGATATGTCCCGTACAATGGGGGGGCACAATGCAAATTAGCTTTTAAGACTAATGAATCTAATCCCCAGATGGATGATCTCCGTAAAGATTAACCGCATCTATGTTTGACCTCGGTCAACATACATAAGCCATAACAAATTGAGGTGTGCAAACTCATGGTTCACCGATGATATTTGGACACGATATAATTTTGTTCTAAAACTTATGCTATTTTATGAATTATATTTGTGTAAAACCATTTTTTGGACATTCGGCTTCAAGTTCCATGATACTACAATCATGGGGGCGAATAGCTTGCTAATCGCCGACTGAGACTTCGGTTTTCAGTTACCCTCAACCGGAATTTGAGGTTAAAACCGGAAAACGTGTCTAGTGTAAAAACTAGCCTGACATTTTATAAAATCATAAAACGTTTTCACAAGGTCCAATTTTCCCTAAGGATCCAAATTTTTAAACCCTAATCACGAGTTTCATGTTTGTTTCTGTTGTCAGAATTTCGTTTCGTGTGCGTGTGATCCAATAAATACTGTGTTGTGTAATATATTTCATATAGCGTGTGTTTCATTTCGTGTAGTGTGTGTTGTGTGATCTAATGTTCGATAATAAAGATATATAATGTTCTAACTCTGTTAAAAGATGTAATTGCTTGAGGACAAGCAACGTTCTAGTGTGGGGTATTTTGATATTGCTCTAAACATACATATTATTCAACGCAATATCACTTATATTTCATAGGTTTTTATCATCTACAAAGACATTCAATGCGCATTTCACGAGAAAAACGACAAAAGAGTGAAGTTAGAAGAAACGACGATAAAACGATAGTTTTAACTAGATTTATATCAAGAAACGTTTATCCGAATGAAAGTACAAGATGAAAGAAGAAAAGAGTTCAAATGAGAAGTGCCAAATCAGTACGCGTCAACACGGGCTCAACAAAGAACAACTGAAGAAGAAAAATGAAGAAAACTGTTATTTGATCTTACACGAATCATGTATGTCTACACGAAACGTGTAGATATCTGGTCTTACACGAATCGTGTGAGCATACACGAATCGTGTAATGTTAGGCCACAAGACTTTCCAGAACGTGAAATGGTGCGGCTGGCTTTTTAATTTTAAAACAATTCTTTAACTCAATGGAGATACAGCAGGAATTCAACAAAACATTCACCAACTACTACTTCAATTATAAATATGGAGTACGTTCAGAGTTGGAGAGAGAATATACACACAAAATTACTATATCAAATTACTATTGTTATTTTTACTTGTACCTATTGTAATTAGTTTCAAGTTTCAATTATTAAGGGAGTATTGTTCGTGATAAAGGGTGTTATTGTACGCGTGAAAGGGGTGTTATTATTGTAATTTTTCTACCGTTTGAAGTTAATGCAAGTGAAGAGATTTTAGTAAGTTTACTCTGTTAAAATTAGCGTTGTTATTATGTTTGCATATCTATATTTTTATGTCTACCTTAGTGTAATGGATAGCTAAATTTCCCTAGTGTTTGCTTAAATGTAGAGCCCCTAGTGAAATGGATTGTTACCATTAGTAAAAGTTAAAATGTAAATTTAGTATTTTTAATATTGAGCCTAGTTAAAAGAACCATTTTTATGTAATTAGGTATTTAACCCTTGCCACTTAATTTATTAAATTTAAATAACGAAAGTTATATTTATTTACATAAATTAAGCTTCAACATTAAAAATGATCTAGACGAATTTATGGATAAGTTATTGACACCAATTTAGAAATAAACTTCGGTGGTTTGGGTGATATCAATAAATTATATGAAGGTGAAATTATAAAAAGGGAAACCGTTATAATTTGGGTATTGGCGAAGGTCAAAACTAGGCTAGGTCTCAATTTAAATACTTAGGGAATAGTAGCTTTCTAAAAAGAATCCGATGAAAATTAGATTTTATTTAGTTAAGTTGTAACCTTATGTTTATTCGAGAGAAAAATGTAAAGTTTGATACTAGAACATTTTAATAGGGCGTAAAACTTAAAACAATCCATGGACCTAGGGGTGACACAATTAAGTAAACACTCCCATTTACCTCATTTATATTTCTTATAAAAGTATTATCATTATTATTTACGATGTATTATTTTAAAATATAAAAAAATACATAAAAATAGTTAATTTTCGTAACAGTTCTGTTTGTCACATCTTTTTACTCATACACGAATCGTGTATGGTCACACGAATCGTGTAAGGCTCTGACGCGGCTACAGTACAGCTAGGGTTAAATTTAGGGTTTTAATTATTTAATTATATATATTTAGGTTATTAGTTATTTTAATTAAGTTAATTAGTTTTACTTATTATAAAATACCTTAATAAATGTTTTAATCTAAAAATTAGTATTAATTATTATAAGTTTATAAATTGTAACTAGTTTATAATTAGTTAATTAATTAATTTCCTTTTAATTTGTATTAGTTTTATTAAAAATGTCATTTAGTTAATTTAAATAAGTTTATATAATAATTGCTTAAAACAAAATTCTAAACATATAGTTTTATTAAAAATTACTATTTTACTAATTACCATCTAGTAATATAATTGTCGCATCATAATTAGTATAATTTCAATTAGATTCCCTTTTAAGTTAATTAGTGTAATCTTGTAATTTTATTTTGTAAATTAGTTTAAGTTATTTTCTTTTACTGTTATACTATATATTCCTAATCTAAAACCCCCTTTAATTAAGTTTGACATCAAAGACTATTAAAAACCATTAAACACTCCATCTCCCTGTGGAACGAATCGGATTTACCTATAAAACTAAATGTCACGACCCTACTTTTTCCGTTATCTTTTTCCGTTAATTATTTAATGACCGTTAACTGTTAGTGTGCCACGTCATTTCCATGACCTATATTATTATTTTTGTAATAATATATATATAATAATTATTATGTGTTATGTGGATATATGTATTCATATTTTAAATTATACGTTTCTACGTTCCGCGGATTTCCATCCGGCGAATCTTTTCGGTTTTTAAACCAACGGTCGAGCTTTCGGGATTTTTAAATCCTAAATATTTTAAATATGATATTTTAAGGTCATATTATTAATAGGTGTATTTATATTTATTTTTCGTCGCGCGTTCGTTATCTTTCCGGATTTTTAATCGCGTAAGCGTGTTTTCGCGTTTCGGGCTTCGTACGGGATCTCGGGCCACAAGGATTTCACCATTTAGCAAAATTGGACCCATGGGGCCCACCCCCAAGCAATTTCGGCCGAAGCCAAGGGGGGGAGGGGATCCCTTCTCCTTATTTTTCTTTTTTTGAGATTTTGTTTATCACTTTCCCAATTTTTCAAGACCTAGTTTTATTTTTGCTCTCACCCTCTCCTCTCCTCCCTCTTTGTGCCGCCACCATCACCACCATAAACCACCATCTTCATCAAAAAGCTAGCTTAGATCAAGAGATCATCTACATAAACGTGTTCTCCTCTTCGTTCTCTACGCGACCATATACTTTGATTCTCGATTAGGGTATAAACCCTAACCCTAGCTTTTTGATTTTTCATATATATTACTGATTTTATATGTTATATGATTAGTATGATATGTATAAGTTGTTGTAATGTTGTTTGAATGCGTAGAATTACTCGTTTGCGTATGATTTCGGTTTGTAAATTTTGGACAGCAGTTTGATTCGTATATTCTGACTATATAACTGATATGAATGTTAAAATAAAGTACATAAATGAGTTCCTCTCATCAAGACATTAATTTTAGACTCCGGATTCATGTCGTTTCGATTCCCGGAGCCCTAGATATGCTTAATTTGGTTTTTGTTAAAGATTGAAAGGTGTTCTTGGCATGAACAAGGTTGGGTCCGACTTTGTGACCATCCTTGGTGTCTTTAGGGTGCCTCATTTGGTTAGGACTGATGGTGAGACGAATATTCATGTTCGGGTCACCTAAATCCGAGCCACGGTTCACCCGTTTTGCCCGAATTACTGTTTTGAGTAAAATGATTTTCCCAATTGATGTCATGGCTGATATCCACGACCTAGGGACTGTTCTTGGAGTGTTCTTGAGTTCATAAATGTGTCGGGTGGTTTGAGTAGGTGAAGTTACATATGTGGCTTGCCCGAAACCGACACCCGGGGCTCAAGATACGACCCGGCGAACTTTTAAACTTAAAACTTATGGTTAATGATTAAACTTATGATAAAATTTATGGAATTCATTATTAATTAATTACTTATGATAAAAGAGGTAATTATTAATATTTAAAACATATGATATAAATATTTATTATATCATTTAATTATTAATTATAATTTAATTAACCTTTTAATTAAACTTATGATTAGTAATACTTTTATTATTAAAAGAAAATACTTATGATAAGTATTAAATTTGTTTTTGAGAAATTATTAAAAGACTTATAATAAATATTAAATAATTATTTAATTATTATAAGACTTAATTATTATTTAATTATGACTTAATTATTAAATACTTATGATTTAATAATTTTAATTAGAAACTTATGATATGATTAATAATTCATTATTAATTAATAATACTTATGATATGATTTAAAATTTATTATAAATTAATAATATTTATATTATGATGGATATTTAATTAATTAATTAAATACTTATGTTATACTAATTATAACATTTCAACTTATATTAACTTTAATAATTCATTTTATTTAATTAAACTTATGTTAAGACATTATTATACACTTTTGACTTTAAATAACATTATAACCTATGTTATTATTATAACTTACACTTTTAAAATTAATGTTGACTAGGTTTGACCAAGGTTGACTTTTGAGTTGACTTTCGGTTGACTTTGACTTTCAGTTGACTTATGTTGACTTTCTAAATAAGAAAACTTTCCTAACTTCAAAACTTTCTAAAAATAGAACTTTCTAAATTTGGAAACTTTCCAAAAATAGAAACTTTCCAAAAATAGAAACTTTCCTAAAATAGAAACTTTCCAAAAATGGAAACCTGCTAAAAATAGAAACTTTCTAAAAATAGAAAGTGTGTGTCCTTATGCTGTTCCAATCAAACCGATGCTTGCTGAGTAATGTTCTATGCCTACTTGCAACATGTACAATAGCTATCATACTAAGACTTGGCCTAAGTTAGTTATTTATTTCGACTTGCTTTATTTATAGGTCGGCGTTGTGATCTTTCTTGATCACTTTACTTTACTTGCTGTTCGCGTGTTTGTGAGATTTCTTCAGTTGCTATTTAAGGTGAGTTATAGTCCCGTTTTTACATACTTTTCAAAGTATATTTTTGGGATGTGATTACATGCAGATTTTTATTTACGTTTAGACACAAGTAACAGTTAAATTCAATTATTCATTGTGAGTTGGACAAAAATATTCCCTAGTCTGGTAACTGTAATCATTGGTTTCTACCGGTGAACGCGAATCCTACGGATAGATCTATCGGGTTTGACAACCCCATTTCGAGCTAGTCGCGCTAGCAATTTATAATCGGAATGTTTAGTACTTCGTAATTTGTTGTAGATACACTGTCCAAGTGTATATATTTTTTTTTATTGTGTTTGGCAAGGGTAAATAAAGGGTTAAGTGGTTACCAGGTGGCTCATTGATAATGGAATAATGTTTAATGTTTTCTAACATTTTTAAATCTTGTGGTCTAAAGTTTACTTATTTATTTAAACCTATAATTCACTCAACCTTTGTGTTGACAGTTTACTTGCATGTTTTCACAGGTACTTGAGTTATTTGATGCTTCCGCTGTCGTTAGAAGAGTCTGCATGCATTTGGGCAGATTTTATGAAACTATTTATGAAACTTAAGTTTGCATTCTATTTTGGATAATTTAAATTGTGGGTTTGTTGGCAATGTTTTGTGTCAACTTTTGGTTTCATATTATGGTTGGTTGGTTTTCAAACTACTTAATTTGGTTTGTTTCCTTTTTGGGGAACATTTTGAAATAAAAGAATGCAACTTTGTTTATTTAATTCATTTAAGTCCGATCAAGCTGTGGGACCAACTGACGGATCCGTTAAGTGTTTTGACGGGGTCGTCACATGTGGTATCAGAGCGCTGGTTGTAGGGAACTAGGCGGTCTTAATGTGGTCAACCCGTGGTTATTAGGGCGCATTAGAGTCTAGTCTACAGCCCGACCTTTTTGCTATAGCATTATTATGCATTTCATTTCGTATAAGTTATATTATTAGCTTTTATATCTTTTTGGTATGTGGTTTGCGGTTTTGCTATTTGCAGATGTCGACTTCGAGCGATAACTCTGTTGCTGCACCTGCTCCACCGTCTCCTTCTAGACGTCGTGCTAATCAACCGGAGATCGATGATCCTGTTCATTACTATTTTTCTACCATTACTCATATGAACCGGGCTTATAATGAGGTGACACGTATTAACGCCCTTAGTGATTGTTTGCGCACCTTGCCACATAATGAAGTTATGGACGAGATCCGTGCCGACATGGGTAACTTTATCACTTTCAAGCATAGGGTTGAGGATGCGAACCGCAAGCGTGATCGAGAAGTTAATGCTAAGTTCGAGGCTCTCGAGAGCACTGTTCGTGTGTTGAAGGAAGAGTTGGATGTTGTGAAAGGGAAGTTGCGTAAGTATGAGGATCCTGCTGAGACTCATGCTGGACCAGCTTATCACACCCGCTCTAAGCGAATGTGATGTGATTATTCATATTGATTATCTATTTCATCAGACTTAATGTCCTTTTTATACATACATTTTGGGTTATGTACGGCGTTTTGCCGAGGATTTTATTAAGATTTTGTTATGGGATATTTTTCATTATGTATGGATGGTTATTTTTATGACATCTATTATCATTATCATGTTTTATTTCTGATGTTGTGGCTCTTGGCATGTTATATTATGCGTAATATATGTTCATGTATGTTAGGTGCTATGTATGTTGTATGATGTTATCATAAAATATGTATGCATGTGATGGTTATTTCTATAACAATCATAACTGTCATGTTATTACTCATAGTGTTAGTTGACTAATATCTTAATGGTTAGTCTTTTCGTGTTTTGATCTATTCCTTTATGACACTAGTATTATTCTTGGTACTAACGGATGTGTTATTCTATTTTGAAGATCATGCCTCCAAGAGAGTCCACTGAAGCGCGTATGCAACGCCTGATCAATGAAGGAATTGCTGCTGCTATGGCAGCAAATGCTGATGTTAACGCCAATGTGAACAACAACGTGGGATGCTCCCACAAAACTTTTATGGCTGGTCGACCTCAAGAATTCAGTGGTACGGAAGGACCAATAGGGCTTACTCGTTGGTTCGAGAAAATCGAATCTATTTTCAGGGTCAGTCGAGTTCGTGAAGAGGACAAAGTTAGTTTCGCTAGTTGCACTCTCAAGGATAGTGCCTTGACATGGTGGAACAATCTGGTTAGTAGTTTGGGAAGCGATGTAGCTTATGGTTTGGCCTGGAATGATTTTAAGGAAAGATTGATCACCCGCTATAGACCTCGGGGTGAGCTTAAGAAGCTAGAGGTTGAGCTCAAGAATTTGAAAATGCATGGCACCGAGTTAGATGCCTATGAACGAAGGTTTTTCGAGTTAACTTTGCTGTGTCCTAGGGTTTATGCGGATGAGGACCGCAAAATTGAGGCTTACATTGATGGTTTGTCCGAGAAGATTGAACACGGGGTTGAGTCCAGTGAACCCCAGACTATTGAGGCCGCTATGTCTATGGCCCACAAACTTAATGACAAGGTGTTGAGAAGAAGTAAGACTACAGTTGTTGAAAGTAGTGAGGAGGTTGTCAAGAAGGCTGATAATGGGAAACGAAAGTGGGATAACAACCGCAATCAAAACCAAAATCAGCAGAAGAAACAGGATACCTCAGGTGCTAACAACAAAAGTCAGCGTGTGTGTCCTCGTTGCTATAAAGTTCATGATGGTTACTGCACAGTTACTTGTAAGAGGTGCTCTAAGCAAGGGCACATTGCTAAAGATTGTACAGTGCTTTTGCCGGGGTCTGCTACTCCCGCGACTGGTGGTAATAATAATAATGTTGGTAATAGAGGTGGTAACGGTAACGGTAATGGGAAATCGAATAATGGAGGTAATCCAAGGGTTTGTTATGAGTGTGGGAAGCCGGGGCATTTCCGAGATGCTTGTCCCAACAAGAAGACTGCAGAGACTGCACGCGGCCGAGCGTTCAACATTAATGCTAAGGATGCGGAGGAAGATCCTAAGCTTGTTACTGGTACGTTCTCAGTCAACGATTTATCAGTTTATGTGTTATTTGATTCAGGGGCTGATTTAAGTTTCGTGTCGAGTAAATTAAGTCCGAGAATCAAAACGCCGTTAGCTCTCTTAGACAATACTTATGTTATTGAAGTAGCTAATGGTAAGGAACTTACTGCTAAGACTGTACATCGTAAGTGTAACGTTAATCTGGGTGGTAGGGATTTCGAGATAGATTTGTTACCGATTGAACTTGGTAGTTTTGATATTGTTATTGGTATGGATTGGTTGTCCGCGAAATGTGCCGAGATCGTCTGTTATGATAAGGCTATTCGTATTACTGATGTGATTGGAGAGCCACTGATGGTCTTTGGAGATAAGAAATGCACACAGTTAAACCTTATTAGCTGTATGAAAGTTCGTAAACATCTCCGTAAGGGCTGTCATGCTATCCTTGCTCATGTTGTTGATCCTAGTAAGGAAGTAAAGAACGTTGATGACGTTCATATTGTTAGGGATTTTCCCGAGGTGTTTCCCGATGACTTACCTGGCCTTCCGCCGCAACGCGCGGTAGAATTTCAAATTGATCTTGTTCCCGGCGCTGCTCCTGTAGCACGTGCTCCTTATCGTCTTGCGCCTTCTGAACTTCAAGAATTGTCAAGTCAACTCCGTGAGTTGATAGACAAAGGTTTTATTCGTCCTAGTTCGTCCCCTTGGGGAGCTCCTGTTCTGTTTGTTAAGAAGAAGGATGGTTCTTTTCGTTTATGCATTGATTATCGTGAACTGAATAAGCTCACTGTTAAAAATCGTTATCCTCTTCCGAGAATTGATGATCTGTTCGATCAGCTTCAGGGTTCTTCTGTTTATTCAAAAATTGATCTTCGTTCTGGCTATCATCAGTTGCGTGTTAAAGAATCTGATGTTTCAAAAACTGCTTTTCGCACCCGTTACGGTCACTTTGAATTTCTTGTTATGCCGTTCGGATTGACAAATGCACCTGCTGTGTTCATGGACCTCATGAACCGTGTGTGTAGACCCTATCTGGACAAGTTCGTTATTGTTTTCATCGACGACATTCTTATCTATTCTAAGAGTGATGAAGAGCACGAAGAACACTTGAGGTTAGTGCTTGATTTGTTAAAGAAAGAAGAGTTGTACGCTAAGTTCTCTAAGTGTGCTTTTTGGTTAAGAGAAGTTCAGTTCCTTGGTCACATTGTTAGCAAACAAGGAATACAAGTTGATCCTGCTAAAATTGAGGCGATTGAAAAGTGGGAAACCCCGAAAACTCCTACTCAAATTCGTCAGTTCTTAGGATTGGCAGGTTACTATCGAAGGTTCATCCAGGATTTCTCTCGTATAGCGAAACCTCTGACTGCTTTAACGCATAAAGGGAAAAAGTATGAGTGGAAGGATGAACAGGAGAATGCTTTTCAGATTTTGAAGAAGAAACTGACTACCGCTCCGATATTGTCTTTACCGGAGGGTAATGATGATTTTGTTGTTTATTGTGACGCATCTCGACAAGGCTATGGTTGCGTTTTGATGCAACGAAAGAAGGTTATTGCGTACGCATCACGTCAGTTGAAGATTCACGAGCAGAACTATACAACTCATGATTTAGAGTTGGGGGCCGTTGTTTTTGCACTTAAGATTTGGAGACATTATTTGTATGGGGTCAAGAGTACTGTGTACACAGATCACAAAAGTCTTCAACATATCCTCGATCAGAAACAGTTGAACATGAGACAACGAAGATGGATTGAGACGTTGAATGATTACGATTGTGACCTTTTGTATCACCCGGGTAAGGCCAATGTTGTGGCTGATGCATTGAGTCGTAAAGAAAGGACTGAACCTCGCAGGGTTAGGGCCTTGAACATGACAGTTAGATCAAACCTCGCAAGGCAGATTCTTGAGGCACAACAAGAAGCCTTAAAGGAAGAGAATTTTGTGAAAGAAAACGTAAGAGGTATGGCTAAGAAATTTGAGATTCGAGCAGATGGTACTAGGTACTTTGTAGGACGTCTTTGGGTTCCGAAGTTTGGTGAACTGCGACAACTTGTTTTGGATGAGGCTCATAAGTCTAGGTACTCTATTCATCCTGGTTCAGGGAAGATGTACCATGATCTTAAGGAGCTGTATTGGTGGCCAAATTTGAAAGGTGATGTGGCTACGTATGTGGCTAAGTGTTTGACCTGTTCTAAGGTCAAAGCTGAACATCAAAAACCGTTCGGATTGTTGGTACAACCAGAAATTCCCGAGTGGAAGTGGGAAGGTATCACTATGGATTTTATCACTAAGTTACCAAGAGTTTCGGGTGGCTACGATGCGATTTGGGTGATTGTAGATCGACTCACTAAGTCGGCTCACTTTTTGCCGATTAGGGAAACCGATTCCATGGAAAAACTCACCCGTTTGTATTTGAAAGAGATTGTTTCGAGGCATGGTGTTCCCGTTTCTATAATTTCCGACAGAGATAGTCGATTTGTATCGAGATTTTGGCAATCGTTGCAAGAAGCCTTGGGCACTAGATTGGATATGAGCACCGCTTATCATCCTCAAACGGATGGTCAAAGTGAGAGGACCATTCAGACATTAGAAGATATGTTGCGAGCTTGTGTGATTGATTTTGGAAATGGGTGGGATAAGTATTTGCCGTTAGCTGAGTTTTCTTATAACAACAGCTACCACGCAAGTATTAAAGCCGCACCGTTTGAAGCTTTGTACGGTAGGAAATGTAGATCTCCTATTTGTTGGAATGAGGTTGGGGATGCTCAACTTACAGGTCCAGAGATTATTCACGAGACTACTGAGAAGATTGTTCAAATTAAAGAAAGGTTGAGAACTGCTAGAAGTCGGCAAAAGAGTTATGCCGACAAAGGAAGGAAAGATGTTGAATTCCAAGTTGGTGATCGTGTTATGTTAAAAGTTTCGCCTTGGAAGGGTGTTATTCGTTTTGGTAAAAGAGGGAAGTTAAGTCCTCGTTTCGTGGGACCGTTTGAGATCATTGAAAGAGTTGGACCGGTGGCTTATCGTTTGAAGTTGCCACAAGAACTCAGTGCTGTTCACGATGTTTTCCATATTTCGAACTTAAAGAAGTGTTTGGCTGAATTTGATCAGACTATTCCTTTGGAGGAACTTCAAGTTGACAAGCAATTGCATTTTATTGAGGAGCCAGTTGAGATCATGGACCGAGAGGTTAAGACTCTTAAACAGAGCAGAATTCCTATTGTTCGGGTCCGATGGAACGCTAGACGCGGTCCCGAGTTCACTTGGGAGCGTGAAGACCAAATGAAGCAGAAGTATCCGCATTTGTTCTCAGATGCCGAGTCAACCCCTGCGCCTGCTTAAATTTCGGGACGAAATTTCCGTAACGGGGAGGTACTGTCACGACCCTACTTTTTCCGTTAATTATTTAACGACCGTTAACTGTTAGTGTGCCACGTCATTTCCATGACCTATATTATTATTTTTGTAATAATATATATATAATAATTATTATGTGTTATGTGGATATATGTATTCATATTTTAAATTATACGTTTCTACGTTCCGCGGATTTCCATCCGGCGAATCTTTTCGGTTTTTAAACCAACGGTCGAGCTTTCGGGATTTTTAAATCCTAAATATTTTAAATATGATATTTTAAGGTCATATTATTAATAGGTGTATTTATATTTATTTTTCGTCGCGCGTTCGTTATCTTTCCGGATTTTTAATCGCGTAAGCGTGTTTTCGCGTTTCGGGCTTCGTACGGGATCTCGGGCCACAAGGATTTCACCATTTAGCAAAATTGGACCCATGGGGCCCACCCCCAAGCAATTTCGGCCGAAGCCAAGGGGGGGAGGGGATCCCTTCTCCTTATTTTTCTTTTTTTGAGATTTTGTTTATCACTTTCCCAATTTTTCAAGACCTAGTTTTATTTTTGCTCTCACCCTCTCCTCTCCTCCCTCTTTGTGCCGCCACCATCACCACCATAAACCACCATCTTCATCAAAAAGCTAGCTTGGATCAAGAGATCATCTACATAAACGTGTTCTCCTCTTCGTTCTCTACGCGACCATATACTTTGATTCTCGATTAGGGTATAAACCCTAACCCTAGCTTTTTGATTTTTCATATATATTACTGATTTTATATGTTATATGATTAGTATGATATGTATAAGTTGTTGTAATGTTGTTTGAATGCGTAGAATTACTCGTTTGCGTATGATTTCGGTTTGTAAATTTTGGACAGCAGTTTGATTCGTATATTCTGACTATATAACTGATATGAATGTTAAAATAAAGTACATAAATGAGTTCCTCTCATCAAGACATTAATTTTAGACTCCGGATTCATGTCGTTTCGATTCCCGGAGCCCTAGATATGCTTAATTTGGTTTTTGTTAAAGATTGAAAGGTGTTCTTGGCATGAACAAGGTTGGGTCCGACTTTGTGACCATCCTTGGTGTCTTTAGGGTGCCTCATTTGGTTAGGACTGATGGTGAGACGAATATTCATGTTCGGGTCACCTAAATCCGAGCCACGGTTCACCCGTTTTGCCCGAATTACTGTTTTGAGTAAAATGATTTTCCCAATTGATGTCATGGCTGATATCCACGACCTAGGGACTGTTCTTGGAGTGTTCTTGAGTTCATAAATGTGTCGGGTGGTTTGAGTAGGTGAAGTTACATATGTGGCTTGCCCGAAACCG
The DNA here is from genome assembly GCF_046630445.1 of Rutidosis leptorrhynchoides. Classification (NCBI taxonomy): domain Eukaryota; kingdom Viridiplantae; phylum Streptophyta; class Magnoliopsida; order Asterales; family Asteraceae; genus Rutidosis; species Rutidosis leptorrhynchoides. Next base: position 287,007,405 of record NC_092339.1, on the reverse strand, counting down.
ACACCCGGGGCTCAAGATACGACCCGGCGAACTTTTAAACTTAAAACTTATGGTTAATGATTAAACTTATGATAAAATTTATGGAATTCATTATTAATTAATTACTTATGATAAAAGAGGTAATTATTAATATTTAAAACATATGATATAAATATTTATTATATCATTTAATTATTAATTATAATTTAATTAACCTTTTAATTAAACTTATGATTAGTAATACTTTTATTATTAAAAGAAAATACTTATGATAAGTATTAAATTTGTTTTTGAGAAATTATTAAAAGACTTATAATAAATATTAAATAATTATTTAATTATTATAAGACTTAATTATTATTTAATTATGACTTAATTATTAAATACTTATGATTTAATAATTTTAATTAGAAACTTATGATATGATTAATAATTCATTATTAATTAATAATACTTATGATATGATTTAAAATTTATTATAAATTAATAATATTTATATTATGATGGATATTTAATTAATTAATTAAATACTTATGTTATACTAATTATAACATTTCAACTTATATTAACTTTAATAATTCATTTTATTTAATTAAACTTATGTTAAGACATTATTATACACTTTTGACTTTAAATAACATTATAACCTATGTTATTATTATAACTTACACTTTTAAAATTAATGTTGACTAGGTTTGACCAAGGTTGACTTTTGAGTTGACTTTCGGTTGACTTTGACTTTCAGTTGACTTATGTTGACTTTCTAAATAAGGAAACTTTCCTAACTTCAAAACTTTCTAAAAATAGAACTTTCTAAATTTGGAAACTTTCCAAAAATAGAAACTTTCCAAAAATAGAAACTTTCCTAAAATAGAAACTTTCCAAAAATGGAAACCTGCTAAAAATAGAAACTTTCTAAAAATAGAAAGTGTGTGTCCTTATGCTGTTCCAATCAAACCGATGCTTGCTGAGTAATGTTCTATGCCTACTTGCAACATGTACAATAGCTATCATACTAAGACTTGGCCTAAGTTAGTTATTTATTTCGACCTGCTTTATTTATAGGTCGGCGTTGTGATCTTTCTTGATCACTTTACTTTACTTGCTGTTCGCGTGTTTGTGAGATTTCTTCAGTTGCTATTTAAGGTGAGTTATAGTCCCGTTTTTACATACTTTTCAAAGTATATTTTTGGGATGTGATTACATGCAGATTTTTATTTACGTTTAGACACAAGTAACAGTTAAATTCAATTATTCATTGTGAGTTGGACAAAAATATTCCCTAGTCTGGTAACTGTAATCATTGGTTTCTACCGGTGAACGCGAATCCTACGGATAGATCTATCGGGTTTGACAACCCCATTTCGAGCTAGTCGCGCTAGCAATTTATAATCGGAATGTTTAGTACTTCGTAATTTGTTGTAGATACACTGTCCAAGTGTATATTTTTTTTTTATTGTGTTTGGCAAGGGTAAATAAAGGGTTAAGTGGTTACCAGGTGGCTCATTGATAATGGAATAATGTTTAATGTTTTCTAACATTTTTAAATCTTGTGGTCTAAAGTTTACTTATTTATTTAAACCTATAATTCACTCAACCTTTGTGTTGACAGTTTACTTGCATGTTTTCACAGGTACTTGAGTTATTTGATGCTTCCGCTGTCGTTAGAAGAGTCTGCATGCATTTGGGCAGATTTTATGAAACTATTTATGAAACTTAAGTTTGCATTCTATTTTGGATAATTTAAATTGTGGGTTTGTTGGCAATGTTTTGTGTCAACTTTTGGTTTCATATTATGGTTGGTTGGTTTTCAAACTACTTAATTTGGTTTGTTTCCTTTTTGGGGAACATTTTGAAATAAAAGAATGCAACTTTGTTTATTTAATTCATTTAAGTCCGATCAAGCTGTGGGACCAACTGACGGATCCGTTAAGTGTTTTGACGGGGTCGTCACACTAAACTACACGGATAGGACTAGTTGCCTATATATATGTGTGAAATCAACCTAAAATCAATAAAATACCACATATACAATAAATCAATTCGTGTAACAAAACAACTCAAATCCGTTCATAAATTTAAGTTGTTACGAAATCAAGCTACACGAATATTTGAGTATAATTCTACATTAAAATATGTTTTAAGGTTGATTTCACATCAACATTTTTTGGTTTGACAAACTAATACCACATAGGTTTTAAGGTCTCTAATTACTATTTTACTGTTATTATGTTTTATAAAATACCAAAAAGTTGATTTGCTGGATCGAGACCTTTATTTATGTACGGATTTGAGTTGTTTTGTTACACGAATTGATTTATTGTATATGTGGTATTTTATAGATTTTAGGTTGATTTCACACATATATATAGGCAACTAGTCCTATCCGTGTAGTTTAGTTTTATAGGTAAATCCGATTCGTTCCACAGGGAGATGGAGTGTTTAATGGTTTTTAATAGTCTTTGATGTCAAACTAAATTAAAGAGGGTTTTGGATTAGGCAATTGTAAAATAACAGTAAAAGAAAATAACTTAAACTAATTTACTAAATAAAATTACAAGATTACAAAAATTAACTTAAAAAGGAACTAAATGAAAGTATACTAATTATGATGCGACAATTATATTACTAGATGGTAATTAGTAAAATAGTAATTTTTAATAAAACTATATGTTTAGAATTTTGTTTTAAGCAATTATTATATAAACTTAATTAAATTAACTAAATGACATTTTTAATAAAACTAATACAAATTAAAAGGAAAATTAATTAATTAATTATAAACTAGTTACAATTTATAAACCTATAATAATTAATATTAATTTTAGGATTAAAACATTTATTTAAGTATTTTACATTAATTAAAACTAAATAACTTAATTATAATAATTAAAATAACTAATAACCTAATTATAAATATAATTAAATAACAAAAACCCTAATTTTAACCTAGCTGTACTGTAGCCGCGTTTTAGCCTTACACGATTCGTGTGATGATACACGATTCGTGTATGTGTAAAAATATGTGACACTTAACTGTTACGAAAAATAAATGTTTTTATGTATTTTTCTAATATTTTAAAATGGTAAATCGTAAATAATAATAATAATACTTTTATAACAAATATAAATAAGATAAATGGGAGTGTTTACTTAATTGTGTCACCCCTAGGTCCATGGATTGTTTTAAGTTTTACGCCCTATTTAAAATGTTCTAGTATCAAACTTTACATTTTTCTCTCGAATAAATATAAAGTTACAACTTAACTAAATAAAATCTAATTTTCATTGGATTCTTTTTAGAAAGCTACTATTCCCTAAGCATTTAAATTGAGACCTAGCCTAGTTTTGACCTTCGCCAATACCCAAATTATAACGGTTTCCCTTTTTATAATTTCACCTTCATATAATATATTGATATCATCCAATCCACCAAAGTTTATTTCTAAATTGGTGTCAATAACTTATCCATAAATTCGTCTAGATCATTTTTAATGTTGAAGCTTAATTTATGTAAATAAAAATAACTTTCGTTATTTGAATTTAATAAATTAAGTGGCACGGGTTAAATACCTAATTACATAAAAATGGTTCTTTTAACTAGGCTCAATATTAAAAATACTAAAGTTACATTTTAACTTTTACTAATGGTAACAATCCATTTCACTAGGGGCTCTACATTTAAGCAAACACTAGGGAAATTTAGCTATCCATTACACTAAGGTAGACATAAAAATATAGATATGCAAACATAATAACAACGCTAATTTTAACAGAGTAAACTTACTAAAATATCTTCACTTGTATTAACTTCAAATGGTAGAAAAATTACAATAATAACACCCCTTTCACGCGTACAATAACACCCTTAATCACGGACAATACACCCTTAATATTTGAAACTATCCTAATCTTCAAACTTGAAATTAATATTGAACAATACTAAAAACTAGATGAAATGATACGGAGTACTTTGAAATTTATGAAAATAGTGAGAATATTAATTTCTATATTGTATCTTCATATGTGTCCGTGTGTAATTTGCATTCTCACTAGTACTCCGTATTTAACATTCATAATTGGTGTAGTATTCATAATTGGTGTAGTAGGTAAAGTTGGTCAAAAAGCCCCATTTTCTGTAGCACTAGGCAAAAGAATAGATTTTTAAATACAAAAGCAGCCGTCCCACTTTCATTTGGAATCTGATTCTGGTTGAAAGATTACACGATTCGTGTAGTTGTACACGATTCGTGTAGTTGTACACGTTTCGTGTAAGTACAATTCTTTGAGGTTGTAGATTTTTGAGTTACGGACGTCTGGACACCTGATTCGCCTTTTTTCGAGTCCGTATGATTTAGTTATGATTTTTCTCGTGCAGGCGCGCTGATTTCGTGATTTCGATCATTTTGACTTGTAGTCTTGAGGCGCGATGTTGTAGTCTTTTGTTGCTCATTAGAAATCTTCATTTTATCTTCATTTTGATCTTTATATCATTGAAAATCCATAATAACATTTCATTCGACGCTTTGGACATTTTTACCAATTACAAACCGAAAACTACTCGAATACACATAAAAATCATAACATTTTGGATTGATATTGGGACGAAGTTTATGTATATTTATAGCAATATCAAATTACCCCACACTTGAACGTTGCTTGTCCTCAAGCAATTACATCTTTTAACAGAATTAGAACATTATATATTTTTCTTTATCGAACTTTTAGATCACACAATACACACTACACGAAATGAAACACACGCTATATGAAATATATTACACAACACAGTATTTATTGGATCACACGCACACCACACGAAACGAAATTCTGACAACAAAAACAAACATGAAACTCGTGATTAGGGTTTAAAAATTTGGATCCTTAGGGAAAATTGGACCTTGTGAAAACGTTTTATGATTTTATAAAATGTCATGCTAGTTTTTACACTAGACACGTTTTCCGGTTTTAACCTCAAATTCCGGTTGAGGGTAACTGAAAACCGAAGTCTCAGTCGGCGATTAGCAAGCTATTCGCCCCCATGATTGTAGTATCATGGAACTTGAAGCCGAATGTCCAAAAAATGGTTTTACACAAATATAATTCATAAAATAGCATAAGTTTTAGAACAAAATTATATCGTGTCCAAATATCATCGGTGAACCATGAGTTTGCACACCTCAATTTGTTATGGCATATGTATGTTGACCGCGGTCAAACATAGATGCGGTTAATCTTTACGGAGATCATCCATCTGGGGATTAGATTCATTAGTCTTAAAAGCTAATTTGCATTGTGCCCCCCATTGTACGGGACATATCCTTCTCATGGTTAGGATAAGTCTGACCACCAAAAACCCTGTTTGATGCTGAGGTTAGGTGGATTTCCAGCCGATTTTAGGGATGACTTTACAAGATTTTTCGTCAACCTACAGCTGTTCTGGACTACATCTTCTAACATAAGTTAGCAAGTGTGTCAATTTGGAAGACCTTACTTCCTTACGGGATGGACTTGATTCATCCTCTATTACTCGTGATAATGGAATATTCAGGTTTATACATTCTGTAGCAATGATATCTGCAATAAACTTCAAAGAAACATGTGATAAATGGTTCTTAACATAAGGATTTATAAATTCTTGTTATAAATTTTTTTTTTTCTTTTTCTAGGTTTTAAACAAATAAACTTATGTATTTTTAATGTATGGAGACAACAATTTCGGTTTTTACACCTGATCTTTAATTGCTCGTAGTTACCTTAAAAATTGATTAGATACATTTGTTTAAAAAATTTTAAATTTTCATAAAAACCAATAACTTATTAGTTCTCGAGAATTTATATATTCCCACCCCACACTTAAGATTATGTAATGCCCTCATTACATAAAATCAGATAATAATGTATAAATTTGAGAGGACAAAAAGTGTGAAGTATTTGGAACTTCCTTTGTTAACCAATTTGGACATTGTAAAATGCTTATTGTATGAACATATCCAATTCCTTTTTATCACTATAATACTTTCGTGTTTCGTTATGTCGAATATCTCATCATCGTAAGTACCTGTCAATAAAAATTGTTAATCACACAAAAGATGGGGTTGTACTTCAAGAGTACAAAAATTTTACCCCACACTTAAAATTTTTGTATATATAAATAAAAGCAAAAGAAAATATTAAAACACACCAATTTTTTTTTTTTTTTTTTTTTAACTTATAATTGATCAAAAATTTTTAAAATATCTTTTATAAATTTATATTTGTAACGGAAATTCGGTTGTTACACCTGATCTTAATCCGTTTATAAATTTTTTTTAATTTCAATTTATAAAATTCAATTCATTAAAAGTTAAAGTTTTAATATTTTTCGAAAACAAAATTAAAATAAAATAAAACACTCTATTTTTGTGTTAAAAAGATTAACGTTTTTAATTTTAAAAACAAGTACATGAAAAATAAAAATTAAATGAATTAAAATACACTCTATTATTGTTGTATACCCTTAAATCAACTAATTTTCAAACTTAAAACTTTGTTTCCTATCGACTAGGTAGAGATAAATTTCGGTTTTTACATCTATCATTACCCACGACAAAGTTTATAAGTTATATATTTTTACGGTTATTGATAAAAAGCGTATATTTTCAGTAGACCTAAAAAAAACGAGACACACGAATGGGACTATTTACAATTTGTGAATTTTATTAGCGAGTCGTTCACGCGACTCCACCCCAATTTTAACTAACGTCGGGGTGATAAACATCACCCTTCTTTACTCCAATAGAACCATTACCGCAACCATTCTCGCCATTAATTTTTGACAATAACCAAGAGTCCGAAAATCTTGACTCTTTAACTAAATTTTTTAACTTATCTTTCTCAAATTTCGATAAGTTTGACACCAATCTCTCACTCAAATGTTCATCTTTTTTCGACATAGCATTTCTAATCCTACCATATAACTTCTTCATGGTTTTCTCAACAACACTATCATTGGGCGGTTTACTATCTAGTTTCTCCTCATCACCTTCCCCACACTTAGCTTGTTGACTAATGGATTTGACATTGTCAACAATATTCACTGAAACTATCGGTGTGGGTGGTGGGTTCATACTAAACTCAGTTTGATAGGTTGCACTCTTGCCTCTATCATTCAAAACTAGTTTTCCTGTTTTCCAATCTGTTAAAGCACTTGCAGTTGCTAAGAATGGTCTACCTAAAATAATAGGTACAAACTTATCTTCTTTCATGTCTACAACTACAAAGTCAGCTAGAAACTCAAGTTCACCTGTTTTTACTACTAAGTTTTCGGCAATCCCTATAGGTTTATTAACCGACTGATCAATGAATCTAATGCCTGAATTGGTCGGTTTAAGTTCACCTAAGTTCAAATGCGAGTAAATGGAATAAGGCATGAGATTTATACTTGCACCTGAGTCAGCTAATGATCTAAGAGTTTTAGATTCATTAAGCTTACAAGGTACTATGAATGGTCCGGGATCACCTAACTTAGGTGGCAATTCATTCTTTTTCACAATAGCAGCACATTCTGCTTCAAGGAACGCGGATGATGCTTGCTCACACACTCCTTCTTTTGCCATCAAATCATTCAAGAATTTCCCATAGTTTGGCATACCTGCAATAACATCAACCAAAGGTACATTTACACAAATATTATCCGTATTTAAAGGCTTACAATGATTCTCCTTTAGTTTTTCGGATGCAAGTGCTTGCGGGTATGGAATGGGTGGTTTGTAGTCTTCCACTTTAGGTGCTTGCTTCACCGTATCTTTCGCTTCTTCCGTGGTCATCTTAAAATTATCATCAACTCTAACCTCAGAAGGCTCGGTGGTTTCTATTTTCTGCACTTCCGCACAATTTCCGGACATCAACCTCATCAAATAATCACCATACTCGGGAGTTATGTCACCAACTCGGATCTCTTCATCTTCACATGTTATACTTTTCACACTTTCAACTCGGGTATCATCCATCTCTTGATAAGGAGTGTAATCCGCCATATTGGATAAATCAGAAAATATAAACTCATCACACTCTTCATCATCATCTTCACACCCAAGAGTAAAAATAGGACTATGCTCCGGTGTTTTGAAACTTGCTTCATCCTCACAGAAACTATAAATAGCATTCACTTGTGAATATGCTGGGGCTTGAGGATCATTCTTCTTTAGTATAAACGGAGGGTTACTTGCAATTGGTGGTCTCTCTGCTAGTAACTGTGAGATCCTTCCAACATCTCTTTCTAAAATCTGAATCGTGGCTTGTTGATTTCGAATTTGCTGAGTTTGGAGCTCTGCATTTTGCTCATGCTTAACCATAAAATCTCTTAAGAGATCTTCTTAACCAGATTTCCTCTCGGGTTGAGGTTGCATAATTGCTAATGGTTGTGGCTGCATAAGTGCTAGAGGTTGTGGTTGATTATGTTGGAAATTATTTTGATAATTTCGTTGAGGTTGATTTCGGTTATTATAACCTGGTGGCGGATTTCTTTGATTTTGATTTGGGAAATTCCGGTTGTTTTGGTAACCTGGATTTCCTCCTTGATAGTTATTGTTATTTTGATAGTTATTATTATTTGATCCTGAAGGTCCTCCTACTTGATAGCTGTTTGTTGGAGGATATTTTCGGTTGTTTGCTTCTATAGCTGGAAAATCGCTAAAGTTCATTTCACCTTTTCGTAAGTAACCTAAGAAATTTGCTTGCTCTTCTATTGTACTTTGATCACAATCTCTAGTAAGATGGGGACCTTGGCATAGTTCACATCCTACTCTAATAGCATGCATTTCCTTGGTTACTTTCTCGATTTGCCTTGCTTGATTTGCTATTTGAACTTTTAAAGAAGCAATTTCATCATTGCTTTCGATACTAGCAACATTTGATGATCTAGAAAATTCTATTTCTTGATGCCAGTTATGAGAATGGGACGCTAAATCAGCAATGATTGTATGAGCGTCTTCAGGTGTTTTCTTCATAACTGAACCTCCGGCTGCAACATCTATATCTTTTCGAGTTGCAACATTGACTCCTTTATAAAATACACAGACTTTTTGGAATGTACTCAACCCGTGTTGAGGACATATTCGAAGCATTTTATTGAATCGAGTCCAAGCTTCATAAAGAGTTTCATTAGGTTTTTGTTTAAAGTGATTTATATCACTTTGTAATTTTGCTGCTTTTGAAGCAGGAAAGAATTCTGACAAAAATTTGTCCATCATATCATTCCAGTTTTCAATATAACCTTCTGGTAATGAGTCTAGCCAATCTCTTGCATCATCTTTTAATGACCATGGAAAGATTTTTAAACATGCAACTTCATCGGTGACATCTTTGATTTTGAAAAGCTTGCAAATGCTTACAAACTTACGAAGATGCTCGTTAGCATCCTCATTTGGGGCTCCACCGAATTGACATGTATTAGTTACCATGTGTAAAAATTGACCTTTTATTTCAAAGCCATCACTCATCGTGGCTTGGATGATTGCGTGGCCTTGACCTTTTCTTGTGGCCTTCATTAATGCTTCCATCGTTTGATCAGCCATTTCTTCTTCTTCTTTAATAATCGGCTCTATGATTGGTTGAATTATTGGTTCAGAGTCGGATTCTAAGAAAAGTGACTCTAAATTTTTAGCAAGAGATTCTACTTCTTGAGTTCTTAAGCGTTCGTGGAATCTTCTTTCGGGTTCAGGATGTGAAGGAGTTAATTCAGCGTTGGAGGAACGTAAGTTCATACATTAATTTCTATTATGAGATCACTTCACTAAAGGTTTATCTAGGGTTACCTATTTGTTTCTCTTTTTTTTTAGTGTTTTTCGGTGTTTTAAAATTACTAGTACTTCCTATTTCTTTTTGTTGTTTTTGTCCTTTATTAATTCCTTGAGGTTCCGGATTAAGTTTAACGAGTTTAGGATTGAACGGATCATACAATTTGGGAAATTGTACAAAGAATTAAAGGATTTATTCAAAAACTTTGAACTTTCTTGGAAATGAATTTCCTCGAGAGGATCGAATAACATAAAAACAATGATAAAAACCCTTAAACAACAGATTTTCCTTCTGATTTTGCCCACGTTTTGAATAGCCAAAAGATGCAGCAGAGGGGCAGGATCCTTCTATTGACCAATAAAATTGGTGATCCAACAACCCGGTCCACGTACAAATCCAACTACTACTACGAATCAGAAAAATTATCTATTTATTTAACTGCCAACTCCCCGGCAGCGGCGCCAAAAAGTTGATGTGTCGAAACGAGACCTTTATTTATGAACGGATTTGAGTTGTTTTGTTACACGAATTGATTTATTGTATATGTGGTATTTTATTGATTTTAGGTTGATTTCACACATATATATAGGCAACTAGTCCTATCCGTGTAGTTTAGTTTTATAGGTAAATCCGATTCGTTCCACAGGGAGATGGAGTGTCTAATGGTTTTTAATAGTCTTTGATGTCAAACTTAATTAAAGGGGGTTTTAGATTAGGAATATATAGTATAACAGTAAAAGAAAATAACTTAAACTAATTTACAAAATAAAATTACAAGATTACACTAATTAACTTAAAAGGGAATCTAATTGAAATTATACTAATTATGATGCGACAATTATATTACTAGATGGTAATTAGTAAAATAGTAATTTTTAATAAAACTATATGTTTAGAATTTTGTTTTAAGCAATTATTATATAAACTTATTTAAATTAACTAAATGACATTTTTAATAAAACTAATACAAATTAAAAGGAAATTAATTAATTAACTAATTATAAACTAGTTACAATTTATAAACTTATAATAATTAATACTAATTTTTAGATTAAAACATTTATTAAGGTATTTTATAATAAGTAAAACTAATTAACTTAATTAAAATAACTAATAACCTAAATATATATAATTAAATAATTAAAACCCTAAATTTAACCCTAGCTGTACTGTAGCCGCGTCAGAGCCTTACACGATTCGTGTGACCATACACGATTCGTGTATGAGTAAAAAGATGTGACAAACAGAACTGTTACGAAAATTAACTATTTTTATGTATTTTTTTATATTTTAAAATAATACATCGTAAATAATAATGATAATACTTTTATAAGAAATATAAATGAGGTAAATGGGAGTGTTTACTTAATTGTGTCACCCCTAGGTCCATGGATTGTTTTAAGTTTTACGCCCTATTAAAATGTTCTAGTATCAAACTTTACATTTTTCTCTCGAATAAACATAAGGTTACAACTTAACTAAATAAAATCTAATTTTCATCGGATTCTTTTTAGAAAGCTACTATTCCCTAAGTATTTAAATTGAGACCTAGCCTAGTTTTGACCTTCGCCAATACCCAAATTATAACGGTTTCCTTTTTTATAATTTCACCTTCATATAATTTATTGATATCACCCAAACCACCGAAGTTTATTTCTAAATTGGTGTCAATAACTTATCCATAAATTCGTCTAGATCATTTTTAATGTTGAAGCTTAATTTATGTAAATAAATATAACTTTCGTTATTTAAATTTAATAAATTAAGTGGCAAGGGTTAAATACCTAATTACATAAAAATGGTTCTTTTAACTAGGCTCAATATTAAAAATACTAAAGTTACATTTTAACTTTTACTAATGGTAACAATCCATTTCACTAGGGGCTCTACATTTAAGCAAACACTAGGGAAATTTAGCTATCCATTACACTAAGGTAGACATAAAAATATAGATATGCAAACATAATAACAACGCTAATTTTAACAGAGTAAACTTACTAAAATCTCTTCACTTGCATTAACTTCAAACGGTAGAAAAATTACAATAATAACACCCCTTTCACGCGTACAATAACACCCTTTATCACGAACAATACTCCCTTAATAATTAAAACTTGAAACTAATTACAATAGGTACAAGTAAAAATAACAATAGTAATTTGATATAGTAATTTTGTGTGTATATTCTCTCTCCAACTCTGAACGTACTCCATATTTATAATTGAAGTAGTAGTTGGTGAATGTTTTGTTGAATTCCTGCTGTATCTCCATTGAGTTAAAGAATTGTTTTAAAATTAAAAAGCCAGCCGCCCCATTTCACGTTCTGGAAAGTCTTGTGGCCTAACATTACACGATTCGTGTATGCTCACACAATTCGTGTAAGACCAGATATCTACACGTTTCGTGTAGACATACATGATTCGTATAAGATCAAATAACAGTTTTCTTCATTTTTCTTCTTCAGTTGTTCTTTGTTGATCCCGTGTTGACGTGTACTGATTTGGCACTTCTCATTTGAACTCTTTTCTTCTTTCATCTTGTACTTTCATTCGGATAAACGTTTCTTGATATAAATCTAGTTAAAACTATCGTTTTATCGTCGTTTCTTCTAACTTCACTCTTTTGTCGTTTTTCTCGTGAAATGCGCATTAAATGTCTTTGTAGATGATAAAAACCTATGAAATATAAGTGATATTGCGTTGAATAATATGTACGTTTAGAGCAATATCAACCTTCATTTATTCCCGGCTCCGGAAACGCAAGATCCCTTGAAAGAAACAACGACTACTACGCCTACTTAAATTTCGGGACGAAATTTCTTTTAAGGAGTAGGTAATGTAACATCCCGCCTTTTTTCGTTTACTTTTCCGTTTAACTATTTAAAATCCCGTTATATGTTTATAACATCTCCCGTTAATACGCGTTTTAAAAATATCTCGTTTAGGTAATTCACGCACCCGCAACCGAACTAGAGGGACCATTGTTGCCAAGAGAGCAAAGGGGTGACTAGGTCAACTAGTCAACCCTTCACTCTCATCCATTCATTAATCCCTTTTCTTTTTCCATTTTCTCTAATACTTTCACCAAATCTCTCAAACACCACTTCAAGGATTCATCATCCAAATCAAATTGAGCAAGCATCCATCTAAACAAATTGCATATTCGGAATCTTCTCATCTTCCTCTTCGATTCCATACTGATTTCATCAAGTTTGGGTAACTTTCTAAAATCACTAGATTTTGTGTTCTTGATGTTTTTAACTTATAAAGTTGTTAATTAGTGTCTATGGCTCAATTCTAACATGAATATATGATTTATATGCTCGATTTCGTTGTTTGAAGTAACTAGCTTGAATATGAACTTTGGTGTGTTTGATTTGGTAAGTTGGTTGCTTAAATGTTGTTGTTATGGTAAAGTGCAAGTATTAAATGTGTTACTAGTAGCACTAGCTTCAATTTGATGTGTAGGTTGTTTTAGAAAACTTCATAAACTTGATTATTGGTTTTGGTGGATTTGGGTTAGGGTTTGATGAACTTGAAATGAACTTTTGATGCTTTGAATGACATGAAATGTTATTTGTAAGTGTTAGGTTGTATTGTATGCTTGATCACCTTCGAAACGGCATATCATTCATGTAAATTGGTTGCCCAATCATCGAATTTCATTTATGAACTTGGGTGCATTTAATGAGGAGCTTTGAATGTGATTTTGGTTGTTGTAAAAGTAAATGTGATGGATGAAATGTGTTTAGTTGTTTTCCTTGTCAAAATACCTTTCCGATGATATAAGATACATGCTTTGGTTGTTTGCGGGTCATAAATGGTGATTGGTTGAAGTTAGGTTCGTGCATAAAACTTAAAAACTGCCAGAATTTCTCTGCACAGGTAATGGCGCGGCGCGCCATATACTTGCGCGGCGCGCCAAAGTGGTCTGTCCAACTTTGTCGATTTTTGAATAATGTTTGCTATGCTACGCACCTCCGATTCACATGTAACTTGTTCTAACATGCTCATACATGATTAATAACCTCAGAAAAATAGTTCGGGACCCGACCCGAACGTGTTGACTTTTTCGTTGACTTTGACCGACCAAAGTTTGACTTTTTGTCAAACTTAACCAAATGATTATGCAACCTTCCTAACTTGTTTCTATACTTGTATCTTGCATGAAACTTGACAATTTGATTTCACATGCTACATAATCGAGTCGAAACTAGCCATAGGACTAATTGAACATCTTTGACCTATCGTGTTTACCGTTATTGATACGACCTATTTATTTAGGTCAAGACTAGCATTATTCTTCACACACGTTACTTTGTGAAGTACTTTTCCTACGTGCACTCAAGGTGAGATCATAGTCCCATCTTTCAAACAACTTTTATGCTTTAAACTATGGGATGAGAAACATATACGTATCATACTTTTATACATTGAACACATGTACGAAAACGAACATTCCACGTACGGGTTTGAATGAAAATCCTCAATTCAATTATCATTAGTTACACTTGCAGGTGTAAACGTGAACTTATATTATGTGATCACATGGGCTTGACGAGCCTCATTCGGACGGTTCGCTACTGTTAGCGGATGAAATATATTTTCGGGTCTAGTGTATGTTCTAACACTACGCAAAGGGTGCAAAACAGTTAAGTTTGATAATTGGGTGCCCGCGAAACAAATAACAACTTTGGAATGCAAATGATTTTGATAATCATATTATATTAAATCTTGTGGTTCAAATGCAACGTTTACTAAAATACCTATGATTTCACCAACGTTTTTCGTTGATAGTTTTCTATATGTTTTCTCAGGTCCTTGAAAGCTACTTGATACATGCTTCCGCATTCTTTTTGATACTTGCTTGGATGTCGAGTATACATGCATAGTTGGAGCGTCTTTTGACTACTTTAAATTGTGTCGCATAGGTTTCATTCGTACGTTAAACATTGTAATGTAACTAGTCTTTTGAACTACATTTGTAAACTTGAAACATCCTTTTACTTATGAAATAAATGCGACATATTTTGGTCAAACGTCATGATAAAGACTTATGACCACGTAACGGGACCTAAGTAGTCGGAGCCGTCAAACATGTTTTGGTCGGGTCGCTACACCATTTGTTACTAGTAACTTATTAAGGCTTAACTTAGATTAATTAGTGAATGGAATCTAGTTACATGTATACTTACACCTTATTCCCATACCATTTAGCTTTAATACCACTTCAAGCTTACACCATTCTCCCATGTTGGAAAGTAGATTTGAATCCTTCCCCTTTTGTTTGAAAACCTTCGACCTAGGTGTAGGTAAAAGGGGAGTTCAAGTTTTATTTGTGTGTTACTTATTCATTTGTATCCTTTCATTTCACACACACACACAAAAATACTTACAACTTTCTCTCATCTTTTCTCTCCTTTCTTGTAAGTAACATGAACTATTTCTTCTTCTTTCTTTTCTTTAAAAACCGAATCCTAAAACACATCATCATCATCATTACTTGTTCTTTATTGTTGTTTAATTACTTGTAGTTGTTTGTTGTTGTTAAGGATCAAGTTCTCTAACTTGTATCTTCATGTAATCTTGGTTACTTTCATCTTTTGTTTGTAAAGAACCAAGAACAAGAATCTAAACTTTCTAGTTTATGGTTCTACACTTAAATGTTTTAAAGAGTTAAAGTTCATAAGTTTCATTATCATACTTGTGTTCATGTTTGTAAACTTAAGGTTTACTTTCTTAAAGATCAAAGCCTTGGCTTGAATCTTTCTAAGTATGAACAACTATGAACTTATTACTTGTAGATTTAGTTTATCTCTTCATTTTATGTACTTTAAAGTTGTGATGTTGTTAATTTGGTCAAGTATTACTAGTTAATCTTGATCTCATATTTCTTAAAACTAAAAGTTAACTTTATAAGTTCAAGAACATGGAAGTATAACTTTCTAGTTATAACTTCATATACTTATGAAAGATCTAAGTTTC
Source organism: Rutidosis leptorrhynchoides (assembly GCF_046630445.1). Taxonomy (NCBI): domain Eukaryota; kingdom Viridiplantae; phylum Streptophyta; class Magnoliopsida; order Asterales; family Asteraceae; genus Rutidosis; species Rutidosis leptorrhynchoides. The sequence goes on along the minus strand of NC_092339.1, from coordinate 286,991,662 downwards.
TATAACTTATGGTCTTCTAATTTTGTTGTAAATAAGAGCTTACAAGCTTACATACATTTTTCAAGTTGAAAATCTAAGTTTCATAACTTATGGTTTCATTAAAGTGAAGATCCAAGTTCTATAACTTAGGATCTAACTTAAGAACACTAGATCTAGACTTTCTAGTCTAGGATCTTTAAGATCTAGCTAAGATCTAAGTTCTACAACTTAAGATCTTGATTATTTAGTTTACTTTCAAGTTTTTTTTCGAAAGGCAATAATTATATTAAAATTAAAAAACTAGCAAGATGCTAGGGAATACATAACTCGAATACACAACACGACCTCCATAACACAACCTCCGCTGAACATTCTACAGTGAACACAAATCTACAAGACAATACAGATTAGTTGGCAACCTACAACATCACGACTAAAACATTACATAACTCGAATACACAACACGAAGCAATCACGACTTCAGGTCTTCATCGCAACACAAGTTTGACAAAAAACCCACCACGAATACATAAATCGACATATGTCGGTAACCACCACGAATCACATCCGATATCCACTAACCACAATCAAAACCAATCGACAATCACAAAGCGGCAACCACGGATCAACAATCAAAAACCACGAACCACGAATCAACAATCAAAAACTACGAACCACGAATCGAAACCTCCGATGACCCGAAATTTGAAACCAAGAGCACCAAAATCCACCACAAACCACCCCAACCCGAACACGGAATCACCCATACCACATATTCAACTAGAGTCACGAAGCAGACAAACCTCTAGAAACTCACGAACAAGTGGTGAACAAGCGGGGGAGCAGCGGCACAGGGATAAAATTCCCGAATAAAAATGAAAATGAGACTTGAAGGCATCGAAGGAGATGGAGACAAGGGTAAGCGAACGGGGTCTAAACTTGAAGCTGCAACTAACCGATCTGACAACCGGGACCACCAAACCCGAAAAGACACCACTCCGGCGACCCCATTGCCGGAAAAACCAAGTACCCTGAAACCGACTACTTCTCAGTCGCGGAGAAACCCGAGGACCGTAGATCCACCACAAACCACACCTAGTCACAGCAAAGGAATTACCCTGATAACGTATTGAACCAAAAGGAGATCAGCAAGAAGAGCCGATGACGGAGGACAGAGGCACAAGGATCTACGGTCGGAGAGACCACCGGTAAAAAAGGAGCATCAGAAAACAAGGAACAAGGCAAGAGGCGAGCAGAACGGAGAGCCAGAGGCGAGCAACACGGAAAAAGGCAAGCAAAACGGAACTCGGAGAGCCGGACCACCAGCGTCAAGCTGGTGGCCGAAAAAGGAGCTACCGGACGGTGAGTTTGTTTTTTGAAATAGGTGTGGAGTGTATTTACTTTCAAGTTTATAGCTTAATATTACTAGTAGAACTCATGTATGTGTCGGATCTAAGATCTTGATGTAACTTTGGTTCATCAAACTACTTACAACTCTTAAGTGAGTTGTGCTACATATCTTAGACTTACACTAGTGTTATGATGGTCAAACCTTAGTTAAGATGATGCAAACCCATCAACGAGTTGTACACTTGAAGCTATACGCATCAAGGATGAGAACCGTGATGAGCATCAAGCACCAAGAACTCCCCTGAACACCTTTACTTACTGTTTCTGGAACTGATCAGACTACCTGGGCTATTGTAAAGTTTATTTTCAATTAGTTCGGTTCGATTAGATGATTTTCCGTTTAGACCTCATCTTAATCCGAGTTACGGTTTAGGATCTATGGCCTCCCGAAAGTCACTACACTCTATTAACGTTGCGCAGAAATTTCTGACCTACTCGCACTTAAACCGTCACCACGGTCAAACAAAGATGAGTTTGGTTCTGGAAATTGGTCAGCCTCTAAGGGACTCATATACGGAGCCATGGCCACTGGTCTCACCTCATTTCAGTTTGTATAGAGGTCGTGGAAACTGAACGAAGCCAGCCTTTGTTTCAAACCCTAGTCTTGATTTAAAACTTACTTTACACTTTTTGTTTAATGATGAATGATGATGGTACTTAAGACCTAATTTACATACTTTTAAACCTTCGGGAACGATTTACTGACTTAGTAACTTTTGACTTAGGTTGAGGACCTTCCGGACCAACCACTTGCTTACTTTTTCCCGCGTATCGACTTTTACTACTTTCCACTGTGAGTTATAGCATCCCTTTTTACTTTAACTATTTTGAGACTGAGAATACTTGCGCATTTTACATTTTACATACTAGGCATGAGTACTTAAACTTTATATATGTGTGGGTTATACAACGGCAAAAACATTCCCCTTAGCTCGGTAACGTTTAGTCATTGGTCTTTGAACCGGTGAAAGCGAATCTTAGATATGGATCCATAGAGTTTGACATCCCCACTCGGGCTAGTAGCGCTAGCATTTAACGGGTGTTTAATACTTCATAAACATATGCACTCGCCAAGTGTACTCTAGGGGGTTATAAACGTTAAGTTAGTTACCAAGTGCCCACGGTTATACATATACTTTTCATACTGTTTTGAAACGCTGTTTGAAGTACTGAAATCTCGTGGCCTACCTTACATTACTGTTATACTTAAACTATAGCTCACCAACCTTTGTGTTGACGTTTTTAAGCATGTTTTTCTCAGGTGCTTAAGGTTTGCTTGCTTCCGCTGTACTAGTCATGCTTTGTAGACACCCGCTACGCTTATTAGAGATGTCACCGCATGAAACGTTTATTTTGCATTCAAACTATATTACTTTTGAAACGATGTATTTGTAACGACCTATGGGTCACGTACTATTATTGCTTGCTATTCGTAGAAGCATACTTTTGGTTGTTAAACATTTGACGTTGGTTAAAACGTCACTTCATTTTATGAATGCAAACTTATTTTGAAACAGCATATAGTATTTGACCTTGTAATGATCCTGTTGTTGATGATTCGTACACGATGGTTTTGTACGGGGCATCACATTTGGTATCAGAGCATTGGTTGTAGGGAATTAGGTTGCATTAGTGAGTCTAGACCGGACCGAGTAGGATTCACTAATAGGACTAATCTACAACTTGCTAGTTTACCTGTTTCTACAAAACTTGCTGCATGCTGCTACTTACTTTTACTGCTATATGCCGTATACTGTTACTTGCTTTCAGTACTGCATGATATTATCTGCTTTCGATTGCATGATACTTGCAGTTATTGCCATGGTACTTACTGCTATAGATGATCTAGACTGTCGTAGTTACTTTGCCTAATACGTGCTTGCTATATGACTTACTGACATGGAAAAAGTTATTTTTCCTTGTTCAGATGTCGGATGTCCCGCCTGTTATTATTTTGGAGAGCGACACAGACTCATCCGCCACCTCGCCTACCGTTGTTGCCGATTCACAGATCCCGTCCTCCTTACCCTCCAGCGAATCCGGCACTTCGTCCTCTGGAGCCAGTAGCCATGCACCCGATCGAGTGATCATCTCAGATGGACAAGAGGATCCACCGGAGATTCCAGCTCCACTTGTCCCAGGACCCTCGGAGCCAAAGCACCATTCCGGTGGTGCTGTGATTCCCGCGAAACTTGGGGAAGGTCCGTTCCGTAATGAGCATAACCATTGGTGCCGACGCCTTCCTGATGGACGTCTCGTGCCGATCCCGCCTTTCAGATACTGACTGATGATGGCCGGGTGAGCAGAGCCACCCGTGCAGCCACCCCCAGACGATTTCGACGACTCATCATCTAACGACTCATCCACCGACGACTCTAGCGATAAGGATTCCGATGAAGACCCTGAGGAGGTACCCGTGCAGCCACCCTCCACCCGCCGAAGAAGCGGTATCGTTTCGACGGTACTGTTATTCCAGGGGTTAACGGAGGTAGGTCATTCGTTAACGCACGTGGACTGAAGGTTAGAGTTACCGCCCGTAAGCGGCTTGTGCTGTATCATGCTGATCCATTCATACGTAAGGCTCCCCGTTATGCAGCATCTACTTCTGATGCCGGACCGTCTGCACCACCAGCTCCACCAGCACCACCCGTACCGACTGCACTGCCTGCCCCACCATCTCCCTCTGTCGAAGAACTGACAAGGGAAGTGGAGATCCTCTGTGCTCGGGTAACTGAGCGCGAGGACCCGATGTCCCACATAATGGACATCCTTCACCCACCGTCACCGTAGGACATTTGTAGTAGATTTCATTATGTAATCACATTTATAGTTTCATGTTTTACTTATGTATTGTACGAACCTATGCGGATGTATGCAACTTATTATTAATGAATGGAACTTTGGATTGTTTAACTTTTGTACGGTGTTCTATTTACGTTACTGTATGATGATTTTGTGGTATCTGGATCTATTTACGTTACTTAATTAACATGTGATGTGTTGATTCCATGTTGGTTACCATATACTGTATTATTATTATTTGAATACTGGATTTTGACTTAAGTCAAAATTTTTGTTTAGAACATCAATGGCCAACGGAAGATCAACGCCCACAGTAGCACAGATCGAATAAATGATCACTGAATGAGTCGCTGCAGCTTTAGCGGAAATGAACCCACAAGCTCCACCAGTTAACCAGCCCATTCGAAATTGGTGTACTTATAAGGAATTCCAAAGCTGCAAGCCCCACAACTTTAGTGGTACTGAGGGGCTAGTTGGTCTCACTAGGTGGTTTGAGAAATTAGAATTTGTGTTCCGTGTAAGCAACTGCTCAGAGACGAACAAAATCAAGTATGCCTCATGTACGCTGTCGGATGGCGCACTAACCTGGTGGAACACACTTGCTCAAGCCAAGGGTATTGACGAGGCGTATGCTACGTCGTGGGAAGAATTCAAGGGGGACATGATTGAAGAGTATTGTCCCCGAACAGAGATCCAGAAAATGGAGGCGGAGTTTTGGCAGTTGAAGGTTGTGGGAAACGATCTTGATGGTTACAACCGTAGGTATCTAGAATTAGCTCTGATGTGTCCCACGATGGTTACCCCAGAGTTTAAGAGAATGGAAAGGTACTTGTGGGGACTTCCTAAGACCATTAAGGGAAATGTCACCTCTTCTAAGCCAGTTGATGTCCCGGAAGCAATGCGCATGGCACACACCTTAATGAACCAGATCATCAGTGATGAACCGAAAAAGGCAAAATCCAAATCGATGGTTAGCAGTGAGAAGCATAAGTGGGACAACAACAAGGGGAGAGCCTATGATCAAACCCCCGATAAGAGGCACAACGGTGGGAGGAACCCCAATCCGAACACAAACTCGAACCCCAACTACAAGGGTAGTCTGCCACAGTGCAAGAGGTGCTACAAGCACCATACTGGGTACTGTAATGTTGTCTGTGAAAAGTGCAAAAGGACCTGGCATATTGGTAAGGACTGCAAGATCACCACCATGACTGGGAAGCCGAACCCTACTGGACCTAGAAAGTGCTATGAATGCGGACAAACGGGCCACTTCAGAAATGAGTGTCCCAACAAACGAAAGGACGGCGGACCACCGCGTGGCAGAGCTTTCAATGTAAACGCAAGGGATGCCTGTGAGAACCCCGACTTGGTCACAGGTATATTCACTATCAATAATCTATTAGCTTCTATCCTATTTGATACTGGTGCCGATAGAAGTTATGTATGTAGACACTTTTGCTCTAAGATAAATTGGTCGTTAGTTCCTTTAAAGGAGAGTATTCTTGTAGAGGTAGCCAACGGAAAACTTGAGAAAGCTGACCAAATTAGCCGAGGAGCTATTATTAACATAGCTGGTGTGGATTTCGAGATTGACTTGATACCCATTAAATTGGGAAGCTTTGATGTTATTGTCGGTATGGACTGGTTAACCAAGATAAGGGCCGACATTATCTGTGGAGATAAACCTCTTCGTATATCACACGGAGACGGTGAGCCACTGATTATTTACGGAGAGAGATATAGTTCGAAACTGAATCTCATTAGTTGCATGAAAGCGCAAAAGATCATGAAGAAAGGACGTCTTGCTGTTTTAGCACATGTGAAAACGTTAGAAACCGAGGTGAAGAGCGTGGATGACGTACGAATTGTGAACAAATTTTCCGATGTCTTTCCGGAAGAATTGTCTGGATTACCGCCACCGAGAGCAGTGGTGTTTCAGATCGATTTAGTACCAGGAGCTGCACCTGTAGCTCGCGCACCTTATCGACTCGCACCTTTCGAAATGCAAGAGTTATAGAGTCAACTACAAGAACTGCTAGACCGTGGATTTATCCAACCAAGTTTCTCGCCTTGGGGCACACCTGTTTTGTTAGTGAAGAAGAAGGACGGATCCTTCCGCATGTGTATCGACTACCGTAAACTCACCAAATTGACGATCAAGAATCAGTATCCTCTTCCCAGAATTGAAGATCTTTTTGATCAACTACAAGGATCGAGCGTTTACTCTAAGATTGATTTGCGATCCGATTATCACCAGTTGAGGGTGAAATAGAGCGATGTGATGAAGACTGCATTCAGAACCCGTTATGGTCATTATGAGTTTCTCGTGATGCCATCCGGGTTAACCAACACACCTGCCGTATTCATAGATCTCATGAATCGTGTCTGCAAGCCATACCTGGATAAGTTCGTTATCGTCTTCATAGATGATATCCTCATCTACTCCAAAAGCGAAGAAGAACATGAGCAATATCTTCGTCTAGTGTTGGAACTCTTAAGACAAGAGCAACTTTATACAAAATTCTCCAAGTGTGAGTTTTGGTTAAAGGAAGTCCAATTTCTGGGTTACGTTGTGAGTGATCAAGGTATCAAAGTTGATCCCGCAAAGATTAAAGCTATCAACAAGTGGGAAATCCCCACTACTCTGACTCACATTTGCAAATTTTTAGGCCTCGCCGGTTACTACCGAAGATTTATTAAAGGTTTCTCTCTGATTGCGCGTCCTTTGACCGCGCTGACTGACAAAAGCAAGAAGTTCATTTGGGAACCCGAACAGGAATCAGCATTTCAAACCTTGAAAAAGAAGTTAACCACCGCACCTATCTTATCACTTCCTGAAGGCAGTGATGATTTCGTCGTTTATTGCGATGCTTCGAAGAGTGGTTTTGGTTGTGTACTGATGCAACGCGCAAAGGTTATCGCTTACGCCTCCTGACAACTGAAGATTCACGAGCGAAACTACACTACACACGATCTCAAGCTTGGATCCGTTGTCTTTGCATTAAAACTGTGGAGACACTATCTTTATGGAACTAAGAGCACTATTTTCACCGATCATAAAAGCCTCCAACACATTTTCGATCAAAAGCAACTGAATATGAGATAGCGTCGATGGATAGAGATGCTGAACGACTATGATTGTGAACTTCGTTACCACCCTGGCAAGGCCAATGTTGTAGCTGACGCTTTGAACCGAAAGGAGAGGATGGCACCTCTTCGTGTTCGGGCATTGAACATCACCATCCATTCAAATCTCAACAGCCAGATCCGAGTAGCCCAAGATGAGGCTCTCAAGGAATAGATTATATCTCATGAATACTTGAACATTCTCGTCTCTAAATTCGAGGTTAAGGAGACTGGACTCCGATGCTATGCCGAAAGAATTTGGGTACCCCGTTATGGAGATCTACGAAACCTTATATTAGATGAAGCCCACAAGTCGAGATATTTGATTCATCCAGGAGTCGGTAAAATGTACCACGATCTTAAGGAACAGTATTGGTGGCCTAATCTTAAGAAGGACGTTGCAACTTATGTTGGGAAGTGTTTGACTTGCTCGAAGGTTAAGGCTGAACATTAGAGGCCTTCTGGGTTACTTCAACAACCGGAAATCCTGTAATGGAAGTGGGAAAGGATAACAATGAATTTCATTACGAAGTTACCAAAGACGGTGGGCGGATACGATACCATCTGGGTTATTGTTGACCGTCTTACTAAATCTGCACACTTCTTAGCAATGAAGGAAACGGATACGATGGAAAGACTAGCTCAACTATACATAAAAGAGGTTATATCTCGTCATGGTGTACCTTTATCGATCATCTCAGATCGCGATCCCCGTTTTGCTTCCAGATTTTGGCATTGTTTGCAAGAAGCCTTGGGGACTCGTCTCGACATGAGTACTGCATATCACCTGCAGACCGACGGACAAAGTGAACGCATGATTCAGACGTTGGAGGACATGTTGGGTGCTTGTGTTATTGATTTTGGAAAGGCTCGGGAAAGGCATTTGCCGCTAGCTGAATTCTCTTACAACAACAGTTATCATTCGAGTATTAATGCCACACCTTTTGAAGCATTGTATGGCCGCAAATGCCGATCTCCTATTTATTGGGCCGAAGTAGGCGAAAAGAAAATCACCGGACCCGAGATAGTCCATGAAACAACTGAGAAGATTGTCCAAATTCAAGCGAGACTCAAGACGGCCCGTGATCGCCAAAAGAGTTATGCCGACCTTAAACGTAAAGACTTTGAATTCAACGTGGGTGACTGTGTAATGTTGAAGGTCGTGCCTTGGAAAGGTGTGATCCGTTTTGGAAAACGTGGGAAGCTCAACCCGCGATTCATTGGTCCTTTTGAAATCTTGGAGCGTGATGGACCCGTTGCTTACCGTTTGGATCTTCCAACTCAATTGAGCTCAGTTCATCCTACCTTTCATGTATCGAATTTGAAGAAGTGTCTTGCTGAACTGGAATATGTCATACCATTGGAGGAACTTACAATTGATGATAAACTCCACTTTGTGGAAGAGCCTGTCGAAATTATGGACCGTGAGGTCAAAACTTTGAAACACAACAAGATTTCGATCATCCAAGTACGATGGAATGCCAAACGAGGACCTGAGCATACCTGGGAACGAGAGGATCAAATGATGCAGAAGTATCCTCACCTTTTCCCGACTCCTCCATCTACCTCAGCTTAAAATTTCGGGACGAAATTTTCTTTAACAGGTGGGTAATGTAACGACCTTGGATTTTCCAACGTATATTTATTAATATTTATTATTAATGCTTGCGTTTTAATAAACGTGTTCTTATACGTGTTACTTGTTACCGTATTTAACTTTTCATGGCCCGACTTGTCTTTGTGACACGCGTACTTTTCACGAATAATATTTTGAATATTATTTACGTTCATGATTATTTATTATTAATCATTTTTAATTAACGAATGTTAGTAGTTATGTGACGACCCGTCCTTGTCCACCTGGACGAAGTCATCAACATTTGGTCCCATTGCGATGATCGACTCCAAGTAATGTCCTTAAATTGAGCAAATGCACAGCGGAAGACTTAATTCGTACCTGAGAATAAACATGCTTTAAAGTGTCAACCAAAAGGTTGGTGAGTTCATAGGTTTATCATAACAATCATTTCAATATTTTAATAGACCACAAGATTTCATAATCATAAATATAATACACTCGCAAGTGTATGTAAAGCATTCTAAGTGGTTGAGCACCTGGTAACCATACTTAACATTTAATCACGTTGCATATTCCCTTTATTATGAAATCTCACTACACCGTACCAAGTGTAGTCACCGAAACGAAGTACTGTGCAACCGTTGAATACTGGTCGTCCAGTCCGGTTGGGGTTGTCAGGCCCGATAGATCTATCAACAGGATTCGCGTTTACAATACCCATGTAAATAGTAGTTACCAAGCTACAGGGAAATATGCCAGTGGTACAACTCAACGTAGAATATATTTTTAAGTACTTGTGTCTATTTTGTAAACATTTATAAAAGCAGCGCATGTATTCTCAGCCCAAAAATATATATTGCAAAAGCAATTAAAAAGGGAGCAAATGAAACTCACCATACTGTATTTTGTAGTAAAAATACTCAAGACGTCATTGAACAAATGTGGGGTTGGTCTCGGATTCACGAACCTAAATTAATTATATATATTTATATATTGGTTAATATCTGTTTAACAATTAAGGTCAAGTCGTAGTGTACCATAATCCTAATGCTCGAGACTAATATGCAACAGTTAACAAAAATGAATTTGACTCAAAATGATTTCCAAAATTTACACATGATTAAATATCGTCATTTTATATTTTCAAATATTTTTACAAAATTTATTAGAGTAAATAATAATATAATTCATTTATTAATAAATAAAACTTTATATAAAAATATACTAAAATGATAAGTTAATATTTTATAATAATAATATTTCCATTAAAAATAATACTTTTAATAAAAATGATAATTTTAATATTACTGATAATAATCAAATATTATAACGATGATTTTAACGACGACGTAATAATAAAATTAATCATTTTTAATAATTAATACAAAAATTCAATTGACTATAACTTTTAATCCGTCCGTCGAATCCATTCGATATCTAAATAAAAAGTTTATAGTTTTTCGCCACCTTTCCAAAAACATGCATATCATATATCTTATCTCAACCGCATGAGTAACTAATTCAGATTCTATCCTAAAATATATTTTGACAAAATTAAACATACCAGCATGTATAATCCTAAATTCTCGAGCACTAGTCAGTGATACATTATTAATAAATAAAAGTTAAGTTATAAGTGCTCACGTATCAATATTGAGATTCAATATTGCAGGAAAGTACATAGGCGCAACGGAGATGATAAACACTAGTTTATCTCACGAGCAAAACCCCCGAACATTACCCATAACCTCCATAGCTATAACCCATAATCTCAATAATTCTATCTCACTCATGAAACTTGTTTTGAAAACATTTGGGCAGAACCTCGTCATAGTATTTTATGTATATTTAGTACTAATAATACTCCTAATCCTAAGATTAATAATAATATTAATCTAAATAATAATAATAATAATAATTTTAATAATAATAATAATAATTATAATTAATAATATGTTACGGAGTAATATGAGTGAAAGAATAAAAAAAATGGAACCAGAATTCGATATTTAAAGAAATTTTGTCGTCCAAGTTGCATCACCTTTTTTTATGTCGGCAAAACATTACGCGTTTCGCGTAGATAGGTACGCGATCCGCGTAAGGTGTCTTCACGAAAGTTGTAGAGTTTTGAGTTACGGTCGTTTGAACACCAGAATCACCCTTTTTCGAGTCAGTATGAATTAGTTATGATTTTTCTCGTGCAAGTGCGCAGGTTTAGTGATTTCCAACATTTTAACTTACAATCTTGTGATGAAATGTTGTAGTCTTTTGATGCTCATTAGAAATCTTTATTTTATCTTTATTTTTATTTTTATATCATTGAAAATCCATAAAAATATTTTATAATCAAATTCTATTATATCGAAAAATGTGTTCGTACTAAATTGAATAAATATAATTTAGTTTTCCAGGATTAGTTATATTCAAAATCATTCTTTAAAAGGTTTCATATACATCGTAAAACGTTTTCAATATTAAGAAAACTAAATAATTAGCCTATCAAGTGACACAAGTCAATCATTGCAAGGTACGCTTTTGAAAATTAAACGAGACTCTCCGCTAACCTCTGTCTAATCCTCAATAATAACACTTTTGTTCTTACACAGAATCACTTTACCAAATATTCCGGATATCGTTAAAAGTAAGGGTTTCCTAATTCAAAGTGGACCTCATAATAATGACTCGTAATCAAAATATCTGATTATATTATCATTTAATCTCGTTAATTAAAATAAAATACATCCATATAAAGTATTATATATCTAATGTACATAATAGTTCGTGAATCATCAGGCATGGTCAAAGGGTAATTAATCACATGAATATAGATTTCAAAACTTTCGAGACTCAATATTACAAATTTTGCTTATTGTGTCGGAAACATATAAAGATTAAAGTTTAAATTTGGTCGGGAATTTCCGGGTCGTTACAGTACCCACCCGTTAAAGAAATTTCGTCCCCGAAATTTGATCGAGATCGTCATGACTAACAATAAAATGTTTTTATGACGAATATGAATTGATAACTAGAGTTTTATCACCATTTAGTAATAGTGGTAAAACAGTTCGATTATGTGAAGCGTACGAGTGAAGCTATCACAAGAGATGGAGATAGAGATTTAACTTTTGACGTAGTCACAGTGAATTTCCGGAATTCAAGGGATTTAAAAGAAAATCTTGAAATCTATAGGATTTGATTCTTCAGGATTTATGGAAGATTAGGATCTCTTTAATTTATTGCGATTATCTGTCTTGATTGCTTTGTCTGGTATCTTCTCTATAAATGAACTTCTTTCGTTCCATTATTTTCACCACTCCAATTCTTTCTTTCTCGATCCATACTTTCAAACGATTGTGAAAATGCTTAATCCAGTTCTAATTCTTGTCCTCATCCTTACTATCACAACATTCATTCTCCTTTTCCAACTTCCACCAGAGGAATCTACTTTCTTCTACTTCGCCTTTGGGGTTTTAATGTTTTTAATTCTCCCATGTCTTTACGTTATGATACGTATTGATATACATGGTTTGTAATTTATGTGTTGTTATCGGGCTTTATATTCTCCCTTATATTTTGAAGCTCTATGCTTCTGTTTTCTCTTCCCGACTTCAAGTCAAGCGAATAATGGTCCAGAGTTCGTGGGTATGAAATTTGAATGAACATAGCTAATGCTCTTAGAAAGAAATGGTAATGGCATGATTTTTGATTTGTCAAATTACCAGAATACCCGGGAAAAGACTGGGTCATCAAGAAAATATTCTCTTGATATGTTTAGAGATTGGATAGAATGTAAGAGCCGTGTAACATGGCACATGATGATGGTACTGTGAATCATCACATTCCATTAGAAACTCAACATGCATTACTGTAATATAATGAAGCTGATCAAGTTTCATTATATTATACTAATTCATGCATCAGTTCCCAACACTGCTTCAGAACATTCCTATTTTAAACTCGAAGGTTGTAGAACTTAGAAACTAACACAGTTTCTTTTATGTTGTAACGCAAATGTTACGGAGAGATAAATGATCCCAAATAAGAATAGTTGTGAAAATATCTCCAGAAATATGAAGAATATGTTTAACGGAAGATATGAAGATATCTTATAATATCTAAGATTTGATGATGATGAAGAATATCATCTGGAAAGATTTAGAATAAGGAGTAGAGTTTTCACTAACGGTTTCAGCAGGCACTGAATCATTTGGATCCTTTGAAGTCAAACTTATTCTTTGTGATTTGTCTACGGTTTCCTTCATAGTTTCGCATAATCCGCTTTTTGGTACTAAATTTTCTATCGAGCGTTCCTAACTCTCTTTTCTTTATCATCTACTTTTGGCCATTAAGACCATCTACAACATGCTGCTTCGTCTGCATTCTCAAAGTTAACGGATCTAGGTCATCGATTATCAAACCGAGGTGGTTTCGGGAGAATTGTGTTTTTAAATGATTAAACGCTGATGGTAATATGGTGGAATATAGAAGGTTCTCCGATAACGACGGCGAAAGAATAACGTATATATATATATATATATATCGAGACTAACCTTTCTGAGAAGTCGAGGTTAACTTGATGGAGCTGTGATAAAATTGGCTAATTTGGAAAGGGATTACAAAGTTATTTTGGGTAATAATAACACTAAAGAAATTAACACTGCTGCGTGTTAAACGTTGACTCAGTCTCCGAGAGTTTTCGAGTGCATAACTATATGCAAGAATCTTTTCTTCCAGAGATGAGGTGCGGTTGGTTCATTCTCTCGATCGAAATGTTTTCAAGAATTATGAAAGGTTTGAACGCGGATTGTAATCGTCGAGATACAAATGAGGTTTAGGATGAAATCAAGTGGCAAACTTGAAGAATTGTTTAGTTTCATATGTTATAATTAATATTTTAATTCTTTTTAATTGTCCAAAGTTAGCAGTCCAATAGTCCGATAGTCCAATAGTTCAATAGTTCAATGATTCATATATAATTTAATATATAATATTCGAATTAAATAATACGTATCGTGACCCGTGTACCGGTCTCAGTGTCGATCACAACTCAAAGTATATATATTATTTGAGAATCAACCTCAACCCTGTATAGCTAACTCCCGCATTACTGCATATAGAGTGTCTATGGTTATTCCAAATAATATATACAGATGCGTCGAAATGATATGTCAAAACCTTGTATACGTGTCCCGATATTTAAAGGGCGTAAAATAAATAACAGAAATTAAATGACGATAAATTAAATGCGTAAAGTAAATAACAGAAATTAAATGACGATAAATAAAATTGCGATAATTAAATTGCGATAAATAAAATGTAATCAGTTAGCTAGGAATAGTTAGCTGGAACAGTTAGCGTAGATTCTTAACAAAATTTCAATTAGTTAATTCGTTTGTTTCTAACAAATTTTATTTTGTCCAATGTTTTTCTTCATTATGCCACTTGTTGGATTCTGATAGGTCAAAATCTAAATATGAAATTGAACGAAAATGGATTCTGTGGTGAACGGATACGTATATCTATGGATACAAGTAGGATAGTGACTGACTATTGAATCAGAGTCGAAGAATGTACCATGTAGCTGATTAATGTGAAATCTAAATATTCCTCGGGTATTACCTACCCGTTAAAATATTTTCACCATTAACAGTTTGTACAAAAGAATTTTAATTACAATCTTTATGAAAATATATTTGCATATATATTTTCTTCAGATGTAATCATGGATTTAATGAGTCAATAAGATATTAAACTCATTTGATTTACCATTAATACTAGATTACATAATCTCTAAAACTTTAGAAATTACATAATCGCCATGTCGAGCGAAGATAATCGATGTAGAACGATTCGTAGAACGATGATTATACTCGAGGTGCAGAATGAGATGGTGAGGCATGGATTGTTGAAACTTGGGTTATTGGTGGTACTGGTACCGTTGCTGAAGCTGGTGATGTTACTGGTGTTGGTGATACTGCTGGTGCTTGCAAATTGTGTACCGTGCTCTCTAAAGTTAACACTCGAGCTCGGAGTTCTTTAACTTCTTCTACTAACCCTGGTTGGTTATCAGTGTGAGGTAAAGGTCGGATATCTTCTCTAGTTCCGTTAATGGTAGCCTCAAGACGAAAAATTCTTGCAAAAAGGGTATAAACGGTGTTGCGAACAGGTTCGCCGGTGAGCGGGTCGAGCACTCCGACGTTAGGTGGTAAGTTCGGCTCGTGATATGGAGTACCTTCTTCATTTCTCCATAGGGTAAGTATTTCGCGAACCCATCCCCACTTTCTAAAGAAATCACGGTAGTTGATCGGTTGGTGCGCTCCCGTCACGCTATCTTCGGAGTCAGAAGAACTTGGTCGATTCGTAGAGGCCATCGTACGCGATCACAGAAAAGATTTTTGGTATGAAAAGCTTAGTGACAGCAAATAATAGTTGGATGGTATTCTCAATGCATAATATGCATAGATATATATATAGTACCAGGATCCCTTAAATTACGGAGAAATTTACGGAAGATATTAAGCAAAGTCTATCATAATAGATACGCTAAGATATAAATTTTTCTATACACTATCTATGCAATAAAGGCAGTAAGGCATGTCTAGACTTAGGAATGATTAGCAGGAAATTTTTCCACTAGGAATGATAAACAATACGTATAATATGCAGCTAAGGTCGAAGTCCAGACTCGCTAATGCATCCTAACAACTATTAGTTAGACACACTAATGCAAGACCTAGTTCACTAAGACCACCGCTCTGATACCACCTGTGACGACCCGTCCTTGTCCACCTGGACGAAGTCATCAATATTTGGTCCCATTGCGATGATCGACTCCAAGTAATGTCCTTAAATTGAGCAAATGCACAGCGGAAGACTTAATTCGTACCTGAGAATAAACATGCTTTAAAGTGTCAACCAAAAGGTTGGTGAGTTCATAGGTTTATCATAACAATCATTTCAATATTTTAATAGACCACAAGATTTCATAATCATAAATATAATACACTCGCAAGTGTATTTAAAGCATTCTAAGTGGTTGAGCACCTGGTAACCATACTTAACATTTAATCACGTCGCATATTCCCTTTATTATGAAATCTCACTACACCGTACCAAGTGTAGTCACCGAAACGAAGTACTGTGCAACCGTTGAATACTGGTCGTCCAGTCCGGTTGGGGTTGTCAGGCCCGATAGATCTATCAACAGGATTCGCGTTTACAATACCCATGTAAATAGTAGTTACCAAGCTACAGGGAAATATGCCAGTGGTACAACTCAACGTAGAATATATTTTTAAGTACTTGTGTCTATTTTGTAAACATTTATAAAAGCAGCGCATGTATTCTCAGCCCAAAAATATATATTGCAAAAGCAATTAAAAAGGGAGCAAATGAAACTCACCATACTGTATTTTGTAGTAAAAATACTCAAGACGTCATTGAACAAATGTGGGGTTGGTCTCGGATTCACGAACCTAAATTAATTATATATATTTATATATTGGTTAATATCTGTTTAACAATTAAGGTCAAGTCATAGTGTACCACAATCCTAATGCTCGAGACTAATATGCAACAGTTAACAAAAATGAATTTGACTCAAAATGATTTCCAAAATTTACACATGATTAAATATCGTCATTTTATATTTTCAAATATTTTTACAAAATTTATTAGAGTAAATAATAATATAATTCATTTATTAATAAATAAAACTTTATATAAAAATATACTAAAATGATAAGTTAATATTTTATAATAATAATATTTCCATTAAAAATAATACTTTTAATAAAAATGATAATTTTAATATTACTGATAATAATCAAATATTATAACGATGATTTTAACGACGACGTAATAATAAAATTAATCATTTTTAATAATTAATACAAAAATTCAATTGACTATAACTTTTAATCCGTCCGTCGAATCCATTCGATATCTAAATGAAAAGTTTATAGTTTTTCGCCACCTTTCCAAAAACATGCATATCATATATCTTATCTCAACCGCATGAGTAACTAATTCAGATTCTATCCTAAAATATATTTTGACAAAATTAAACATACCAGCATGTATAATCCTAAATTCTCGAGCACTAGTCAGTGATACATTATTAATAAATAAAAGTTAAGTTATAAGTGCTCACGTATCAATATTGAGATTCAATATTGCAGAAAAGTACATAGGCGCAACGGAGATGATAAACACTAGTTTATCTCACGAGCAAAACCCCCGAACATTACCCATAACCTCCATAGCTATAACCCATAATCTCAATAATTCTATCTCACTCATGAAACTTGTTTTGAAAACATTTGGGCAGAACCTCGTCATAGTATTTTATGTATATTTAGTACTAATAATACTCCTAATCCTAAGATTAATAATAATATTAATCTAAATAATAATAATAATAATTTTAATAATAATAATAATAATTATAATTAATAATATGTTACGGAGTAATATGAGTGAAAGAATAAAAAAAATGGAACCAGAATTCGATATTTAAAGAAATTTTGTCGTCCAAGTTGCCATCACCTTTTTTTATGTCGGCAAAACATTACGCGTTTCGCGTAGATAGGTACGCGATCCGCGTAAGGTGTCTTCACGAAAGTTGTAGAGTTTTGAGTTACGGTCGTTTGGACACCAGAATCACCCTTTTTTGAGTCAGTATGAATTAGTTATGATTTTTCTCGTGCAAGTGCGCAGGTTTAGTGATTTCCAACATTTTAACTTACAATCTTGTGATGAAATGTTGTAGTCTTTTGGTGCTCATTAGAAATCTTTATTTTATCTTTATTTTTATTTTTATATCATTGAAAATCCATAAAAATATTTTATAATCAAATTCTATTATATCAAAAAATGTGTTCGTACTAAATTGAATAAATATAATTTAGTTTTCCAGGATTAGTTATATTCAAAATCATTCTTTAAAAGGTTTCATATACATCGTAAAACGTTTTCAATATTAAGAAAACTAAATAATTAGCCTATCAAGTGACACAAGTCAATCATTGCAAGGTACGCTTTTGAAAATTAAACGAGACTCTCCGCTAACCTCTGTCTAATCCTCAATAATAACACTTTTGTTCTTACACAGAATCACTTTACCAAATATTCCGGATATCGTTAAAAGTAAGGGTTTCCTAATTCAAAGTGGACCTCATAATAATGACTCGTAATCAAAATATCTGATTATATTATCATTTAATCTCGTTAATTAAAATAAAATACATCCATATAAAGTATTATATATCTAATGTACATAATAGTTCGTGAATCATCAGGCATGGTCAAAGGGTAATTAATCACATGAATATAGATTTCAAAACTTTCGAGACTCAATATTACAAATTTTGCTTATTGTGTCGGAAACATATAAAGATTAAAGTTTAAATTTGGTCGGGAATTTCCGGGTCGTTACAGTACCCACCCGTTAAAGAAATTTCGTCCCCGAAATTTGATCGAGATCGTCATGACTAACAATAAAATGTTTTTATGACGAATATGAATTGATAACTAGAGTTTTATCACCATTTAGTAATAGTGGTAAAACAGTTCGATTATGTGAAGCGTACGAGTGAAGCTATCACAAGAGATGGAGATAGAGATTTAACTTTTGACGTAGTCACAGTGAATTTCCGGAATTCAAGGGATTTAAAAGAAAATCTTGAAATCTATAGGATTTGATTCTTCAGGATTTATGGAAGATTAGGATCTCTTTAATTTATTGCGATTATCTGTCTTGATTGCTTTGTCTGGTATCTTCTCTATAAATGAACTTCTTTCGTTCCATTATTTTCACCACTCCAATTCTTTCTTTCTCGATCCATACTTTCAAACGATTGTGAAAATGCTTAATCCAGTTCTAATTCTTGTCCTCATCCTTACTATCGCAACATTCATTCTCCTTTTCCAACTTCCACCAGAGGAATCTACTTTCTTCTACTTCGCCTTTGGGGTTTTAATGTTTTTAATTCTCCCATGTCTTTACGTTATGATACGTATTGATATACATGGTTTGTAATTTATGTGTTGTTATCGGGCTTTATATTCTCCCTTATATTTTGAAGCTCTATGCTTCTGTTTTCTCTTCCCGACTTCAAGTCAAGCGAATAATGGTCCAGAGTTCGTGGGTATGAAATTTGAATGAACATAGCTAATGCTCTTAGAAAGAAATGGTAATGGCATGATTTTTGATTTGTCAAATTACCAGAATACCCGGGAAAAGACTGGGTCATCAAGAAAATATTCTCTTGATATGTTTAGAGATTGGATAGAATGTAAGAGCCGTGTAACATGGCACATGATGATGGTACTGTGAATCATCACATTCCATTAGAAACTCAACATGCATTACTGTAATATATTGAAGTTGATCAAGTTTCATTATATTATACTAATTCATGCATCAGTTCCCAACACTGCTTCAGAACATTCCTATTTTAAACTCGAAGGTTGTAGAACTTAGAAACTAACACAGTTTCTTTTATGTTGTAACGCAAATGTTACGGAGAGATAAATGATCCCAAATAAGAATAGTTGTGAAAATATCTCCAGAAATATGAAGAATATGTTTAACGGAAGATATGAAGATATCTTATAATATCTAAGATTTGATGATGATGAAGAATATCATCTGGAAAGATTTAGAATAAGGAGTAGAGTTTTCACTAACGGTTTCAGCAGGCACTGAATCATTTGGATCCTTTGAAGTCAAACTTATTCTTTGTGATTTGTCTACGGTTTCCTTCATAGTTTCGCATAATCCGCTTTTTGGTACTAAATTTTCTATCGAGCGTTCCTAACTCTCTTTTCTTTATCATCTACTTTTGGCCATTAAGACCATCTACAACATGCTGCTTCGTCTGCATTCTCAAAGTTAACGGATCTAGGTCATCGATTATCAAACCGAGGTGGTTTCGGGAGAATTGTGTTTTTAAATGATTAAACGCTGATGGTAATATGGTGGAATATAGAAGGTTCTCCGATAACGACGGCGAAAGAATAACGTATATATATATATATATCGAGACTAACCTTTCTGAGAAGTCGAGGTTAACTTGATGGAGCTGTGATAAAATTGGCTAATTTGGAAAGGGATTACAAAGTTATTTTGGGTAATAATAACACTAAAGAAATTAACACTGCTGCGTGTTAAACGTTGACTCAGTCTCCGAGAGTTTTCGAGTGCATAACTATATGCAAGAATCTTTTCTTCCAGAGATGAGGTGCGGTTGGTTCATTCTCTCGATCGAAATGTTTTCAAGAATTATGAAAGGTTTGAACGCGGATTGTAATCGTCGAGATACAAATGAGGTTTAGGATGAAATCAAGTGGCAAACTTGAAGAATTGTTTAGTTTCATATGTTATAATTAATATTTTAATTCTTTTTAATTGTCCAAAGTTAGCAGTCCAATAGTCCGATAGTCCAATAGTTCAATAGTTCAATGATTCATATATAATTTAATATATAATATTCGAATTAAATAATACGTATCGTGACCCGTGTACCGGTCTCAGTGTCGATCACAACTCAAAGTATATATATTATTTGAGAATCAACCTCAACCCTGTATAGCTAACTCCCGCATTACTGCATATAGAGTGTCTATGGTTATTCCAAATAATATATACAGATGCGTCGATATGATATGTCAAAACCTTGTATACGTGTCCCGATATTTAAAGGGCGTAAAATAAATAACAGAAATTAAATGACGATAAATTAAATGCGTAAAGTAAATAACAGAAATTAAATGACGATAAATAAAATTGCGATAATTAAATTGCGATAAATAAAATGTAATCAGTTAGCTAGGAATAGTTAGCTGGAACAGTTAGCGTAGATTCTTAACAAAATTTCAATTAGTTAATTCGTTTGTTTCTAACAAATTTTATTTTGTCCAATGTTTTTCTTCATTATGCCACTTGTTGGATTCTGATAGGTCAAAATCTAAATATGAAATTGAACGAAAATGGATTCTGTGGTGAACGGAT
The DNA here is from genome assembly GCF_046630445.1 of Rutidosis leptorrhynchoides. Classification (NCBI taxonomy): domain Eukaryota; kingdom Viridiplantae; phylum Streptophyta; class Magnoliopsida; order Asterales; family Asteraceae; genus Rutidosis; species Rutidosis leptorrhynchoides. Next base: position 286,970,753 of record NC_092339.1, on the reverse strand, counting down.
ACGTATATCTATGGATACAAGTAGGATAGTGACTGACTATTGAATCAGAGTCGAAGAATGTACCATGTAGCTGATTAATGTGAAATCTAAATATTCCTCGGGTATTACCTACCCGTTAAAATATTTTCACCATTAACAGTTTGTACAAAAGAATTTTAATTACAATCTTTATGAAAATATATTTGCATATATATTTTCTTCAGATGTAATCATGGATTTAATGAGTCAATAAGATATTAAACTCATTTGATTTACCATTAATACTAGATTACATAATCTCTAAAACTTTAGAAATTACATAATCGCCATGTCGAGCGAAGATAATCGATGTAGAACGATTCGTAGAACGATGATTATACTCGAGGTGCAGAATGAGATGGTGAGGCATGGATTGTTGAAACTTGGGTTATTGGTGGTACTGGTACCGTTGGTGCTGAAGCTGGTGATGTTACTGGTGTTGGTGATACTGCTGGTGCTTGCAAATTGTGTACCGTGCTCTCTAAAGTTAACACTCGAGCTCGGAGTTCTTTAACTTCTTCTACTAACCCTGGTTGGTTATCAGTGTGAGGTAAAGGTCGGATATCTTCTCTAGTTCCGTTAATGGTAGCCTCAAGACGAAAAATTCTTGCAAAAAGGGTATAAACGGTGTTGCGAACAGGTTCGCCGGTGAGCGGGTCGAGCACTTCGACGTTAGGTGGTAAGTTCGGCTCGTGATATGGAGTACCTTCTTCATTTCTCCATAGGGTAAGTATTTCGCGAACCCATCCCCACTTTCTAAAGAAATCACGGTAGTTGATCGGTTGGTGCGCTCCCGTCACGCTATCTTCGGAGTCAGAAGAACTTGGTCGATTCGTAGAGGCCATCGTACGCGATCACAGAAAAGATTTTTGGTATGAAAAGCTTAGTGACAGCAAATAATAGTTGGATGGTATTCTCAATGCATAATATGCATAGATATATATATAGTACCAGGATCCCTTAAATTACGGAGAAATTTACGGAAGATATTAAGCAAAGTCTATCATAATAGATACGCTAAGATATAAATTTTTCTATACACTATCTATGCAATAAAGGCAGTAAGGCATGTCTAGACTTAGGAATGATTAGCAGGAAATTTTTCCACTAGGAATGATAAACAATACGTATAATATGCAGCTAAGGTCGAAGTCCAGACTCGCTAATGCATCCTAACAACTATTAGTTAGACACACTAATGCAAGACCTAGTTCACTAAGACCACCGCTCTGATACCACCTGTGACGACCCGTCCTTGTCCACCTGGACGAAGTCATCAATATTTGGTCCCATTGCGATGATCGACTCCAAGTAATGTCCTTAAATTGAGCAAATGCACAGCGGAAGACTTAATTCGTACCTGAGAATAAACATGCTTTAAAGTGTCAACCAAAAGGTTGGTGAGTTCATAGGTTTATCATAACAATCATTTCAATATTTTAATAGACCACAAGATTTCATAATCATAAATATAATACACTCGCAAGTGTATTTAAAGCATTCTAAGTGGTTGAGCACCTGGTAACCATACTTAACATTTAATCACGTCGCATATTCCCTTTATTATGAAATCTCACTACACCGTACCAAGTGTAGTCACCGAAACGAAGTACTGTGCAACCGTTGAATACTGGTCGTCCAGTCCGGTTGGGGTTGTCAGGCCCGATAGATCTATCAACAGGATTCGCGTTTACAATACCCATGTAAATAGTAGTTACCAAGCTACAGGGAAATATGCCAGTGGTACAACTCAACGTAGAATATATTTTTAAGTACTTGTGTCTATTTTGTAAACATTTATAAAAGCAGCGCATGTATTCTCAGCCCAAAAATATATATTGCAAAAGCAATTAAAAAGGGAGCAAATGAAACTCACCATACTGTATTTTGTAGTAAAAATACTCAAGACGTCATTGAACAAATGTGGGGTTGGTCTCGGATTCACGAACCTAAATTAATTATATATATTTATATATTGGTTAATATCTGTTTAACAATTAAGGTCAAGTCATAGTGTACCACAATCCTAATGCTCGAGACTAATATGCAACAGTTAACAAAAATGAATTTGACTCAAAATGATTTCCAAAATTTACACATGATTAAATATCGTCATTTTATATTTTCAAATATTTTTACAAAATTTATTAGAGTAAATAATAATATAATTCATTTATTAATAAATAAAACTTTATATAAAAATATACTAAAATGATAAGTTAATATTTTATAATAATAATATTTCCATTAAAAATAATACTTTTAATAAAAATGATAATTTTAATATTACTGATAATAATCAAATATTATAACGATGATTTTAACGACGACGTAATAATAAAATTAATCATTTTTAATAATTAATACAAAAATTCAATTGACTATAACTTTTAATCCGTCCGTCGAATCCATTCGATATCTAAATGAAAAGTTTATAGTTTTTCGCCACCTTTCCAAAAACATGCATATCATATATCTTATCTCAACCGCATGAGTAACTAATTCAGATTCTATCCTAAAATATATTTTGACAAAATTAAACATACCAGCATGTATAATCCTAAATTCTCGAGCACTAGTCAGTGATACATTATTAATAAATAAAAGTTAAGTTATAAGTGCTCACGTATCAATATTGAGATTCAATATTGCAGAAAAGTACATAGGCGCAACGGAGATGATAAACACTAGTTTATCTCACGAGCAAAACCCCCGAACATTACCCATAACCTCCATAGCTATAACCCATAATCTCAATAATTCTATCTCACTCATGAAACTTGTTTTGAAAACATTTGGGCAGAACCTCGTCATAGTATTTTATGTATATTTAGTACTAATAATACTCCTAATCCTAAGATTAATAATAATATTAATCTAAATAATAATAATAATAATTTTAATAATAATAATAATAATTATAATTAATAATATGTTACGGAGTAATATGAGTGAAAGAATAAAAAAAATGGAACCAGAATTCGATATTTAAAGAAATTTTGTCGTCCAAGTTGCCATCACCTTTTTTTATGTCGGCAAAACATTACGCGTTTCGCGTAGATAGGTACGCGATCCGCGTAAGGTGTCTTCACGAAAGTTGTAGAGTTTTGAGTTACGGTCGTTTGGACACCAGAATCACCCTTTTTTGAGTCAGTATGAATTAGTTATGATTTTTCTCGTGCAAGTGCGCAGGTTTAGTGATTTCCAACATTTTAACTTACAATCTTGTGATGAAATGTTGTAGTCTTTTGGTGCTCATTAGAAATCTTTATTTTATCTTTATTTTTATTTTTATATCATTGAAAATCCATAAAAATATTTTATAATCAAATTCTATTATATCAAAAAATGTGTTCGTACTAAATTGAATAAATATAATTTAGTTTTCCAGGATTAGTTATATTCAAAATCATTCTTTAAAAGGTTTCATATACATCGTAAAACGTTTTCAATATTAAGAAAACTAAATAATTAGCCTATCAAGTGACACAAGTCAATCATTGCAAGGTACGCTTTTGAAAATTAAACGAGACTCTCCGCTAACCTCTGTCTAATCCTCAATAATAACACTTTTGTTCTTACACAGAATCACTTTACCAAATATTCCGGATATCGTTAAAAGTAAGGGTTTCCTAATTCAAAGTGGACCTCATAATAATGACTCGTAATCAAAATATCTGATTATATTATCATTTAATCTCGTTAATTAAAATAAAATACATCCATATAAAGTATTATATATCTAATGTACATAATAGTTCGTGAATCATCAGGCATGGTCAAAGGGTAATTAATCACATGAATATAGATTTCAAAACTTTCGAGACTCAATATTACAAATTTTGCTTATTGTGTCGGAAACATATAAAGATTAAAGTTTAAATTTGGTCGGGAATTTCCGGGTCGTTACAAGTTAATTACTTGGGCTTTGTTTATTTATTTGTTACATACTTACATACTTGGGCTTTATAAATGTACATGGACTTGGAAGCCCACCCTACTCCTCTTAATGGATTAATTAGGAGCCCATTTGTTACTAGTAACTTATTAAGGCTTAACTTAGATTAATTAGTGAATGGAATCTAGTTACATGTATACTTACACCTTATTCCCATACCATTTAGCTTTAATACCACTTCAAGCTTACACCATTCTCCCATGTTGGAAAGTAGATTTGAATCCTTCCCCATTTGTTTGAAAACTGTCGGCCTAGGTGTGGGTAAAGGGGAGTTCAAGTTTTATTTTTGTGTTACTTATTCATTTGTATCCTTTCATTTCACACACACACAAAAATACTTACAACTTTCTCTCATCTTTTCTCTCCTTTCTTGTAAGTAACATGAACTCTTTCTTCTTCTTTCTTTTCTATAAAAACCGAATCCTAAAACACATCATAATCATCATGATGTCAAAGCTAAGGTATACGAAATAGTTTATATTTTACTAGGAAAAACTATTAAATACGATACAATTTTACACAAGATATTTATTTATTTATAGAATGGATATACTTAAACCTTGCTACAACACTTATAGGCAGTGTACCTAATCGTACAGTAGTGTAGTTTTTAGTAAGTCCGGTTCGTTCCACAGGGAATCTTTTTTAAACAAAGCTCAACGCTATATTAGTTTACTTTTATAAAAATACAAATATATATATAAGTAATATTATTATTATAAAGGGGGGTTTTTACCGTTTAATGACCGGTTTGTCGATTTTAAAAATTTAGTCGCAGTTAAAACCAAATGTAAAATATTAAAAATAAATACAAGACTTAAATTAAGCATAAAGTAAATACCGATAATGAAATTGCGAATAATAAAAGTGCGATAAAATAAACTTGCGATAATTAAAAAGTACGATAATTAAAAGTGCGATTAAATACAATAACAATAAAAATGCGATAATTAGAAGTGCAATTAAATATAAAGTAAAGGAAATTAAATATGAAATAAAAGAATTATGCTTATTTAAACTTCCGTAATCATGATGTTTGACATGTTGATTTTAGTTTTATGCCCATGGGTTAATTGTCCTTTGTCCTGGATTATTTAATATGTCCGTCTGGTTTTTGTCCATAACAGTCCATCAGTCATAAATATAAAGTGCGAGTGTCCTCGTCAAATTATCCTTATACCCGAAGTTAAATATTCCAACTAATTGGGGATTCGAATTGTAACAAGGTTTTAATACTTTGTTTAATGAATACACCAGGTTATCAACTGCGTGTAAACCAAGGTTTTACTACTTTGTTAGCAATTACACCAATTACCCTTGAATGTAATTTCACCCCTGTTTTAATTATTCTAGTGGCTATTAATCCATTCCCGTGTCCGGTTAAATGAACGATTATTCGTACATATAAATACCCCGCCCATCGTGTCCGATCGAGTGTATATGGTAATTTATAGGGACGCCCAATTGTAAATCTTTATATTAACATTAACAAACTTTCATTTAGTTAAACAAATATAAAGCCCATTAATAGCCCATAGTCTAATTTCCACAAGTGTCGTTCTTTTGTCCAAACCCCAATTATGGTACAAAGCCCAATTACCCAATTTTAGTAATTAGCCCAACATCATGATTACTTCGTTTTAAATAAGCATAATAATAACTTAGCTACGAGACATTAATATAAAAAGGTTGAACATAACTTACAATGATTAAAAATAGCGTAGCGTTACACGGACAGAATTTCGACTTACACCCTTACAACATTTGCTAACATACCCTTATTATTAGAATTATAATTAAAATTAAAATTAAAATATAAATTATATATATATATATATATATATCGTATGAATGAGGAGAAAAAAGATGGATATTTGCGATCAGAATTCGGTTGGCTTTATAGGCATTTTTTCATTTTGGGGCTCCGCGACTCGCGGCCAATTTTGCCTTCAAACTCCGCGAGTCGCGGAGGTTACTTTTACAGCTCAGAGGAGTTCGACGGTTTATAATATATATATAATATATATATATAATTAATATAATTAATTATATATTATATTATATTTATATACATAGTTAACTTGTAATTTTTAGTCCGTTGCGTCGAGCGTTAAGAGTTGACTCTGGTCCCGGTTCCGGATTTTCGAACGTCCTTGCGTACAATTTAATATCTTGTACTTTGCGTTTTGAATCTTGTACTCTTGTAATTTCGAGACGTTTCTTATCAATAATTGGAACCTCTTTGATTGTCTTTTGTACTTTTGAGCTTTTTGGTCGTTTGCGTCTTCAATTCGTCGAATCTGTCTTTTGTCTTCACCTTTTATTATTTAAACGAATATCACTTGTAAATAGAACAGTTGCAATTAAAAGCTTGTCTTTCTTGAGGAATAATGCTATGAAATATATGTTCGTTTTTAGCATTATCAAATATTCCCACACTTGAGCGTTGCTTGTCCTCAAGCAATATCGTCTTGAAATACTAGAATCACTTCTTTATTCTTCACACTTTGTACATCAGTGATTTCTATACGGTGATATAAACAATGGTAGTAACGATATGGTTTACAGTCCCACATGACTATAAAAATTTAGATCCATTAAGGAAATTGGATCTTTATGAAAACATTTGATCTTTTGAAAATTAAATCTAGTTTTTACCCTAGATAAGTTTTCCGGAATAACCCTTTACCGGTGTTTGCAAAATATTTTTGTGGGTTTGGTGGGTTTCAGATTTGAAAATTTTAGCTCAAAACTTGCGGTTTTGTGTCACCCACTTGCTAACCTTGTATTTGGAAAGCAACACGTCCAGTTTACTTGTCCCGTATATTACCTTTCGGTAAACTACCGTCCGGTTGTAAAGGAAAGCGTTGAACAAGCAACTGTTAAGGCAATGTCCCCTGACATGCTTTTAATTATGGTCTATAACGTGTCGGACGCAATTACTATCCTTGGTAGGAGCAATAGTAAAGCTCACCCTTATGATTTTTCGGTATGGCACAAAGTCCTGTCTTTGACCACTATGCAACCACCGTTCTTACGGTTGACACCCGATTTGGTTCAGGTGACCTAATGAATTCCAGGTGAATTCCTAGGATTTCACGTTCAATGGTAATGAATGCATTAAAAATAGGGTTTTCAGAAAACAAATCGGTTTGCAATTTTGATCAAAATATTTTCTCGTTCAAGCTCGAGTTTAGATATCATTGAATTCCATGAGTTTGTAATTCTCAATCTTTAAGGTCAATCTCTAGGATTGAGTAATATCAGTCTTAAAAGCTGATTTTTAATCTTTAAGGAGATTATCCTTTCTGGGGATCTGATTCATTAGTCTTATCCAGATAATTTGCATGGTGCCCCCCCATTTTACAAGATAAATCCTTCTCATGGTTAGGATAAATCTGACCACATGGCGACCCTGTTTGATGCTGAGGTCCGTGAATTTCCTGCTGATTTTAGAGATGACTTTTCTAGATTTTTCGTCAACCTACAGCTGGTCTGAACGACAACTTCATGACCTAAATCAAGAAGCGCGTTTCTTTTTCGGAAGACTTTACTTCCTTTTAATGATGGAATTGATTCATCGTGTAGATCCATCTTTTCTTTTCTTTCATTGGGTAAAACAGTTTAGTTTAGTCCAAAGCAAAAGTATTTTCAGTTATTTGTTACAGATATATGTGACATATGTTTAAGATAACTTGGTAAATTTTCCCACACTTGGCTTTTATTTTCCTTTTTTATCGTCCTCTATTCCATTTTAAATGAATTTCAACATTTTGGTTTGTTTCTCAATTTATGTCCTTTCCGAGGTAACAATAATTTCGGTGTTAAAACCTAGTTTTATCGTTCATAAATATGTATAAACATGATTTTGAATTCATTTAATTGAAAATTTTGAAAAATTTTACTAGAATTGGGTAGTCAGTATATAAGACTAAGGCTGTTCTTTTTTATCAGAGAGCACTAGATTCTAATACAACTACTGCTTTACTAGTATTTTTAATGGTAACCAAGTGTTTAAGATAAAAATTTTAAAATCCGAAAGAATTTAACCCCTTCCCACACTTAAGATCTTGCAATGCCCTCATTTGCAAGAAATCAGTAACAATTTAAATTATTGAGGGTGATTTGTGTGAAAATGATTAAATTTTACCAAAGTTTCCAAATATATTGGCGTTTGTTTGCTGAATGATAAATGGTGTACATCATTTGTTCATTCCGTCTTGTTGTTATTTCACATATATTTTGCTTCTTGTCGTCAAAATTAGTTGCTTTTGCTGAACTTAATGCCAGTCTTTGAAAATGCGTTGTTTTACCCTGTTGTGTACATAAGATAAACTGCAAACATATATACATATTTTTGAAGTTTGGTATATTACCCCACATTCAAAAATTATTAAAATCTAAGAATAAAAGTTAGACAATTATAAAAATGATTACAATATTAACAAAAGAATTAAACGTATCAATAATTACAAATTATAAAAAAAAAATAAAACTAAGTATACTAGGGATGATACTGGTACCAATAGGGGTTCCAGGCATAACCATAGGTGCTATATAATGCTTCGGCAGGGTTATACGTAGGATATGGTGGCTGCATCTCTATAGTCCAAGGAGGAAAGATGGGTTTCTGTGTAGGAATATAGTTTCTACCTATATGTTGGCAATGAGCTATGATTTGGTTCTGATGAACTTGTCAATCTTCAAATGCTCTCTGTCTAGCATTTTCGTATTCCTGAGAAGCTATAAACCTTTGCATTTCTTGCATCTCATTCCCCCCTCCTACATTACCTTGCTGTTGGTTTCTCTCCACCTGTGGATGTCTACCATGGTATCGTACTGCGGCGTTATTTCGCCTCTTCAAAACTTTGGCACCATGGTATACATTTAAACCTATAGTATCGCGGGGTTCTGGTTCTTCTGCTAATAATCCCCCCCGACTTATATCCACACCGAGATATTCACCAATCAAAGTAATAAAAATACCACCTCCTATTATGCTATGCGGTCGCATCCCCCGAACCATAGCTGATAAATAATAACCCACACAATATGGTATACTTACAGTGCTTTGTGGGTCTCGAATACACATATGGTAAAACAAATCCTGTTCATTTACTTTTTCCTTGTTCTTACCCCTTTGTGTAATCGAATTAGCTAAAAACCTATGTATCACTCTTAATTCTGCTCTATCTATATCCAAATAAGAGTAATTTCCCCCTTTGAAACGGTGATGGCTTGTCATTTGACTCCACACACCGTGTGTATCAAAATTTTCATCTATCTTTCTACCGTTTAGTATCAATCCTCTACAATCGGCAGACGCTAACTCCTCAGGCGTATATATACGTAAAGCCTGAGCCATGTCCATTAAAGACATGTGGCGCATCGAACCGCCTAACAAAAATCTAATAAAAGAACGATCGGTTAAACTAGCTACCCGATCATTCAACTCTATACTACATAACAATTCTTCACACCATACTTTATATACAGGTCTACGCATGGTGAATAAATGTACCCAGTCATTAAAAGAAGAATTACCATACCTCTGTACAAGTAATTCCCTAATTGGCCCGGCCAATTCTACAGCTTCTAAGGGTCCCCATTCTATGACCCTCGGTACCTCAACAACCTTAGAATGAAGAGTATGCAAACCCCTTTGATATTTTGGATAATCTATCCAAAGTCTGTCAAATCTCAGGTTCGGGTGCAACTCTTCCAAGTGCATATCAGAAAAGGTCATGACTGGATGAGGTATATCCTGCTTGTAGTAGTTATCCACCTCCTGTTGTTCCAAATTCTCAGCAGGAGCATTGCGGGCTTGGGATGAAGATTCACCCCTTTCATTCTGCAAAACACATCAAACACAATTTTTGTGCATCCAAATATGCATTAGTGTCAGCAAAATCATCAATCAAAATAATTACAATGACATTATCAATTTATATCAAACTTAAGCTCATTTTCACATTTTTATCAAATCTACACTTTTTCAAATAAGCATATACGAAAATGTTCGCCAAGTTCATAAGCATTCAACTCAAATAACATGTCAAAATAATCATTACTAGCAATTAAACAAGTCTCAAATGGCATTATCTTTCAAAAATCAAGTTCATGAATTTTTAGACTTGAAAAAGTCCACTTTAATTCTCAAAATCATATTTAGGCTCAAAGTTTGGATCATTTAATTACCTAAACATGTTACACTACTCAATTTAGCAACAATTCATGACAAAAATCGGCCATAACCTGTTTATATCAAAAAGCCCCAAATTGCTCAAGAACACAAACCCTAGATTATTCAAAATTTGAAGTTTAAGGCTTCTAATCATGTTAAACAGCATCAATCTAGGTTATACAAGCATAATACATAAACAATTTAAGCCTAATTACACTAAAAAGCATCAAAATCAAATTGGAAAAAAAATTGCTCAAGAACATCAAATTTCGAATTAAATGGTGTTTAGGTGTAGAAATTTACCGTTTTTCTTGAGTAATTCTTAGATAGCATCCTTCTCAACATGATTTTAGTAAAAGATTTGGTGATTAACGGTTAAAAATTGTGATTTTTGGGGTTTTTTCTCGGGTTTTTTCGGAGTGTTTTTCGCAGTTATTTTGCTGTTGGGGGTGTGGACTGATCAGTTTGCAGCTCTTTATTTTTTTTTTCTGATTTCTGACCCCTCCGCGAGTCGCGGAGATTTAAGCTCCAAACTCCGCGAGTCGCGGAGTTTGGTATTTTTTTTTTTTTTTTATGTTTTTGGCATACTTTAATTCAATAAGATTTAAAAATAATGATAATAAAAGTTCTCGTCCCTCCCTCGGGTAAAGCAATTTCGGTTCAAAGACCTAGTCTTCAACTTACGACGAATTTTAAAAATCATATTTTTAACTTAATGAGATAGAGTAAATTTTTGTTTTTAAATTCACACAACTTAAATATAAAATTCAAAATTTATATTAAAAATTCACACCAAACTTAAAATTTGAAATGCATAAAATTAAAAATTTATATTTTAAAAATTAAAAATTCACACCAAATTTAATTTAAAAATTTATAAATTCATATCAAACTTATATTAATTTTTCAAATATTTACAATTTTAAATATATTGTTTTTACAAAGTTTACAATATTAATATTAATTTTAAAAACATGGTAAAAATAAATTTAAAAATCTTTTTGTCTTTTTATCCCACTTAAATCAATCAAATATTATCAAAAATATGCGCCCCTCTTTTCGGTAAAGTAATTTCGGTTCCAAAACCTAATTTAACTCATGACGAATTTTTGAAATATTTTGGGTTGATTGATTAAAGATATTTATACCTTAAGAATAAACGTTAAATTTCGCAGTGATGTAATAAATTTTTGAATGATATCAATAATTTCGGTCGCCAAACCTAATTTTATTTAATACCAATTTAATACTTTTTAGCGAACAAATTAGCGTTTATTATCAAAAGGTTAAAAATAAAAATAAAAATAAAAACTGTACAGACATACCTGTGGAATAGATTTCTTAGTTATATGATCTATCCCATTCATAAGATAGTCGGTTTAATTGATTTTCCATGGCTACATAGGCGTAACCTCGAGCATTCAGTGTCTTTTCTTCTAAACATATGAACGGTCCGTCTCTGCATAAAGTAACAAATTCGGTATTTGAATAGGTTTGATTATTTGAACATTTACCTCCATGTGACCATTTTCCGCATTTGTGACATCTTTCTAGGTGTCGTGCTCTTCTTTTCGCTGCGGATTTTGATTTTCCTTTACCAAATTGTAACTTATTATCTTCGCATCTGGATTCTTTTCTAACTCCGTCCATTCTTTCTCTGATTACTGATACTAATTCACTCGGTAGTATGTCATTATTTCTTTTAGTGATCAAAGCGTGTAGCATTAGACCATGGTTTAGTTCACAGGCAGTCTTCATTTTGTAAAAACCTAAAAAAAATAAAAATTCAGAATGGGGGGAGAAGACTAGTTCTTTAGGGTCTGCTAGGGAAAGACCATTCGGGTTCCATTTTCGAGAACTACACGAAAACAGACAATCTAACTCTAACAGAAATACATATTATCCTTTAAAGACTTGATTCTCCCCACACTTAGTTAGCTGTGGTGTCGAAATTGTGATTAACTTCGTTGTCGACTTCCATCGGACCATGTATGTAATGTTTAACTCTGTGACCATTAACTTTAAATTCAATCCCTTTTGAATTTATTAATTCTATCGTTCCGTATGGGAAAACTCTTTTGACTATGAATGGTCCAGACCATCTTGATTTCAATTTTCCAGGAAATAGCTTGAATCGTGAATTGAAAAGAAGAACTCTGTCTCCTTCTTTAAATTCTTTTGAACTTCTGATTCTTTTATCATGCCATTTCTTCGTTCTTTCCTTATAGATTAACGAATTTTCGTATGCTTCATGTCTTAATTCTTCTAATTCGTTTAGTTGACTTAATCGTAGACGTCCAGCTTCATGTAAATCAAGATTACATGTTTTCAAAGCCCAAAATGCTTTGTGTTCAATTTCTACTGGAAGATGACATGCTTTTCCATAAACAAGTCTAAAAGGTGTGGTTCCAATTGGAGTTTTGTAGGCTGTTCTAAAAGCCCAGAGTGCATCCTCCAATTTAATGGACCATTCCTTTGGATTTGATCCTACGGTTTTCTCTAGAATACGTTTTAAAGCTCGGTTGGTATTTTCAACTTGTCCACTTGTTTGTGGATGATATGCGGTGGAGATTTTATGAGTTACTCCATATCTTTTAAGAACTTTCTCAAGTTGATTATTACAGAAATGAGTACCCCGATCACTTATTAAAGCTTTCGGTGTTCCAAACCTTGCAAAAAGACGTTTTAAAAAGTTGACTACAACTCGTGCATCGTTAGTTGGGAGAGCTTGTGCTTCCGACCATTTAGATACATAATCAATGGCTACGAGTATATATAGATTATTATGAGATTTTGGAAATGGACCCATAAAGTCAATACCCCAAATGTCAAATACTTCACATACTTGGATGACATTTTGTGGCATTTCATCACGTTGACTTATTTTTCCGGCCCTTTGGCATGCATCACAGGATTTGCAAAGAAGGTGTGCGTCTTTGTAAATTATTGGCCAATAGAATCCAGCTTCATAAACTTTTCTTGCTGTTAGTTGAGGCCCATAATGCCCTCCTGTTGGTCCTGTGTGACAATGGTTTAATATTTTACTAGCTTCATCTCCAAATACACATCGGCGTATTATTCCATCGGGACAACTTTTAAACAGATGTGGATCTTCCCAGAAATAGTGTTTTATATCACTGAAGAATTTCTTTCGTCTTTGGTACGATAATCCTTTTTCAAGGAATCCACAAACTAAGTAGTTTGCATAGTCTGCAAACCATGGGATTTCATTATAATCTATCTTCAATAGATATTCATCAGGAAAGTTGTCTTGTATGGCTGATTCATTTAGAACTTCTAATTCGGGATTTTCAAGACGAGAAAGATGATCAGCGGCGAGATTTTCTGCTCCTCTTTTATCTCGGATTTCAATATCAAACTCTTGTAAGAGTAAGATCCAACGGATTAATCTTAGTTTAGCATCTTGTTTTGAAAATAGGTATCTAAGAGCAGAATGGTCGGTATAGACCACCGTTTTTGCTAGAACGAGATATGATCGAAATTTGTCAAAAGCAAAGACAATAGCAAGGAGTTCTTTTTCAGTAGTTGTATAGTTCGTTTGTGCTCCTTGTAACGTCTTACTAGCATAATATATAGGTTGAAATCGTTTTTCAATCCTTTGTCCTAAAACGGCTCCCATTGCAAAATCACTTGCATCGCACATTAGTTCAAATGGTAGATTCCAATTTGGTGTTATCATGATCGGCGCATTAGTGAGTTTCTCTTTAAGAATATTAAAAGATTTGATACACTCATCTGAAAAAATGAATGGCGCATCCTTTTCTAGGAGTTTATTCATAGGAGTGGCAATTTTAGAAAAATCTTTTATGAAACGTCGGTAAAAACCGGCATGCCCTAGAAAACTCCTAACTCCTCTAACATTGGTGGGATGTGGAAGTTTAGCAATTACATCTACTTTAGCTCTATCCACTTCAATTCCTTCTTTTGAAATTTTATGTCCAAGAACGATGCCTTCTTTAACCATGAAATGGCATTTCTCCCAATTAAGTACTAGATTTGATTGTTCGCATCTAAGAAGCATTCGTTCAAGATTAGCTAGACATGATTCAAATGTATCACCGAAGACTGAAAAGTCATCCATGAAAACTTCCATGCATTCTTCTATCATGTCGTGAAAAATCGCCATCATGCACCTTTGAAAGGTTGCAGGGGCGTTGCAAAGTCCAAATGGCATGCGTTTGTAAGCAAAAGTACCATAAGGGCACGTGAATGTGGTTTTCTCTTGATCTTCGGGTGCTATTGGAATTTGAAAATATCCGAAAAATCCATCTAGAAAATAATAGTAACTATTTCCGGCTAATCTTTCCAACATTTGATCTATGAAAGGTAAGGGAAAGTGATCTTTTCTGGTGGCGTCATTTAATTTTCTATAATCAATACACACACGCCATCCTGTTACAGTCCTAGTAGGAATAAGCTCATTTTTCTCATTTGTAATGACAGTCATGCCACCCTTCTTAGGCACGCATTGAACTGGGCTTACCCATGGACTATCAGAGATTGGATAAATTAAACCTGCATCTAGCAGTTTAATAATCTCTTTCTTAACTACATCTTGCATATTAGGATTTAGTCTTCGTTGGCGTTGCACATACGTTTTATGACCTTCTTCCATAAGGATTTTATGTGTGCAATACGAAGGACTTATTCCTTTAATATCATGAATCTTCCATGCAATGGCTGGTTTATGAGCTTTCAACACAGAAATGAGTTGTGATTTCTCATTTTCAGTAAGAGAAGACGATATTATTACAGGTAATTCAGATTCACCATGTAAATAAGCGTATTCCAAATGGTTTGGAAGTGGCTTTAACTCTAATTTCGGAGGTTCTTCTATCGATGATTTATATCGATATCTGTCTTCTTCTTTTAGCATTTGAATTTCTTCTGTTGTTGGTTCATATCCATTAGCTATAAGTGTAGCTAACATTTCAGCTTCATCAATTGGTTCATTACCTTCTCCTAAAGAACATTCTCCTGTTCCTTGTAATTCTGGAAATTCTTCTAATAATTCTGCATGTGCATCTATAGTTTGAATATAATAACATGTATCATCTGCAGATTGTGGTTGTTGCATTGCTCTATCAACTGAAAAGGTAACACTCTCATCCTCTATACTTAAGGTCAGTTTCTTACCGAACACGTCTATCATTGCTTTAGCCGTGTTTAAGAATGGTCTTCCTAATATGAGAGGAACTTGAGAATCTTCTTCCATGTCCAGAACAACAAAATCTACTGGGAATACTAAAGTACCAACTTTAACTAGCATGTTCTCCATTATCCCTCTAGGATATTTTATTGATCTATCGGCTAGTTGTATGCTTATTCTAGTTGGTTTTAATTCTCCAAGGTCTAGTTTAGTGTATAGTGAATACGGCATTAGATTTATACTAGCACCTAAATCTGCTAATGCTTCTATTGAACTAAGACTACCCAGAAAACATGGAATTGTGAAACTTCCTGGATCAGATAGTTTTTCTGGTATCTTATTCAACAGCACTGCTGAACAATTAGCATTCATAGTAACAGCCGAGAGTTCTTCCATTTTCTTTCTATTTGAGATTAGATCTTTCAAGAATTTAGCATATCTAGGCATTCCTGAAATCACATCAATGAAAGGAAGATTTACATTTATCTGTTTAAACATATCCAAGAATTTGGATTGCTCGGCTTCAAGTTTTTCTTTCTTCATTTTACTTGGGTAAGGAAGTGGTGGTTGGTATGGTTTAACATAAGGTTTATCCTTAACTGTGTTATCTTTATTAACCTTCTCAACTACCGGTTCTTTTTCCTTATCTTGATCAGGTTGTGGTTCTTGTGGAGTAGGAATAGCTTTATCAGAAGTTACAGGTATTTCAGGTGGTTTAAGTGTTGTACCACTTCTTGTGGTAATGGCTTTAGCTGTTTCATTCCGGGGGTTAGCATTTGTATCACTAGGTAGACTTCCCGGTTTTCTTTCACCTATTAACCTTGCTAGGTTACTTACTTCTTGTTCCAGATTTTGAATAGAAACTTGTTGATTTCTAAATGCTTGAGCATTTTTTTCATTGGTTTGTTTCTGAGAGGTGAAAAACTGCGTTTGAGTTTCAACTAGCTTCGTCATCATATCTTCTAAATTCGGCTTTTTATCATCGGTTTTTTTGAAAATTTGGTCTTTGCTGATTGTAATTATTATTGGATACTTGTTGATTGCTAGGACCTTGTTGGTTGTTGTATGGAATATTTCGGTTATAATTCTGGTTTTGATTGTAAATCGGTCTTGGCGGTTGATAATTATTCTGATAATTATTTCCAGGCCTTTGGTTTATGTATGAAATATTCTCTCTTTGTTCCATTGTTAATTCAATACTGAGACAATCTTTTGTCAAATGTGGTCCTCCACACTGCTCACAACTAATTCGTATTGAGTGAATATCTTTAGTCATCTTTTCCATTCGTCTCTCCACAGCATCTATCTTTGCGGAAATGGAATCTAAGTCATGGCTAGAATCGGCTCTAGCTGCTTTAGATGATCTAATGATATCTTTTTCTTGGTGCCACTCATGTGAGTGGGAAGCAGTGTTATCAATAATTTTGTAAGCATCAGTTTCGGTTTTCTTCATAATAGAACCACCAGCTGCTATATTTATGTCTTTCCTTGTAGTGATGTCGCATCCTTGGTAGAATATTTGTACTATTTGACAGGTGTCTAAACCATGTTGCGGACATCCTCTTAATAACTTTCCATATCTTGTCCACGCCTCATATAGAGTTTCATTTGGCTTCTGTGTAAACGTAACAATTTCTGCTTGAAGTCTTACGGCTTTAGATGCAGGAAAGAATTGTTTAAGAAATTTGTCAACTAAAACATCCCATGTATCGATCGCCCCTTCAGGTAACGATTCCAACCAATCTTTGGCTTCTCCCTTTAAAGTCCAGGGAAATAACATGAGATATATCTGTTCATCCTCCACTTCTCGGATTTTAAATAGTGTGCAGATCCTATTAAAGGTACGTAGATGTTCATTTGGATCTTCCTTCGGCGTACCACTAAATTGGCATTGATTAGTCACCTTGTGTAGAATTTTTCCTTTGATTTCATAATCTGGCGCATTAATGTCTGGATGAGTAATTGCGTGACCTTGGCCAGTGCGTTTAGCTCTCATTCGGTCTTCCATACTTAAAGGTTCCAGATTCTCCATAATTGAATTTGTTGAATCGGTATCACTAGATGATTCTGATTTAATGGTTCGTTCCTCAACAATCTCTGTTTGAATGATTGGTGGCTCCGGAGGAAAGTTTAGTGGTTCAGGATCTACGAACCGTTCCTGAATATTTTCTGGATTCTCAATTGTGAGGTCGGGTTCAAAAAATGGATTATCAGAAATTTGAACTGAAGTACTTGGTCGACTGGATGACGATTCTAAAGAAAAATCAACGGCGGTTATATTTGCTAAATGTCTTGATCGAGTTACAGGTGGTGAACGTACAAAAGGTGGTGAACGTCTTGCTCGGTGCATTCACTGAATATCCTATTAGTTTTTAAAAAGGAAAGAAAAATTATATAAGTTATCCAATCAATAGACTTTTCTGATTTTGCCCACGTTTCGAATAGCCAAAAGATGCAGCAGAGGGGCAGGATTCGTTTGGTCTCAATATAATTGAGGACTGTTTGGCTCCAATAACCCGGTCCACGTACAAATCCAACTATTACTACGAACCAGAAAATTTTGATGCCTATCAATTTAACCACTTAAAATAAATTTTCGTAATTTTAAGAAAATTTAGATAAGAAGTAGAAAAAATTCTAAGTCCTAAAAACTAGAATGGCGAGAAATAAGAGAGAAAAAGAGTTCGTCGCAAAAGGTCGAAAAAGAAAAAGGGTTGAAAAATAAAAGGTGACGAAAAAAAAATAAAAGAAACTTATAAAACTTAAAAATACTTGACTAACCTAATCTTATTACTACAACTAACTTAAAATTATAATCGCAAATTGAAATTACTAATTGGAATGATAATTGATACATAGTAAAAGGTGTCTAAAAATATTAAAGCTTACAGGAAAAACTAAATCCCAAATGGAAATAACTTAAAAAGAAACTAAAACTTAAAAGGGCGTCGCAAAATTCTAAAGCACCTAAATCTTAGTCTAAAGAAAAAGCACTTAAGGAATTCTACGGCAAAGCCTAAAAATCTAGGAGTAAAAATAACTATAGCAAAAACTAAGTTTAAAATTAAATATGAGATAAAAATACAAATATTACGCTAAAACGATTAAAAAGGGACAAAATATAAAAATATACAAAAAGTTGTAAAAAGTACAATTTTTATAAAAATATTATTTTTATATTATTTATTTAATAAAACCACTAATTTTACAATTTAATAAAACTAATTAATACTAAATACATAAATTAAATAAAAAGTAAAAATTAAAATAAAATTAATTATAATAATAATAATAATTAGGGTTAATAATAATAATTATTATTAAATAACCCGTAATTAATGCTGAATTAGGGTTCTGTCGCGTGTCAGAGTCACTCCGCGAGTCGCGGTAATTAATGCAGAAAACCCCGCGAGTCGCGGGGTTCAGAAATTCAGATGACAGCTTATTAAATTCGACGCGTTTTTCTTTATTTATTTTTTTTTATTTTCTGTTTTCTGTTTTTAAATAAATAAAAGATATTTAAATAAAACTTATATTTTTATAAACTAAAATAAAAATAAAGAAACTTATAAAACTTAAATACTTAACAAAATCTTTAAAATACTTATATTTTTGTTTTTCTTTTTATATTTTTGAATAATTAAAACGTATTTTTACAAAAACGAATTTTAATAAAAGTTAACTAAAAATCTCTTTTTTTTTTTTTTAATATTAGCGTTGCGCTTCCGGCGTTTAAGAGGGTCCCGGCAGCAGCGCCAAAAATACTTGATGTCAAAGCTAAGGTATACGAAATAGTTTATATTTTACTAGGAAAAACTATTAAATACGATACAATTTTACACAAGATATTTATTTATTTATAGAATGGATATACTTAAACCTTGCTACAACACTTATAGGCAGTGTACCTAATCGTACAGTAGTGTAGTTTTTAGTAAGTCCGGTTCGTTCCACAGGGAATCTTTTTTAAACAAAGCTCAACGCTATATTAGTTTACTTTTATAAAAATACAAATATATATATATAAGTAATATTATTATTATAAAGGGGGGTTTTTACCGTTTAATGACCGGTTTGTCGATTTTAAAAATTTAGTCGCAGTTAAAACCAAATGTAAAATATTAAAAATAAATACAAGACTTAAATTAAGCATAAAGTAAATACCGATAATGAAATTGCGAATAATAAAAGTGCGATAAAATAAACTTGCGATAATTAAAAAGTACGATAATTAAAAGTGCGATTAAATACAATAACAATAAAAATGCGATAATTAGAAGTGCAATTAAATATAAAGTAAAGGAAATTAAATATGAAATAAAAGAATTATGCTTATTTAAACTTCCGTAATCATGATGTTTGACATGTTGATTTTAGTTTTATG
This sequence comes from Rutidosis leptorrhynchoides, assembly GCF_046630445.1. Classification (NCBI taxonomy): domain Eukaryota; kingdom Viridiplantae; phylum Streptophyta; class Magnoliopsida; order Asterales; family Asteraceae; genus Rutidosis; species Rutidosis leptorrhynchoides. The sequence goes on along the minus strand of NC_092339.1, from coordinate 286,951,039 downwards.
CCCATGGGTTAATTGTCCTTTGTCCTGGATTATTTAATATGTCCGTCTGGTTTTTGTCCATAACAGTCCATCAGTCATAAATATAAAGTGCGAGTGTCCTCGTCAAATTATCCTTATACCCGAAGTTAAATATTTCAACTAATTGGGGATTCGAATTGTAACAAGGTTTTAATACTTTGTTTAATGAATACACCAGGTTATCAACTGCGTGTAAACCAAGGTTTTACTACTTTGTTAGCAATTACACCAATTACCCTTGAATGTAATTTCACCCCTGTTTTAATTATTCTAGTGGCTATTAATCCATTCCCGTGTCCGGTTAAATGAACGATTATTCGTACATATAAATACCCCGCCCATCGTGTCCGATCGAGTGTATATGGTAATTTATAGGGACGCCCAATTGTAAATCTTTATATTAACATTAACAAACTTTCATTTAGTTAAACAAATATAAAGCCCATTAATAGCCCATAGTCTAATTTCCACAAGTGTCGTTCTTTTGTCCAAACCCCAATTATGGTACAAAGCCCAATTACCCAATTTTAGTAATTAGCCCAACATCATGATTACTTCGTTTTAAATAAGCATAATAATAACTTAGCTACGAGACATTAATATAAAAAGGTTGAACATAACTTACAATGATTAAAAATAGCGTAGCGTTACACGGACAGAATTTCGACTTACACCCTTACAACATTTGCTAACATACCCTTATTATTAGAATTATAATTAAAATTAAAATTAAAATATAAATTATATATATATATATATATATCGTATGAATGAGGAGAAAAAAGATGGATATTTGCGATCAGAATTCGGTTGGCTTTATAGGCATTTTTTCATTTTGGGGCTCCGCGACTCGCGGCCAATTTTGCCTTCAAACTCCGCGAGTCGCGGAGGTTACTTTTACAGCTCAGAGGAGTTTGGCTCTTTGTTTACCGACGGTTTATAATATATATATAATATATATATATAATTAATATAATTAATTATATATTATATTATATTTATATACATAGTTAACTTGTAATTTTTAGTCCGTTGCGTCGAGCGTTAAGAGTTGACTCTGGTCCTGGTTCTGGATTTTCGAACGTCCTTGCGTACAATTTAATATCTTGTACTTTGCGTTTTGAATCTTGTACTCTTGTAATTTCGAGACGTTTCTTATCAATAATTGGAACCTCTTTGATTGTCTTTTGTACTTTTGAGCTTTTTGGTCGTTTGCGTCTTCAATTCGTCGAATCTGTCTTTTGTCTTCACCTTTTATTATTTAAACGAATATCACTTGTAAATAGAACAGTTGCAATTAAAAGCTTGTCTTTCTTGAGGAATAATGCTATGAAATATATGTTCGTTTTTAGCATTATCACATCATTACTTGTTCTTTGTTATTGTTTAATTACTTACTTGTAGTTGTTTGTTGTTGTTAAGGATCAAGTTCTCTAACTTGTATCTTCATGTAATCTTGGTTACTTTCATCTTTTATTTGTAAAGAACCAAGAACAAGAATCTAAACTTTCTAGTTTATGGTTCTACACTTAAATGTTTTAAAGATTTAAAGTTCATAAGTTTCATTATCATACTTGTGTTCATGTTTGTAAACTTAAGGTTTACTTTCTTAAAGATCAAAGCCTTGGCTTGAATCTTTCTATGTATGAACAACTATGAACTTGTTACTTGTAGATTTAGTTTATCTCTTCATTTTATGTACTTTAAAGTTGTGATGTTGTTAATTTGGTCAAGTATTACTAGTTAATCTTGATCTCATATTTCTTGAAACTAAAAGTTAACTTTATAAGTTCAAGAACATGGAAGTATAACTTTCTAGTTATAACTTCATATACTTATGAAAGATCTAAGTTTCTATAACTTATGGTCTTCTAATTTTGTTGTAAATAAGAGCTTACAAGCTTACTGATGTTAAAGCGAAGGGGTATAAAATACTATTAATTTTTACAAGGAAATACTATTAAATACGATACAATTTTACACAAGTGATTTATTTATTTATAGAGTGGATATACCTAAACCTTGCTACAACACTTATAGGCAGCGTACCTAATCGTACAGTAGTGTAGTTTTTAGTAAGTCCGGTTCGTTCCACAGGGATCTTTAGCCAAGCTTAACGCTATATTTTTAACTTATAATTGTAAAAATACAAAAATATATAAGTAATGTTATTATTATAAAAAGGGGGTTTTTACCGTTTAATGACCAGTTTGTCGATTTTTAAAACTTTAGTCGCAGTTAAAACCTAATGTAAAATATTAAAAATAAATATAACTTAATTTAAAGCGTAAAGTAAATAATGATAATGAAATTGCGATAAATAAAAGTGCGATAAAATAAAATTGCGATAATTAAAAAGTACGATAATTAAAAGTGCAATTAAATAAAATGACAATAAATAAAAGTGCGATAATTAAAAGTGCAATTAAATATGAAATACAGAAATTATGCTTATTTAAACTTCCGTAATCATGATGTTCGACGTGTTGTTTTTAGTTTATTCCCATGGGTTAATTGTCCTTTGTCCTGGATTATTCGATATGTCGATACGAATTTGTCCATAATAGTCCATCAGTCATAATCATAAAGTGCAAAAGTCTTCGTCAAATTATTCTTATTCCCGAAGTCAAATATTCCAACTAATTGGGGATTCAAATTGTAACAAGGTCTTAATACTTTGTTTAATGAATACACCAGGTTATCGACTGCGCGTAGTCCAAGGTTTTACTACTTTGTTAACAATTACACCAATTACCCTTGAATGTAATCCACCCCTGTTTCAATAAATCTATTAACTATTAATCCAGTTCCGTGTCCGGTAAAATGAACAATTATTGGTATTTATAGATATCCCGCCCATCGTACCTAGTCAAGCGTATGTGGTTATATATAAATATGTCAAATTATAAGTCTATATATTAAATCAACGAGGTATCATTTAGTGAATATAAAACCCATTAATAGCCCATAGTCTCATTTCTACAAGTGTCGTTCTTTTATTCAAACCCCAAATATGGTACAAAGCCCAATTACCCAATTTTAATATTTAGCCCAACATCACGATTACTTAGGCATTAAATAAGCATAATAATAACTTAGCTACGAGACATTAATTTAAAAAGGTTGAACATAACTTACAATGATTAATAATAGCGTAGCGTTACACGGACAGAGTTTCTACTTACACCCTTACAACATTCGCTAACATACCCTTATTATTAGAATTAAAATTCAAATTCAAATTCAAATTCAAATTATAATATATATATATATATATATATATATATATATATATATATATATATATATATATATATATATATATATATATATATATATATATATATATATATATATATATATATATATATATATATATATATATATATATATCGTTGAGTGATGGAAGAGAAAAAGATGCATTAAACTGAGCCAAAACACGAAAAATTTATAGATGTGGCCTGCTACCTACTGCCATGCGATCGCATGGATTTTTGCCTTCCAGGCCATGCGATCGCATGACCCCTTTTTCCAGCTCACAAGAGTTTGTTTCCTAGCTTGCCGACGGATTAATAAATAAATATAATATATAAATAATTTTAAGAATTATTTAAATATTATATTATATTCATGTGCATAGTTGACTTGTAATTTTTAGTCCGTTGCGTCGAGCGTTGAGAGTTGACTCTAGTCCCGGTTCCGGATTTTCGAACGTCCTTGCGTACAAATTAATATCTTGTATTTTGCGTTTTGCGTCTTGTACTCTTGAAATTTTAAGACGTTTCTCATCAATAATTTGAACCACTTTGATTGTACTTTGTACTTTTGAGCTTTTTGGTCGTTTGCATCTTCAATTCGTCGAATCTGTCTTTTGTCTTCACCTTTTATTATTTAAACGAATATCACTTGTAAATAGAACAATTGCAACTAAAAGCTTGTCTTTCTTGAGGGATAATGCTATAAAATATATGTTCGTTTTTAGCATTATCAAATATTCCCACACTTGAGCGTTGCTTGTCCTCAAGCAATATAGTCTTGAAATAAAAACATACTAGAATCACTTCTTAATTCTTCACACTTTGTACATCAGTGATTTCTATACGGCGGTATGAACAATTGTAGTAACGATGTGGTTTACAGTCCCACATGACTATAAAAATTTAGATCCTTAAGAAAATTGGATCTTTATGAAAACATTTGATCTTTTAAAAATACGATCTAGCTTTTTCCCTAGATAAGTTTTCCGGAATAACCCTTCACCGGTGTTTGCAAATTATTTTTGTGGGTTTTGTGGGTTTCAGATTTTAAAATTTTAACTCAAAACTTGCGGTTTTGTGTCACCCACTTGCTAACCTTGTATTAGGAAAGCAACACGTCCAGTATACTTGCTCCGTATATTACCTTTCGATAAACTACCGTCCGGTTGTAAAGGAAAGCGTTGAACAAGCAACTGTTAAGGCAATGTCCCCTGACATGCTTTTAATTATGGTCTATAACGTGTCGGATGCAATTACTATCCTTTGTAGGAGCAATAGTAAAGCTCACCCTATAATTTTTCGGTCTGGCACAAGGTCCTGTCTTCGACCATGCTATGCAGCCACCGTTCTTACGGTTGACACCCGATTTGGTTCAGGTGACCTAATGAATTCCAGGTGAATTCCTAGGATTTTACGTTCAACGGTAATGAGTGCATTGAAAATTGGTTTTCAGAAAAAAAATCGGTTTGTATTTTGATCAAAATATTTTCTCGTTCAAGCTCGAGTTTAGATATCATTGAATTCCATGAGTTTGTAATTCTCAATCTTTAAGGTCAATCTCAAGGATTGAGTAATATCAGGCTTATAAGCTGATTTTTAATCTTTAAGGAGATTATCCTTTCTGGGGGTCTGATTCATTAGTCTTATCAAGCTAATTTGCATGGCGCCATCCCCATTTTACGAGACAGATCCTCTCATGGTTAGGATAAGTCTGACCACTTGGCGACCATGTTTGATGCTGAGGTCCGTGGATTTCCTGCTGATTTTAGAGATGACTTTTCAAGATTTTTCGTCAACCTACAGCTGGTCTGGACGACAACTTCCTGACCTAAATCAAGAAGCGCGTGTCTTTTTCGAAAGACTTTGCTTCCTTTTAATGATGGAATTGATTCATCATGTAGATCCATCTTTTCATTCAAAGGTATTACAATAAATCGGGTAAAACTGATTAGTTTAGTCCAAAGCAAAAGTACCTGCAATAATCTGTACCAAATATGTGATATGTGTTTTAAAGAAATTGGTAAATTCTTCCCACACTTAGCTTTTATTTATTCTTTTCTTTGCCTTTTTATTCTCTTCTATTCCATTTTAAATGAATTCAAGCATTTTAGGTTGTTTCTCCATTTATGTTCTCTCCGAGGTAACAATAATTTCGGCATTAACACCTAGTTTTATCGTTCATAAATATGTATAAACATGATTTTGAATTCATTTGGTTGAATTTTTTTTTCAAATTTTCACAAAATTTGGCAATTAAACTAAGTGTAAACTCGAGAGAATTTATAACCCTTCCCCACACTTGAGATCATGCAATGCCCTCATTTGCATGAAATCAGACTATAATTATAAATTCATGAGGGTGATTAGTGTAGAAAAGTGATTAAAAATACCGAGTTTGCAAACATATTATTTTATATCACATTTGATATTTTGCGTATTGTCGTCAAAATTAGTAGCTTTTGCTGAACTTAATGTCAGTCTTTGAAAGTGCGCTGTTTTACCATGTTTTGTATATAAGATAAACTAAAAACATATTTATAATATATATATATATATATATATATATATATATATATATATATATATATATATATATATATATATATATATATATATATATATATATAAACCTTTATTTATTAAAACAATTTAAATGAATAGTTTTTTTTAAATTTTGTTTCCTTTTACTTTAGGTAGTTTCGGTATGTTTACCTAGTCCGTCCCTCGACAAAATTTAAAATTTGTCGTTTTTAAAGCGATTGTTTTAAAAGCAAAGATTTTTGTTTTTTTTTTTATTTTTTTGTATACTTTAGATCAATAAAATTAAAAATAATGATAACAGAATTTTTCGCCCCGCCCTCGGGTAAAGCAATTTCGGTTCCATGACCTAGTCTTCAACTTACGATGAATTTTAGAAATCATTTTTTTAAACTTAATGAAATAAAGTAAATTTTGTTTTTAAATTCACACAAAACTTAAATTGAAAAAGCGTATTAATTTCATACAAAACCTACAAAACAAAAATTCAGGATGGGAGGAGAAAACTAGTTCTTTAGTGTCTGCTAGTAGAAAAGACCAATCGAATTCCATTCTCGGAACTACACGAGAATAGAAAAACTAACCCTAGACAGCATTATTTCTTAGAACATTTGAATCTCCCCACACTTAGGTAGTTGTGGTGTCGAAATTGTGGTAAACTTCATCGTCAATTTCTCTTGGACCATAATCAACTTGCATATCTGTGACTTTTGCTTTAAGCCATTGGTCGGATTCATGTGTAATATCCACAAATTCAATTAGTTTCACCTTTTATTTAGGCGAAATATTGGATACTAACCGATTACATAACTTAAAGTTCCCCTTGGTTCTGGCATCGCGGATCCGTTTAATAAGTTTCTTCATTGAACTATTAATAACGGGGTCATTTAATTTCGCATCAACAACGGGATTCTTTGTTATCAAGTCATCATTAGGTGTTACTTCATTTTCCCCACACTTAGACATTTTATTATTGTTAAGCACTACCGTTGGAGTTGGTAAAACAATATGGTTCTTATCAATCATTTTTGTTGGTTCAACGGTTTTGGTTGGTGGAGATTTAGACTTTCGACTCACAAAGGTGATCAATTTTTCATCATTACTAAGTGTCGTTCTACCTTTTCTTACATCAAATAACGCTCTGGTGGACGCTAAGAATGGTCGACCTAAAATTAGAGGAATGTTTGGGTCCTCTTCTATGTCAATGACAATGAATTCGACTAAAAAGGTTAAATTACCCACTTGAACGGGTAGGTTGTCAGCAATTCCAACTGGGTGCCTAATGGTTTGATCAAAGAGTCGGACACTCATCTCTGTTGGACTTAACTCACCTACTCATAATCTCTTATATAATGAAAGAGGCATAACACTCACACTTGCACCTAAATCTGCTAGTGCATCATACATGACACAATCACTAAGTAGACAAGGAACAATAAATTCACCCGGATCACCCAACCTGGGTGGAGGTTTCGGTGGAACTGTCTTCTTCGGGTTTATTTTTACGATTTTTGTTTCTTGTACTTTCTTATTCTTCTTCTTCTTTCCAGAGGTATCACAAACTTTATTACCTATTACTTGCTCATACTCAACTCCTTTTCTTGGAAACGGGATGGGTGGTCTGTATGGTACCACCACTGGCTTTACATACTCGGGTGGTGGTGGTGTTGTAACTTCTTCATTGTTACTCACATCGAAAACCTTCCCATCTTCTGGTGCTGGTTTTTCAGAATTCGTTGAAACCATATTAACATTCTCATTCCGAGGATTTACTTCAGTGTTACTCGGTAGCTTTCCTTGTTCCCTCTCACTCATCATGCTAGCAAGAGTACCTACGTGTTTTTCTAGATTCAAAATGGAAGATTGTTGAGTTCTTAATGACTGATCAAACCTCTCATTTGTTTGGGTTTGAGTTGTAATAAATTGTGTTTGAGATTCCATTAGCTTTGCCATCATTTCTTCTAGATTTGACTTTTTCTCTTCGGTTTGTTGGGGTGGTTTATACAAGCTAGGTCTTTGTTGATTGAAAGTGTTATTTTGAGTTGGTTGGTTATTCGGACCTTGTTGGTTGTACGAGTTATTGTTGGGTCCATTTCGATTGTAAAGAATGTTTTGATTTCGATTGAAGTTTGGCCTTAGCGGTTGATAATTATTTTGATAATTATTTCCTGGCCTTTGGTTCATGTAGGAAACATTCTCACGTTGTTCCATTGTTTGCTCAATGTGACAATCTTTCGTTAAGTGTGGTCCACCGCATTGCTCACAACTGATTCATATTGCGTGAATATCTTTAGTCATCTTTTCCATTCGTCTTTCGAAAGCATCTATTTTTGCGGAAACGGAATCAAAGTCATGGCTAGAATCGGCTCTAGCCGCTTTAGATGAATGAAAGGTATCTTTTTCTTGATGCCACTCATGTGAGTGGGATACTGTGTTATCAATAATTTTGTAAGCTTCACTTGCGGTTTTCTTCATAATGGAACCACCAGCTGTTATGTCGATGTATTTTCGTGTAGCAATATCGCATCCTTGGTAGAATATTTGTACTATTTGATAAGTGTCTAAACCATGTTGCGGACATCCTCTTAACAATTTTCCAAATCTTGTCCACGCCTCATATAGAGTTTCATTTGGCTTTTGCGTGAACGTAACAATTTCTCCTTGAAGTCTCACGGCTTTAGATGCCGGAAAGAATTGTTTAAGAAATTTTTCAACTAAGACATCCCATGTATCAATCGCCCCTTCAGGTAACGATTCTAACCAATCTTTGGCTTCTCCTTTTAAAGTCCAGGGAAACAACATGAGATAGATCTATTCATCCTCAACTTCTCGGATTTTAAATAGAGTACAGATCCTATTAAAGGTTCGAAGATGTTCGTTTGGATCTTCTTTTGGCGTACCACTATATTGGCATTGATTAGTTACCATGTGTAGGATTTGTCCTTTGATTTCATAATCTGTCGCATTAATGTCTGGTTTAATAATGGCGTGACCTTGGCCTGTGAGTGTGGCTCTCATTCGGTCTTCCATACTTAGAGGTTCCGTTACTTCCATAATTGAATTTGTTGAATCTGAATCACTAGAGGATTCTGATTTAACGGTTTGTGGTTCAAGAGGAATTATTAGTGGTTCAGGATCTTGGAATTGTCCTTGAATATCCTCCGGGTTCTCAATTATGAAGTCGGGTTCAAAAAATGGATTATCGGAATTTTGAATTGGAAAACTTGTTCGACTAGATGATAATTCTAAAGAAAAATCAATAGCGGCAATATTAGCTAGATGTCTTGATCGAGTTACAGGTGGTGAACGTACAAAAGGTGGTGAACGTTTTGCTCGGTGCATTCACTGAATATCCTATTAGTTATAAAAGATAAAAATTATATAAGCTATCAAATTAATAGACTTTTCTGCTTTTGCCCACGTTTTGAATAGCCAATAGATGTAGCAGGGAGCCAGAACCCTTTAAATCGGAAGCTCACAACTCAGCCACTAATAAATCCAACTATTACTACGAACCAGAAAATTTGGATGTCTATCAATTCAACCACTTAAAATAATTTGTCGTTGAAATTTAAAGAAATTTTAGAGAAGAAATAGAAAATTCTATGTCCTAAAACTAGATCGGTGAGAAATAAGAAAGAAAAATAGCGCGTCGAAAAACGTCAAAAAATAAAAGGTCGAAAAAAATAATAGGCGTCGAGAAATAAAAATAAGAAAGTAGCGCGTCGATACTTAAAAAGGAACTGTGAACTAAGAATTAAAAGTTGCGTCTAAAAATATATTAAAGCTTAGAGAAATACTATATCCCAAAACGGCAATAACTTAAAAAGTACTAAAATATAAAAACGGCGTCGCAAAATTCTAAAGCACCTAAATCGTAGTCTAAAGAAAAAGCACTTAAGGGATTTAACAGCAAAGCCTAAAAATCTAGAAATAAAAATAACAATGGCAAAAACTATGACTTAAAAGTAAATACGAGCGAAAAATACAAATATTACGCTAAAACAAACAAAAAGATACAAAATATAAAAAATAATCTTAAAGTTGCAAAAAGTACAATTTTTATAAAAATATTATTTTTATATTATTATTTTATAAAACTATTAATTTTTATAATTTATTAAAACTAATTAAACTAAATAATACAAATTAATAATAAAAACTAAACTAATTAATTAAATAAACAACCCTAATTAGGGTTTTAATTATAATAATTAAAATATACTCTGTAATTAATGCAGAATTAGGTCAAGTCTGGCGTGTCAGTGCTACTCATGCGATCGCATGAGATATACACCTCTGGGCCATGCGATCGCATGGCTATTGGATCCGGGCCAAGATCTGGGCTGCTACAGTGATCGGGCCGAGTGTTTTTTTCTCTTTTTTTTTTCTGTTTTAATTTTTTGTATAAAATATTTATAATAAAACTTATATTTTTACAAACTTAAAATAAAAATAAAGAAACTTTATAAAACTTATATATTTAACAAAATCTTTAAAAATAAATATATAGATATTTTTCTTTTATATTTTTGTATATTTTTGAATTTTTAATATTTAAAACGTATATTTTTTTATACAAAGAACTTAATAAAAAAAATCTTTTTTTTAGATAGCGTTTCGCTTCTGGCGTTTAAGCTTTCCCCGGCAGCGGCGCCAAAAATACTTGATGTGTGCGAGGTGATGTATAAAATACTATTAATTTTTACAAGGAAATACTATTAAATACGATACAATTTTACACAAGTGATTTATTTATTTATAGAGTGGATATACCTAAACTTTGCTACAACACTTATAGGCAGTGTACTTAATCGTACAGTAGTGTAGTTTTTAGTAAGTCCGGTTCGTTCCACAGGGATCTTTAGCCAAGCTTAACGTTATATTTTTAACTTATAATTGTAAAAATACAAAAATATATAAGTAATATTATTATTATAAAAAGGGGGTTTTTACCGTTTAATGACCGGTTTGTCGATTTTTAAAACTTTAGTCGCAGTTAAAACCTAATGTAAAATATTAAAAATAAATATAACTTAATTTAAAGCGTAAAGTAAATAATGATAATGAAATTGCGATAAATAAAAGTGCGATAAAATAAAATTGCGATAATTAAAAAGTACGATAATTAAAAGTGTAATTAAATAAAATGACAATAAATAAAAGTGCGATAATTAAAAGTGCAATTAAATATGAAATAAAGAAATTATGCTTATTTAAACTTCCGTAATCATGATGTTCGACGTGTTGTTTTTAGTTTATTCCCATGGGTTAATTGTCCTTTATCCTGGATTATTCGATATGTCCATACGGATTTGTCCATAATAGTCCATCAGTCATAATCATAAAGTGCGAAAGTCTTCGTCAAATTATTCTTATTCTCGAAGTCAAATATTCCAACTAATTGGGGATTCGAATTGTAACAAGGTCTTAATACTTTGTTTAATGAATACACCAGGTTATCGACTGCGTGTAGTCTAAGGTTTTACTACTTTGTTAACAATTACACCAATTACCCTTGAATGTAATCCACCCATGTTTCAACAAATCTATTAACTATTAATCCAGTTCCGTGTCCGGTAAAATGAACAATTATTGGTATTTATAGATATCCCGCCCACCGTACCTAGTCAAGCGTATGTGGTTATATATAAATACGTCAAATTATAAGTCTATATATTAAATCAACGAGGTATCATTTAGTTAATATAAAACCCATTAATAGCCCATAGTCTAATTTCTACAAGTGTCGTTCTTTTATTCAAACCCCAATTATGGTACAAAGCCCAATTACCCAATTTTAATATTTAGCCCAACATCACGATTACTTCAGCATTAAATAAGCATAATAATAACTTAGCTATGAGACATTAATTTAAAAAGGGTGAACATAACTTACAATGATTAATAATAGCGTAGCGTTACACGGACAGAATTTCGACTTACACCCTTACAATATTCACTAACATACCCTTATCATTAGAATTAAAATTAAAATTATAATATATATATATATATATATATATATATATATATATATATATATATATATATATATATATATATATATATATATATATCGTTGAGTGATGGAAGAGAAAAAGATGCATTAAACTAAGCCAAAACACGCGAAATTTATAGATGTGGCCTGCTACCTACTGCCATGCGATCGCATGGATTTTTGCCTTCCAGGCCATGCGATCGCATGGCCCCTTTTTCCAGCTCACAAGAGTTTATTTCCTAGCTTGTCGACGGATTAATAAATAAATATAATATATAAATAATTTTAAGAATTATTTAAATATTATATTATATTCATGTGCATAGTTGACTTGTAATTTTTAGTCCGTTGCGTCGAGCGTTGAGAGTTGACTCTGGTCCCGGTTTCGGATTTTCGAACGTCCTTGCGTACAAATTAATATCTTGTATTTTGCGTTTTGCGTCTTGTACTCTTGAAATTTTGAGACGTTTCTCATCAATAATTTGAACCACTTTGATTGTACTTTGTACTTTTGAGCTTTTTGGTCGTTTACGTCTTCAATTCGTCGAATCTGTCTTTTGTCTTCACCTTTTATTATTTAAACGAGTATCACTTGTAAATAGAACAACTGCAACTAAAAGCTTGTCTTTCTTGAGGGATAATGCTATGAAATATATGTTCGTTTTTAGCATTATCACTTACATACATTTTTCAAGTTGAAAATCTAAGTTTCATAACTTATGGTTTCATTAAAGTAAAGATTCAAGTTCTATAACTTAGTATCTAACTTAAGAACACTAGATCTAGACTTTCTAGTCTAGGATCTTTAAGATCTAGCTAAGATCTATGTAACATCCCGCATTTTTCCGTTAAATTATTTTAACGCCCGTCTTTTTATTTTAATAATATCCTTCGTAACTAGATTCTTATCCTCCGCTAGCTAACATTCTTAATATTTCCATTATCGGATTATAACGTATCCCGTACTCTCGTGTAATTCAAAATATTCGTTCGGCAAATTCCCGCACCCGACTACAAACTTGAGGGACAAGTTTTGCCATTTAACCAAAAAGATGACTAGTGGTTGACTAAGTCAACCACCTCCCACCATTTTCCACCATTCATCTCTTTCTCTTTTCTTTTTCCATTTTCTAAATACTTCCACCAAAACTCTCTCAAACACCAAAACAAGAATTCATCATCTAAATTCGGATTTGGGAGCTAACATCAAAACAAATTACATATTTGGAATCCTCTCTTCATCCTCTACAACTTGATACCAATTTCATCTCATTTGGGTAACTTTCTAAAATCACTAGATTTTGTGTTCTTGATGTTTTTGATTTATAAAGTTGTTAATTAGTGTCTATGGCTCAAGTCTAACATGAATATATGATTTATATGCTCGATTTGTTGTTTTGGAGTAACTAGCATGAACTTGAAAATGGGTATGCTTAATCTTTGATTTTGGATGAGTTAATGTTGTTAAATTGTTTAAGTTCATGTTTTAATTGTGTTACTAGTATCACTAGTTTCGTTTTGATGCGTAGGTTGATTAAGAAAACTTTAAATACATGATTATTGATTTTTGTGAATTTTGGTTAGGGTTTGATAAGCCTAAAACGAACTTTTGATGTTTTGGATGCCATGAAATGTTATTAGTAAGTGTTTAGTTGTAATGTATGTTTCATTACCTTCAAAACGGCATAACATATGTGTGAATTGGATTCCCGAATCTTAAAAATAAGTTTTGAGAACTTGAGACTTTGAAAATAGATTTTTAATGATCACTTGACGGGAAATCGGTTATTGAAAATGATGTTTTTGGTTGGTGAAATGTATTTAGTTGTGTTCTTTGTCAAATTACCTTTCTAACGATATAAGATACGAGTTCTAAGTATTAGCGGTTTGCGAGTTATGCTTGAAAGTGTTTTGATTTGAGACTTGGACATTTGAGACTGACCAGGTACCAGCTCCCGTGTATTGTCGCGTCGCGGCGATCCTGGGTCGCGGCGCGGCCTAAGCCGTATTCAGGTTCTGACCTACATGTCAATAATATGAAAAATGTTTGGCACCCTATGGACCTCCGATTCACATGTAACTTATTCTAACATGCTTATATATGACTCCTAACCTCAGAAAAATAGTTCGGGACCCGACCCGAACATGTTGACTTTTTCGTTGACTTTGACCCGACCGAAGTTCGACTTTTGTCAAACTTAACCAAATGATTATGCAACCTTCCTAACATGATTCTATACTTGTATCTTGCATGAAACTTGACAATTTGATTCACATGCTATATAATCGAGTCGTAACGAGCCATAGAATTAATTGAACATCTTTGACCGATCGTGATTACCGTTATTGATACAACCCTAATTGTTTAGGTCAAGACTATCGTTTATCTTTGCGCGCGTTTACTTGTTGAAGTACTTTATTACTCTTGCACTCGAGGTGAGATCATAGTCCCACTTTTACTCTTTTGAACTTACATTTGGGATGAGAAAACATAAACATTACTTTTAAACTATGTGAACACAAGTAGAGGAAAACAAACATTCTACATACGAGTTTAGAACGAAATCCTCAATTCGATTATCATTAGTTACTCTTGCAGTGTGTAAGTGTAGGCGTGAACTTATGTTGTATGGCCATATGGGTTTGACAAACCCTCATCTTGGACGGTTCGCTACCGTCTGCGGATGAAATATATTTTCGAGAAACAGTGTTGTTCTAGCACTATTAATGGGGTATCAACGGACGGAATGTTAAGCCTTGATAATTGGGTGCTCGTGAATATTAACTTTTATAATGTACTACTATTTTATAAATGTTGCAAATCTTGTGGTTCGACTTACTTTTACTCACTTACTTACTTAAACCTATGATTTCACCAACGTTTTCGTTGACAGATTTCTATGTTTTTCTCGGGTCTTTGAACGCTATGTGAAACATGTTTCCGCTCATTATTTGATACTTGCTTTGGATGTCGAGTATACATGCATTTCATGGAGCGTCTTTTGACTTTATTTAAAACTGTGTCGCATAGGTTTCCTTTATACTTATAACTTTGTAACGTAACTTTCGGATGAACAATTCTTGTAAACTGTGAAACAAATATTTACTTTTGAAAGGAATGCGACATATCTTTGGTCAAACGTCATTTTAAAGACTTATGATCACGCAATGGGACCTAAGTAGTCGGCGCCGTCAATGACGATTTGGTCGGGTCGCTACAGATGGTATCAGAGCTTTGGTTGTAGGGATTTAGAGTTCATTGGTGTCCACCCCGAGTCATAGGGTACATTAGTGAATCTAGACTACAACCGGCATATAGACTTGAAGTAGGAATTACTTGACTACTTGTGCATTTATACTCAAACTCTTCTATCATATCTAACTCATATTCGATCTTGATCTTACGTTGATAAATTTTGTTGACGCACCACCTTGACCTTATGAAGTAATGTTAAATGCACATGTGAATCAGGGTAATATAATTTCCGGGATTATATTACGGTGATTCACATGGACGTTCCGACATTATGACATAAAGAATTTAAGGCGAGTCAAGGAAAATTTTTCTCTCTATCCTTATTCCATATCACGGTTAGTATTGTTGAGAATACTAATCAACGATATTCTTGTGTTATGAAGGAACAATGGCTCACCAAGGCCAACACGATACTCCTCCCGAAACTCTAGAACAAGCTCTTCAACGAATGATAACCACCGCCGTGGGTGAAGCCGTGGCCGATCACTTTTCCAACAACAACAATCATGGAGCCGGTAATTCAAGCGAGAGTTGCTCCTACAAAAACTTCATGAAATACAAACCTCCCACTTTCGATGGAACTGTGGGACCAGTTGCTCTCACCCGATGGTTTGATTAAACAGAAGCCGTTTTTAACATAAGCGGTTGTCAGGACCAAGATAAGGTCAAGTTTTCCACCCTCACTCTTATCGGTATTGCTCTCTCATGGTGGAACACGTATATACAATCAGTGGGTATCGATGAGGCCCTTACACTCTCTTGGACCGAATTAAGAGAAAGAATGATCACCGAATACTTCCCGCGCGACGAGACTCGAAGGCTCGAACAGGGTCTAAGGAATTTAAAAACGGTCGGGAATGACCTCGAAGCTTATAATCAACGGTTTACCGAACTAGTCTTAATGTGTCCAAATCTCATGACTCCCGAATCCCTAAGAGTCGAACTTTACATGGATGGCCTCCCGAAGAGCGTTCAACACGGGGTAATTTCATCCAAACCCGCCAACCTACAAGTGGCTTTAACGATGGCCCGCCAATCTATAAAAACGGTGATTGAAATTGAAGCACCGACACCAACGGCCAAGGACCAACCGGGTAACAACAAAAGAAAATGGGAAGCCTCTTGTCACACCCCCAAATTAGGGCCTAGGGTATTTGTGACTAATTATATCAAATCACAGTTGTATAAACGAGAACGACTCTATATGAGACTTTTTGAATAAAACATTTATTAATAAAACAGCGGAAGCATTAAAAGTTTTACATCAAATTTAAACTGAAATAATAATAATAGTCTTAATGCAAAGTAAATGTAATGAAATGAAGACTCCATGTAGCAGCATTCAATTCATCAGGTAGCAATCATGGCAATCATCTTATTCGTCACCTGAGACAAAACATGCTTAAAGTGTCAACCAAAAAGGTTGGTGAGTTCATTAGTTTATCAAAATCAATCATTTCCGTTATAATAATAGGCCACAAGATTTCAGTTTCATAAATATCCGTACACTAGCAAGTGTATAAAAGCATTCTATAAGTTGTAGGCACCCGGTAACAAGCCTTAACGTTCATGTTTTACCCTCTGAAGTACACCAGATCAGGTGTGTTTAAAATAACCTCGAAGTACTAAAGCATCCCATAGTCAGGATGGGGTTTGTCAGGCCCAATAGATCTATCTTTAGGATTCGCGCCTACCGTACATAGACAAGTAGTTTAATGTTACCAAGCTAAGGATATATTTCTGGTTTAAACCCACATAGAATTAGTTTTAGTACTTGTGCCTATTTCGTAAAACATTTATAAATCAGCGCATGTATTCTCAGCCCAAAAATATATATAAAAAGGGAGCAAATGAAACTCACCTTAAATAGCAGTTGAAGTATTCCACGCAAGAAAGGAAAGTAAAGCAAGTAAGTGACCGAGATATCAACTAGAAGTAGTTCTTTAAGAGAGAAATGAGAGATTAAGGTGTAAGTTTGAAATGAGAAATGTATGTGGTATTTATAGTTGAAAATGTTAGGTAAAAAAAAATTTAAAATAAAATAAGTAAATCTTAAAAGTTAAAATAAGAAAAATTATTTTGTATTTTTATTAAAAGTAAATCTTAAAAGTTAAAATAAGAAAAAGTAGTTTGTATTTTTATTAAAAGTAAAATCTTAAAAGTTAAAATAAGAAAAAGTAGTTTGTATTTTTATTAAAAGTAAAATCTTAAAAGTTAAAATAAGAAAAAGTATTTTGTATTTTTATTAAAAGTAAATCTTAAAAGTTAAAATAAGAAAAAGTAGTTTGTATTTTTATTAAAAGTAAAATCTTAAAAGTTAAAATAAGAAAAAGTAGTTTGTATTTTTATTAAAAGTAAATCTTAAAAGTTAAAATAAGAAAAAGTAGTTTGTATTTTTATTAAAAGTAAATCTTAAAAGTTAAAATAAGAAAAAGTAGTTTCTATTTTTATTAAAAGTAAATCTTAAAAGTTAAAATAAGAAAAAGTAGTTTGTATTTTTATTAAAAGTAAATCTTAAAAGTTAAAATAAGAAAAAGTAGTTTGTATTTTTATTAAAAGTAAATCTTAAAAGAAAAGTAGTTTGTATTTTTATTAAAAGTAAATCTTAAAAGAAAAAGTAGTTTGTATTTTTGTATTTATTTATTAAAAGTAGATATAGTTTTGATTTTTTTTTTTTATAAAATTCTAAAAAAACAAAAATTTGTTTAATATATTTCTAAGAACATTTAACATTTTATTTCTATATTTTTTTAATTATTAAATACGAATTTTATATAAAAATTATTATTATATTTAGTTTTTATAAAAATTAAAATTTATGATTATTAATTTATAGTTTTTATTAGTTTTATAAATGTTATAATATTATGTATTATTTAGTTAATTATATATTCTATTAACTAAATAACAAAAGTAATATAAATATTATATATATATTCATTGATGTAATTATGTTATATTATATATCATAATCTTATTTATAATATTTATAATTATATTATTTATTTTAAGCGTACGTTTATTCGGTCAACGTTAAATTTATTCGTATATAACAACTCTAGGTATTTTAGTAAAATCGGAAGTCGAAAAGTGAGGGTTGTTATACTACCTACCCGTTAAAAGAAATTTCGTCCCGAAATTTATTTTTTGCCATCAATCGGCGTTGTTCGTACCTAGACGAGGATATTTACGTTTTATCTGGTCTTCACGTTCCCAGGTAGGTTCGGGGCCTTTCGTGAATTCCAACGGATAGAATACTATTCTGTTTCATGCATTTAAATAATACGAACCCTAATTTCTTACAGGTTCTTCTATAAAGTGCATTTTATCATTAATGCGGAGGTTATCTAAAGGATTAATAAGAGTGTCATTTGACTAGGTTATCCTCAAAAGGGATGATGGTGTTATATGAGCATTTTAGTAAACTGAACACATGAAATGTGTTAATAATAGTATTGAGCTTATTTAAAACTTTGAGTGTTTATGTCACAATATTAGGGTAGACAAAACAGAGAGTAGTTCATGAAAATTATAGTCATGAAGTTTGATAGAGATCATCATTGTTAACAAGAATATTGTAATGATGAATATAAGTTGAAAAAATAAAGTTTTATCACTACTGAATAATATGGATAAAACAATTTGATTATAGGAAGCGTATAAACGAAGCTATTGTAAAAGAGTGAATGAGAAATTAAATGTTCGCCTTAACTTTTGACGTAGTCACGATTGATTTTCGGAATTCAAGAGATTAAAGGAAATCTTCGTAATCCATAAGATTTGATTCTCCGGTAATTAAGGAATTTGAAATTTTCTTTGATTAAATGAGGTGAATTGCTTCAATTGCAGTGTTTGGAATTTTGCTATAAATTAGCTTCTTCCATTTCATTATCTTCACCACTTCTATACTTTCTTCCTCAATTCATACTTCCAAAGATTGTGAGAATGCTCCATCCAGTTCTTATCCTGGATATTTTTCTGACTATCATTTCAGTCATTCTTCTTTTTCATTTACCACTAGAGGAATTTGTTTTCTTCTACTATTACCTTGGGGTTATATTGTTTTTAATTCTCCCATGTCTTTACGTTGCAATACGTATTGATATACACGGTTTGTAATTTCGGTATTGTTATCGGGCTACATATTTTCCCTTATATGTCGGAGCTCTTTGCCTTTTTATTCTCCTCTCGACTCTAAGTAAAGCGAGTAATGGTCCAGAATTTGTAGGTATGAAGTTTCGAATGGACCTACTGTTCTAAGCGTAATATCACGATTTGATTTGGTAAATTACCAGAATTACTGAGGATAGAACTATCAAGAATATATTTTCTTGATATGTTCAGAGATTAAGTAGAATGTAAGAGTCGTGTAACATGGCAAATGATGATTATAAAGTCTATGAATCATCATCTTCCATTAAAAATTTAGCATGACTTACTGTAATATAATTACGTTGGCCTGACGTCATTATATTATACTAACTCATGCTTCAATTCTCAACACTACTTCAAATCATTCAAAATTTGAATTTAAATTTTACGGAATATAGAAACTTAAACAGTTTTCCTTTATGATGTAATAAAGATATTGCAAAGAGATAATTAATTGCGGACAAGAATCGTTATGAAGATATCTTTAGAAATATCGAGGATATTTATAACGAAAGATACGATGATATTTTAGAATTTCTAAAATCGATGGATAATGAAGAAATTCTTCTGTAAGGATTTAGAATGCGTAAAAAGATCTTCTGTGATTTCCTTCAGAAATCGAATCATCTAGATTCTTTGGTTATAGGTTTAGTCCTTGGGATTTGTCCTTGGTCTCCTTCATGTTTTGCTCAATCCGTCTTTCAATACCATATATTCTTTTGAGCTTTTCCAACACACAATTCTTTATTATCAAGCTTCTGGTCATTAAGGCCATCTACAGCTTTTGCTGCTTCATCAGCATTCTCAAGGTTAACTGATCTGAATCATTGATTATCAATCCGATATGTTTTCAAGGATTTTGAAGAATGTACAATGTAATATATTAATGTGAATGTTAGATATTTCTTGGGTATTACCTACCCGTTAAAATATTTTCACAATCAACAGTTTGTACAAAAGAATTTTTAAATACAATTTTTATGAAAATATACATACATATATATTTTCTTCAGATGTAATTATGGATTTAATAAGTTAATATAATATTAAACTCATTTGATTTACGATTGAAATGAGAATAAATAATCTCCAAAACTTTAGAGATTACATAATCGTCGCGGAATATTTCTTTAATGAAGTTATGAATCAATACTTCATCGTTCATTGTTATTAATATACCTCAGTAAATGATGTTGATGCTCTTGGATTTCTTGTGAAATTCATAAGGCACAAATGATGTTTTCGAGAAATTTTTGAGTACATCGAAAAATAGGAGTGTAAAATCACACATGCATTTGAATAATACACTTAGTTTATTATGAAATGGAGTTTATTGTACTGAAGCAGTGATTAATGATTGTTAAGTCATTAACGAAGGATGTACATCATAGCGTATTAGTGATATGAATTAACCAAGTAGTACATACTAGTTAAGATTCACACGTAATAGTTTAGTACGAAAAGATTTATTATTGTTCCAAACCATATATATATAAAGTATACATATATAATTCTTCAGGAAGAATGAGTCAATACATCTTAACTCATTATTACTAATATTCCTTAGTATCTATGGGCATATGATGTCGATGTTTGAGGCACCGATTATGATGTTGAGACGTGGGATGCTGATGTTGTTGTTGGTGAAGCTGATGCTGTTGTTGGTGATGCTGATAGTACTGGTGGTGCTGGTGCTGCTGTTGGTGCTGCTTGTGGTACTTGGTTAGTAAGTGTGAGCCTAGCTACCAAATCGCACACTATTTCCTCCAGGGTTTCTACTTTACGCTCGAGTCTATGGATTTGTTCTACCCATTCCTCTGTAAGGTTTGTCAATTCTTGATATTTAGTTCGAAGTCTTCTAACTTCTTCTAATAACCCTTTCTGGTTAGAATTCGGGAGTATAGGACGAATATTGTCGTTGGTTACATCGAGTCGACCTTCGAGGCGAAAAATCCTTGCGAAAAGAGTGAAAACGGTATTGCGAACAGGTTCGCCGGTAAGCGGATCGAGTACTCTGACGTTTGGTGGTAAGTTTGGCTCGTGATAAGGAGTACCTTCTTCATTTCTCCATAGGGTGAGTATTTCGCGAACCCATCCCCATTTTCTAAAGAAATCACGGTAATTGATCGGTGGGTGTGCTCCTGTCACGCTATCTTTGGAGCTAGAAGAACTTGAGGAATTAGGTGAGAAATCCATATTATGTGTTTGGAATAGGGTTTGATATGAAATGGGTGTTGAATATTGAATGATATATTCGTCTCCTTGAATACGTATATATAGCAGAAAGATTTCCGTAATTTACGGAGGAAATTTAGGAAAAGTGTTAGACAAGGTCTATTGGGAATAGATATGCTAAGATATGATTTGTCTATACTCCAATAATGGCAGTATGACGTGTCGAGATTATAAAATGATAAGTATGTAATCTAATAATCTTTCGATTAAAGACTTTCAATTCGTATACTGTGATAACCCAATGACATTTCCCGATTCGCAAACCGATGCATAAAGGCATAAGGCATATAGGTTCGTGATATAACAGGGAGTTATATACGTTTGAGTATGAATTATAGGAGTTTCAAAAATCTTGGATAATATTTCATGTAATACATATGTAATACACAAAACCAGGATAGATGACTAAGTGAGTTGTTCTTAATAAGTTCACCACTTATTAAGTGCGTAAGTGACTAAGTGTTGTATGATCACTATAGTCAAGTTTGATATTGTGCACCATACCCAAACATCTATGCCACCGCCGAGTCACTTGAATGATCAATTGTTACCGGTTGGCCCAGGAATTCTCGACCAAAATCTAAGTTTGGCATTCGAAATCCACAAGCGTCCCATAGTGGTACCAAGGATCACCCTAGGCCTTAAGTAGCGTTGACGTTCGAGTAATTTCACATTATCGTGTATGTTATAATCTTAAGATTTAAGTATAGTTTCTAAGGTATAGTGTAGCATTTATCAATTAAAGGCAACAATTAAAGGCACTATGGTCAAGGAAAGTTGTAGTCCTACATTGCTAAGGTACCTAATTGTATAAGGCACACATAAAATGCAATCTTGGTTCTCTACAACAACCTGCTCTGATACCAATCTGTCACACCCCCAAATTAGGGCCTAGGGTATTTGTGACTAATTATATCAAATCACAGTTGTATAAACGAGAACGACTCTATATGAGACGTTTTGAATAAAACATTTATTAATAAAACAGCGGAAGCATTAAAAGTTTTACATCAAATTTAAACTGAAATAATAATAATAGTCTTAATGCAAAGTAAATGTAATGAAATGAAGACTCCATGTAGCAGCATTCAATTCATCAGGTAGCAATCATGGCAATCATCTTATTCGTCACCTGAGACAAAACATGCTTAAAGTGTCAACCAAAAAGGTTGGTGAGTTCATTAGTTTATCAAAATCAATCATTTCCGTTATAATAATAGGCCACAAGATTTCAGTTTCATAAATATCCGTACACTAGCAAGTGTATAAAAGCATTCTATAAGTTGTAGGCACCCGGTAACAAGCCTTAACGTTCATGTTTTACCCTCTGAAGTACACCAGATCAGGTGTGTTTAAAATAACCTCGAAGTACTAAAGCATCCCATAGTCAGGATAGGGTTTGTCAGGCCCAATAGATCTATCTTTAGGATTCGCGCCTACCGTACATAGACAAGTAGTTTAATGTTACCAAGCTAAGGATATATTTCTGGTTTAAACCCACATAGAATTAGTTTTAGTACTTGTGCCTATTTCGTAAAACATTTATAAATCAGCGCATGTATTCTCAGCCCAAAAATATATATAAAAAGGGAGCAAATGAAACTCACCTTAAATAGCAGTTGAAGTATTCCACGCAAGAAAGGAAAGTAAAGCAAGTAAGTGACCGAGATATCAACTAGAAGTAGTTCTTTAAGAGAGAAATGAGAGATTAAGGTGTAAGTTTGAAATGAGAAATGTATGTGGTATTTATAGTTGAAAATGTTAGGTAAAAAAAAAAAATTAAAATAAAATAAGTAAATCTTAAAAGTTAAAATAAGAAAAATTATTTTGTATTTTTATTAAAAGTAAATCTTAAAAGTTAAAATAAGAAAAAGTAGTTTGTATTTTTATTAAAAGTAAAATCTTAAAAGTTAAAATAAGAAAAAGTAGTTTGTATTTTTATTAAAAGTAAAATCTTAAAAGTTAAAATAAGAAAAAGTATTTTGTATTTTTATTAAAAGTAAATCTTAAAAGTTAAAATAAGAAAAAGTAGTTTATATTTTTATTAAAAGTAAAATCTTAAAAGTTAAAATAAGAAAAAGTAGTTTGTATTTTTATTAAAAGTAAATCTTAAAAGTTAAAATAAGAAAAAGTAGTTTGTATTTTTATTAAAAGTAAATCTTAAAAGTTAAAATAAGAAAAAGTAGTTTCTATTTTTATTAAAAGTAAATCTTAAAAGTTAAAATAAGAAAAAGTAGTTTGTATTTTTATTAAAAGTAAATTTTAAAAGTTAAAATAAGAAAAAGTAGTTTGTATTTTTATTAAAAGTAAATCTTAAAAGAAAAGTAGTTTGTATTTTTATTAAAAGTAAATCTTAAAAGAAAAAGTAGTTTGTATTTTTGTATTTATTTATTAAAAGTAGATATAGTTTTGATTTTTTTTTTTTTATAAAATTCTAAAAAAACAAAAATTTGTTTAATATATTTCTAAGAACATTTAACATTTTATTTCTATATTTTTTTAATTATTAAATACGAATTTTATATAAAAATTATTATTATATTTAGTTTTTATAAAAATTAAAATTTATGATTATTAATTTATAGTTTTTATTAGTTTTATAAATGTTATAATATTATGTATTATTTAGTTAATTATATATTCTATTAACTAAATAACAAAAGTAATATAAATATTATATATATATTCATTGATGTAATTATGTTATATTATATATCATAATCTTATTTATAATATTTATAATTATATTATTTATTTTAAGCGTACGTTTATTCGGTCAACGTTAAATTTATTCGTATATAACAACTCTAGGTATTTTAGTAAAATCGGAAGTCGAAAAGTGAGGGTTGTTATACCTCTCCATCGAGCAACTACAACAACAACTTCACCAAGAAGTCTTTCACCTCTGACGGCAAGAAAGGTTACGCCGGGTACCTACCTTATTGTGACAAGTGCCACAAACATCACTTTGGTGAATGTGGCAAGCTAATTTGCCGCCGATGCCAAGGAAGGGGTCATATGGCCAAACATTGTGGAAGTGCCACCCCCGTCACTCAAAAGGGACCCAACACACAAAAGTTGGTCACTTGCTACGCATGTGGCCAAACGGGTCATTTTAGGAATGAATGCCCAAAGAAGAAAATCAACCCCAACGTATGCGGCCGAGCTTCCAACATTTGCACCGAGGGAGCCCGGGATGACCACTAGTCACGGGTACGTTTCTTCTCAACAACACTTATGTTACTTGTTTATTCGATTCGGGTACCGTTAGACGTTTTATAACCAAGATTTTGACTCGGACTCTTTGCACTCCACCACTCCCCCTAGATATTACTTAGACCATTCAAGTGACCCACGGGAAAACTATTGTGTCCCACCAAATTTATATCAGAGGATGTACGTTAAACTTATTGGGTGGATAATTTGAAATTTGACTTGACACCTATAGAACTGAGGAGCTCAAAACCTATTCGTTAAGAAGAAATGTTTCCTATCATCTTGTATAGATTATTGTGAACTAAATAATTTCCAGTTAAGAGCCGATATTCTTTTTCCCCGTATCGATGACCTTTTGATCAAGTACGAGGATCTCGTGAGTATACCAAATCGATCTCCATCCTTGTTATCATCAATTGCGGGTTGAGGGAGACGATGTCTCCTAAACCATTTTCTGAACTCGCTACGATAGTTGTAAATCTCTCTTAGTACCGTTCAGTTAATCTAAGGCTCCGTCTGTATTCATAAGCCTCCGGAGCCGCGTGTGCAAACTTATCTAGACAAAATCGTTACCGTACTTATAATTGATGTTCTAAACCTATTCAAACGAAGAAGAAAACGAACAACATCTCCGACTTACGCTAGAACACTTGAGAAAAGAGCAACTCTATACCGAATTCTCCAAGTGAGAATTTTGGTTAAACGAAGTTCAATTTCTAGGCCATGTTGTTGGTAGTCAAGGTATTGCAATAAGTCTCACAATCGGAACCACACGTAATCGGGAAGCCCTCACGACTCTGACTTGTATTCGTAAAATCTTAGACCTCGCCGGTTATTATCGAAAAATTCATTTCCGACTTTTCTCGTGTTGCTCGTCCTTTAACCTCGTTAACTCGCTAAGGGAAGAATTAAACCTCTCTGTGTCCGAACTTTGAGCGTGATTATTTACACCAACCTTACTAGCTAAATTTGTGAAGCACAAGATGGAACTCAAATATGGAAATATTTCTACGTGAACGCCTGAAGGGCATACTCTCTCAACTCGAAATCAACGAAACTGAATTTCGTTATTTTGGCACGAAAAATTTGAATACTTAATCATGGACCCGATCAACCTCCTCGTCATCACATGCCATGTTACATAACTCTATTATCTCACCGTTACCGTCTGATATTACTGGGACTTAAGATAACACCCAATCCAAGGATACTTCACTCTTCTTTGACTTATCGTCCTTATGCTCCTGATATGGCCAACTACTACTCGACCCCGAACTATACAACTACGTGTTCTATCTCATTTTCCCACCAAGTCTCAACATTTGACCACTAGATGCGCGATATGGCTACCTCAGGATGTGAGCTCATCCTATTCTAAGTTCTCATTCCACTTCTGTCCTTTCGCTTGTACTTTTGTATAAGGAAGCCTTTTATATACTTTCTCAATGGAGAGAGAGGCTCATCATGTATTACTAGTATTCACCACGAGGGTGAATAACCCTGGCAAACGTTCTCTGTAGCCGATAAGGAACTTGTTCCAACGAACGTTTTCGAACCCTAACTAACTTGATCAAACATATCTTAAGGAATTCTATTCCAACACGGTTTACCATTGTCGATTATCTCGGATCACAATACTCGTTTCACTTCTGGTGTTACAAGAAGCCTTAGGAACACGTTTAAACATGGGTACCACGTACCATCCACAAACTGACGGAACAAGCAAACGTACGACTCAAATCTTGGAAAGGCATGTTACAAACTGGTATTGTTACCTTTAGTAGTTCCTCTTACAACGACAGTTACCATTCGTGTATTAACGCCGCACTTCCGAAACCCTATATGACCGCAAATGTCATACCCCTATTCGTTGGACCAAAGCATGTGGCAAGAAAATCACAGAATCCGAACTCATTCCAGAAACAACAGTTAAGACCGTTCAAGTTCGAGAAGGACTCAAGACGACCCGTAGTCGCCAAAAGGGCTATACCGATATTCGACGTAAACCTCTCGAATTCCAAGTCAGTAACCGTGTAATATTAAGAAAACGCACCTTAGAAAGGTGTAATCCATTTCGGAAAATTGAAGAAAGTTATATCCGCAATATTGATCCTTTCGAAATCATGTGGCGTATTGGAACCGCTTCCTACCGTTTATAACTTCAGATTCAATTAAGTATCTATTTACCCTACGTTCCATGTAACCAACTTAGAGACGTGTCCTGTGGAACAGGAACGTGCTACTCTTCTAGATAAACTTACTATCAATGAAAAACTTCTCTTCATAGAAAGACCGGTTGAAATTGTGAATCGTAAGACCAAGCCTTAATACAACGTAACACCCCGACTACCCAGATTCGTGGAAATGCCCAAGGACGTATCTTCACTTATTCGTAGATTGGACAACACAAGGTCTCAAGTAAGAGACATCGACCATTACTTCCAACTAAATTTCGGGACGAAATTTCTTTTAAGATGTGGGTAATGTAACATCCCGCATTTTTCCGTTAAATTATTTTAACGCCCGTGTTTTTATTTTAATAATATCCTTCGTAACTAGATTCGTATCCTCCGCTAGCTAACATTCTTAATATTTCCGTTATCGGATTATAACGTATCCCGTACTCTCGTGTAATTCAAAATATTCGTTCGGCAAATTCCCGCACCCGACTACAAACTTGAGGGACTAGTTTTGCCATTTAACCAAAAATATGACTAGTGGTTGACTAAGTCAACCACCTCCCACCATTTTCCACCATTCATCTCTTTCTCTTTTCTTTTTCCATTTTCTAAATACTTCCACCAAAACTCTCTCAAACACCAAAATAAGAATTCATCATCTAAATTCGGATTTGGGAGCTAACATCAAAACAAATTACATATTTGGAATCCTCTCTTCATCCTCTACAACTTGATACCAATTTCATCTCATTTGGGTAACTTTCTAAAATCACTAGATTTTGTGTTCTTGATGTTTTTGATTTATAAAGTTGTTAATTAGTGTCTATGGCTCAAGTCTAACATGAAAATATGATTTATATGCTCGATTTGTTGTTTTGGAGTAACTAGCATGAACTTGAAAATGGGTATGCTTAATCTTTGATTTTGGATGAGTTAATGTTGTTAAATTGTTTAAGTTCATGTTTTAATTGTGTTACTAGTATCACTAGTTTCGTTTTGATGCGTAGGTTGATTAAGAAAACTTCAAATACATGATTATAGATTTTTGTGAATTTTGGTTAGGGTTTGATAAGCCTAAAACGAACTTTTGATATTTTGGATGCCATGAAATGTTATTAGAAAGTGTTTAGTTGTAATGTATGTTTCATTACCTTCAAAACGGCATAACATATGTGTGAATTGGATTCCCAAATCTTAAAAATGAGTTTTGAGAACTTGAGACTTTGAAAATAGACTTTTAATGATCACTTGACCGGAAATCGGTTATTGAAAATGATGTTTTTGGTTGGTGAAATGTATTTAGTTGTGTTCTTTGTCAAACTACCTTTCTAACGATATCAGATACGAGTTCTAAGTATTAGCGGTTTGCGAGTTATGCTTGAAAGTGTTTTGATTTGAGACTTGGACATTTGAGACTGACCAGGTACCAGCTCCCGTGTATTGTCGTGGCGCGGCAATCCTGGGTCGCGGTGCTGCCTAAGCCGTGTTCAGGTTCTGACCTACATGTCAATAATATGAAAAATGTTTGGCACCCTATGGACCTCCGATTCACATGTAACTTATTCTAACATGCTTATATATGACTCCTAACCTCAGAAAAATAGTTCGGGACCCGACCCGAACATGTTGACTTTTTCGTTGACTTTGACCCGACCGAAGTTCGACTTTTGTCAAACTTAACCAAATGATTATGCAACCTTCCTAACATGATTCTATACTTGTATCTTGCATGAAACTTGACAATTTGATTCACATGCTATATAATCGAGTCGTAACGAGCCATAGGATTAATTGAACATCTTTGACCGATCGTGATTACCATTATTGATACAACCCTAATTGTTTAGGTCAAGACTAGCGTTTATCTTTGCGCGTGTTTACTTATTGAAGTACTTTATTACTCTTGCACTCGAGGTGAGATCATAGTCCCACTTTTACTCTTTTGAACTTACATTTGGGATGAGAAAACATAAACATTACTTTTAAACTAAGTGAACACAAGTAGAGGAAAACAAACATTCTACATACGAGTTTAGAACGAAATCCTCAATTCGATTATCATTAGTTACTCTTGCAGTGTGTAAGTGTAGGCGTGAACTTATGTTGTATGGCCATATGGGTTTGACAAACCCTCATCTTGGACGGTTCGCTACCGTCTGCGGATGAAATATATTTTCGTGAAACAGTGTTGTTCTAGCACTCTTAATGGGGTATCAACGGACGGAATGTTAAGCCTTGATAATTGGGTGCTCGTGAATATTAACTTTTAGAATGTACTACTATTTTATAAATGTTGCAAATCTTGTGGTTCGACTTACTTTTACTCACTTACTTACTTAAACCTATGATTTCACCAACGTTTTCGTTGACAGATTTCTATGTTTTTCTCAGATCTTTGAACGCTATGTGAAACATGCTTCCGCTCATTATTTGATACTTGCTTTGGATGTCGAGTATACATGCATTTCATGGAGCGTCTTTTGACTTTATTTAAAACTGTGTCGCATAGGTTTCCTTTGTACTTATAACTTTGTAACGTAACTTTTGGATGAACAATTCTTGTAAACTGTGAAACAAATATTTACTTTTGAAAGGAATGCGATATATCTTTGGTCAAACGTCATTTTAAAGACTTACGACCACGCAATGGGACCTAAGTAGTCGGCGCCGTCAATGACGATTTGGTCGGGTTGCTACAATCTAAGTTCTACAACTTAAGATCTTGATTATTTAGTTTACTTTCAAGTTTATAGCTTAATATTACTAGTAGAACTCATGTATGTGTCGGATCTAAGATCTTGATGTAACTTTGGTTCATCAAACTACTTACAACTCTTAAGTGAATTGTGCTACATATCTTAGACTTACACTAGTGTTATGATGGTCAAACCTTGGTTAAGATGATGCAAACCCATCAACGAGTTGTACACTTGAAGCTATACGCATCAAGGATGAGAACCGTGATGAGCATCAAGCACCAAGAACCCACCGGAACACCTTTACTTACTGTTTTTGGAATTGATCAGACTACCTGGGCTACTAGAAAGTTGATTTTCAGTTATTTCGGTTCGAGTAGATGATTTTTCGTTTAGATCTCGTCTTAATCCGAGTTACGGTTTAGGATCTATGGCCTCCTGAAAGTCACTACACCCTATTAACGTTGTGCTAAAATTTCTGACCTGCTCGCACTTAAACCGTCACCACGGTCAAACGAAGATGATTTGGGTTCTGGAAATTGGTCAGCCACTAGGGGACTCATATACGGAGCCATGGCCACTGGTCTTACCTCATTTCAGTTTGTATAGAGGTCGTGGCGACTGAACGAAGTCAGCCTTTGTTTCAAACCCTAGTCTTGACTTAAAACTTACTTTACACTTTTTGTTTAATGATGAATGATGATGGTACTTAAGACCTAATTTACATACTTTTAAACCTTCGGGAACGATTTACTGACTTAGTAACTTTTGACTTAGGTCGAGGACCTTCCGGACCAACCACTTGCTTACTTTTCCCGCGTATCAACTTTTACTACTTTCCACTGTGAGTTATAGCATCCCTTTTTACTTTAACTATTTTGGGACTGAGAATACTTGCGCATTTTATGTTTTACATACTAGGCACGAGTATTTAAACTTTATATATGTGTGGGTTATACAACAGCATAAACATTCCCCTTAGCTCGGTAACGTTTAGTCATTGGTCTTTGAACCGGTGAAGGCGAATCTTAGATATGGATCCATAGGGTTTGCCATCCCCACTCGGGCTAGTAGCGCTAGCATTTAACGGGTGTTTAATACTTCGTAAATATACGCACTCGCCAAGTGTACGTTTAGGGGGTTATAAACGTTAAGTTAGTTACCAAGTGCCCACGGTTATACATATACTTTTCATACTGTTTTGAAACGCTGTTTGAAGCACTGAAATCTCGTGGCCTACCTTACATTACTGTTATACTTAAACTATAGCTCACCAATCTTTGTGTTGACGTTTTTAAGCATGTTTTTCTCAAGTGCTTAAGGTTTGCTTGCTTCCGCTGTACTAGTCATGCTTTGTAGACACCCGCTGCACTTATTAGAGATATCACCGCATGAAACGTTTATTTTGCATTCAAACTATATTACTTTTGAAACGATGTATTGGTGACGACCTATGGGTCACGTACTATTATTGCTTGCTATTCGTAGAAGCATACTTTTGGTTGTTAAACATTTGACGTTGGTTAAAACGTCACTTCATTTTATGAATGCAAACTTATTTTGAAACATCATATAGTATTTGACCTTGTAATGATCGTGTTGTTGATGATTCGTACACGATGGTTTTGTACGGGGCATCACAAAGGTGGTGTTGGAAACTCATGGTGATGAGGTGATTGGTGGTGATGATCCTTGGTGATGCAGGTGGTTGTCCGGTGGTGGTCTAGGGTGGCGATGGTGGTTGCCGGTGTAAATTAGCGGTCGAGTTTAAGTGATATGTGCTCCTCTACATACTTGTGTGTATGTAGATATAAAGATATTTGATTTAGATATATAGATTAAAATAATAAATATAATAATAATATTTGAAATCACAAACGTGATCATTAGCAGCCATCAATTACTATTTCTTTACCGACAGTTACACGGGGTATCATATCGTGTCCATTGCTAAACAGTTAGTGTATAAAAGTGTTCCTAAAAATCCCAAATTTTTATATTAAGTTCATTTAATTATTTCAGTCATTAACTGTTTGAAACCTGACCAAAAAGGTTCGATAATTATTTATTTTCTGTTACAATTTATATGTACGGAGTACTAATATTTAAACTTAAAAAGGTAAAAAAAAATTTTTTAACAAATCTAAAATATTCGTAATCAATTTACAGTTCAACTTTTATCTTAATCCTTCGTATATATAATTTATATCTATATGAACACTAACGAAATATCAACCGAGTGTTACAGACGTTTACTATTTAAGCTCGAAATCGTTCATTTTCCATTTTCTCTCTCTATATATATAATCAGTTTTTAAATAACAAGTTTACCACATAAACATATGTTATATAATTTTAAACAAATAGATTTACTATAATTATATATATATATATATATATATATATATATATATATATATATATATATATACAAATAT
Source organism: Rutidosis leptorrhynchoides (assembly GCF_046630445.1). NCBI lineage: Eukaryota > Viridiplantae > Streptophyta > Magnoliopsida > Asterales > Asteraceae > Rutidosis > Rutidosis leptorrhynchoides. The sequence goes on along the minus strand of NC_092339.1, from coordinate 286,919,052 downwards.
TTGTTCGTGAATCGTCGGGAATGGTCGAAGCTAAATGAATGTGTGAAAACAGTTCAAAATTTTTGAGACTCAGCATTACAGACTTTGCTTATCGTGTCGGCAACATTTAAAGATCAAGTTTAAATTTGATCGAAAATTTCCGGGTCGTCACAGCTTCAATAAAAAAAATGAGCAAATTAATGTAGTTTGAAAAGCAAAGCAATTTATTACTAAAAGAACAAAACATACACCATGTACAAAGCAAGACATCATGCACCTACAGCAGATTTACACATTAACAGTGCATAACACAAAGAATAAAGCAATATACATAGAGTGAAAAAAATGCAAGTCTAACTAGAACACAAACTGTACAGACACGACAAAAAACTCACACAAACTGTACAAAAATAATCATCATAGTCAGATGTACAGCGACAAATTAATTAAGCAACCATTTATGCCATTTAGGTTTGTTTCTTTGCAAACGGTTCGATATTAACTCGTAGCTTTTTTTACTTGTATTGAATTTAAGATAACGGACCCGCAACACCACTTGTTTTTAAAAACCATTCGATTTCGGTTCTTTCAAATAGCATAACCGGTCACCCATTCAACCGATTGCCAAACTTGAACACCCAACTCGATCATATGCAACTACTTTTCCCACATAAAGTCTCATCCAAACTCAAGTTACTCAAGTACGTGGTGAACAAATTATTAAATGCTAATTTATGAATATAACTGTGAGTGGTCTAAGAAAATTTATGAATTTAAGTATAACAATTTATGCAAATACTACCTTCGTCAGATAATAAGTACGACTCTATCCGTGAATTGTTGTCTTTTTGTGTGATGTTCCAAGTTAATAATTCACTTCTAAAAATAGATAAGAAAATAATAAGGTAAAGTTCTTTTATATTTCTACTTTTATGTATGTAAAATAGAAGAATAGGTAAAAAAGAAAAAGGGTAAAACATGAAAGTGAACTATAAAAGTACAAGATGATAATAACATTTCTTAAACTGTGTGTTTTTTGTTCGGAGACTTAAATTGGGACTTATGGAGCATCTAATTTTGACTTTTATGAGTTTTTTTTATTTTGACTTAAAAAACAAATTATTTTATGATATTTGATTAAAATTAGGTTTTCGGTTCGTCGTGCGTTGCTGCAGACCCCATTGCATTTGTGATAAGGTGTTTTTTCAAATTTTTTTATTGCTTTGCATAATGTTTTTACAACTTGTGATAATTAAAATATGTAAAATGTAAAATACTTATTAAAGAGGGAAAATTGAAATAGTAAATTCAAAGGTGAAGGAAGAAAATACGAAAAGAAATAATGAGCAAGGATAAAAAAGAATTAGAAAAAATAAATCAAAGTAAAATAGAGAAGAAAAGAAGGTGTAGAGTGAAATAAAAAAGGTAAGATAGCTACACAAACACATGACCATTCAAAACACATGACCATTCAAATCAAAATAAATATTACATGTAGACCATATCATTCCTTTTAATATTGGGAATTTAATTATTTAAATACAAATAATTTAATATTAGTTTAAAAAGGGGGAAAAAAATATTACTCCCTCCATCCCACCACAAGTGTCCGCATTTTCATTTTGGGATGTCTCATTTCAATTATCCACTTTGTATTTCAACCAATGAGAAGTGATTATTCTGGAGAGAGAAGATTTCTGATTGGTGGTGAATGAAGTTAGTGAAATTTTCTAAAATTGTGTGCAAAACTAAGTGGACACTTGCAGTAGGACGGAGGGAGTATTATTTTTTTGGTAAACGAGTAACCCTCCAATAAACGAGCACATAAGCTCCTCATAGAAGGTAAAACCTCGAGTAATCATGACCCCCGAGCACGAGACCTGGTACCGGGTGAATTGCGCATTATGCACACCCTCTCGTCACACTCCCTTTTTGAATAATTTAGCATAGTCGGGAATTGAACCCGGATGATATGCTTCATTAGGCAATTCAGTGGTCACTCAGGCAAGTCTGTGTGGTTAAAAAAATAAATAAATAATTACTTAGTAAATTATCAAATATACATGAAAAGTCGTTTCTATTTTTTTTTTAGTATATAACTAGAATCTTATGAATATACATTTTGATTATACTTTTATAAATTATTATATACGGAGTACAACACAAATAAAAAGGGTTTAAAATTTAAATTTAAAAAGAAGAAATATTAAAAGTCAACAATGGAGTATAAGAGCTCACGGTATCCACACCGTTCTTGCTCGTCGATTTCAACGACGCCGCAAAATCAGACACCGCCCCACCGTCGAAACTCGTCGATTTCGTCCGTCGATTTCATCGTCGCTCAGGCGACGGTGATTTTTTATATTTTTTTTCTTTTTTTTTTCTTATCCTAATATTCTAATTGGTCCACCATTAAAATCAACCCCGAAATGGACACCGAAATGGACACCGAACGACACCCCACTTTAATCAGTTTCAAGGTCCATTTTCGACCTTGAAATGGACACCGAAAATGAACTACGAATACCTCGTGCCCTAAAAGAAAACTGTGTTTTCTTGCATGCCAAGTCGAACAAATGTTAAGACATGATTGATTAAGACAAATACTTACATTTTAGTCAAACCCCATTATAAAATTCAACACCCTTCTTCGCCACGCAAAATGAAAATTTCCAAGAGATTTCGTTACCTTTTTATCTATAAATATATTGAGTATTGTTTCATACATAATACGGAGTAACAAAAGTACTAGTAGTTTTACTCAAAGAGTCAAAATTAACAAAATTATTTCAGGTTCTTAATTAACTTTCATTCATCATCTCCAAGTAAAATAAAATGGCTATTTTTTCTAATCTCGTGTTCAGTTGTTTTTCGGGTTCAAACAAGGTAATTGACGACGAAAATGAGAAATATAACGTGTCACAAAAAGTTCAAAAAGCAGATGGCGAGCAGAAAGAGAAGGTCAAGAACAGAAAAAGCGCACCAATTCCAGTTGCTTACTTCCCTATGGGCTCCAACTTTTCACGCTTGTAACTAAAAAGGCTCAACATTACAGCAAGAAGTTTACAAGCTACTCGATCGATCTGTGTACTTTTTAGCGTATAACTATTATTGATGCATTGAGTTGCATGTATTAGACATATTAGCATAGACCCAAGTCCAAACGACTTGGGGCTAGCCTAACATGTCTGATAGCATGGACAACTGAGAGATATGTAATTATATGTCAATAAATAGTTGATGAATCCATCTTCATGGAGTTGTACGTCTCGAGTCTTAGTACGATGATGGAGTATTGTACGTAGAATAAATAGTGTTTAATTTCATATTTGTAATTTTTTCTCATACTATCTGTTTTCTTTTTTTGGGTAATGGGTTTTACCCGGTAAATATTATTTCAAAAAATAACAAATACAAATAAGAACAACGACCACAAGCGCGCCTTGCGGCCCCTCAAACAACCACAAAACAAGCTAGAACCTACACAACAAGACTAGCAAAACACAATAAAAACCTACGACACACCTAGAACGAGACATGGACCACTGAAGACTTCCAACTACAACCAACCCGATTTCATCGGGGCCGTAGGCTTAGATGTATTTTTCTCAGCCATAAACGTGGCCGTTTCCTCTTCGTCAGTTTCTATATCGCTCAGCTCATCCACTAGGTTATTATTAAACGGCCCAAATGAATTCTGAACCTTCACTTGCTTGCCATCAATAGCATCATCTTTCTTTGTACCACTTGGGCCTGCCTTATTAGTTTGTTGTTTCAAACCCGGTTTTAAAACCGACCTGTAAACCAACTTTGGTTTTTGCTTGGCCATCGTAAACCCTTCGCCTTTATCCTTGTTATTACCCGCATTTACCCCTTTTTTCTTACGTTTATAGACTTGCTGGAACCCCTTTTTTCTTACTATCTGTTTTCTGAGTATTAAATTATGATAAATCCTGTTTGATCAAATGACAAATGCTGCATCATATATGTACTTTATAAGTGCATGGTTTTAAGTAAACCAAGATCAAAGGGTGTGTACTAATTAATACGGAGTATGACTTCGGGAAATAATATGAATTGAATTACAGTGAATAAAGAATTAACATTTGTTGGCTAAAAACGAACTCAAACAACAATTTGTATATTAAAAATAACGATCATAAAAAATCATCGAAAAGGTAATGTCCACTTAGCAATTAGAACAAAACAAGATAAGTGTAAGAATAATAGTCACACTGGGTTGGACCTATTTCGAGTGAAAACGGATCAATCCATTGATTACGTATTCACATCCATATTCGATCAACTAAACATACATATTCATATCGAAATCCGTATTCGATATTCATCAATTTAGTTAATATCCAATCCACTGGTAGATCGAGACGGGTATATGCCCATTGAGTTGGATAATATAATTGATAAGTCCATGCCCCAGTCAGAAATAAAAAGTCATATTTATATAGAATAGTCAAAATTTTAAATGAGAACCAACAAAACAAGCAATGAGAACATAGGTAACATTTAAATCTAATTTCATATGTGAGTAGAGAGTCACTTATCGATGTAGGTTAAAGTTAAACGAGAGAGTTTTACGTGTGCTTGCTTTAATAAGAGTAAGGAAAGGCAAGTGGAGTTTCGCATTGAGTTGGTTCCTGGGGCTAACACCATTGCTAAAACTCCTTACAGTTTGGCGTCAACCGAAATGCACGAGTTGTTGAATCAAACCCAAGAGTTGTTAGAGAAGGGTTTTATCCAACCGAGCAGCTCACCATGGGGTGTCGCGATTTTGTTTGTGAAGAAGAAAGACGGTAGCATGCGTATGTGCTTTGATTACCGTGAGCTTAATAATGTGACGATCAAAATCGTTATCCGTTGCCTAGGATTGAAGACTTATTTGATCAACTTCAAGGTGCGTGTTATTTTTCTAAGATTGATTTGCGATCTAGTTATCATCAAATGCGGATCTGAGAGGAAGATATTGAGAAGACGGCGTTTCGAACGCGATACGGGCATTTTGAGTTTTTTGTGATGCATTTCGGTCTTACGAATGCGCCAGCAGGATTCATCGACCTTATGAACCGAGTGTGCCAACCTATGTTGGACAAGTTGGTAATTGTGTTCATTGATGACATACTCGTTAATTCTAAGAGTACGAAGAACATGAATATCATTTCGTGAGTTGTTGAAGGTGGTACGTAAGGAGAACTTGTATGCAAGATTCTCCAAATGTGATTTTTGGTTCAGGAAAGTGAAATTCCTTGGCCATATTGTAAACCACGGGGGGATTAAAGTGGAATCAGGGAAGATTGATGCGGCTAAAAGTTGGGAACGACCGACTACACCTACGAAAGTCCGAAGTTTTCTCGGATTGGCCGGTTATTATCGTCGGTTTATTCAAGAATTTTCCAAGATTGCTTCGTCCTTAACGAAGCTAACTCGGAAAAAATGTGAAATTCGAATGGGGTGATGAGCAAGAAATTGCATTCCAATTATTGAAGAGAAAATTGTGTCAAGCTCCGGTGTTAATGTTACCGGAAGGGGTGGAAGACATGGTGGTGTATTGTGATGCCTCGATTAGTGAGCTCGGATGTGTTCTTATGCAAAGGGGTAAAGTGATCGCTTATGCCTCGAGACAACTTAAAGAGCACGAGAAGAACTACATGACTCATGATCTTGAGTTGGCGTCGGTGGTTCATGCGTTGAAAATTTGGCGCCATTATCTTTATGGCGTTAAGTGTACGATTTATTCGGATCATAAGAATTTAAAGTACTTCTTTGATCAACGCGATTTTAAACAACTGTCAACGATGATGGTTGGATTTGTTAAAGGATTATGATTGTGAGATACTTTACCATCCGAGTAAGGCTAATGTGGTTGCGGATGCTTTGAGTCGGAAAAAACAAGTTTCGAGTTTGCAAGTGAAGTCATTGCGAACGGTCCTTTCGAATGAATTTCTTGAGAAACTCGGTGAGATTCAAATTGGCATTTGTTAATTACAAGCGCGAAGAGCGAATTCAAGGACAAACGAAGTCGATTGTCCTAGGCCCGCATGGGTTGTTGTCTTGCAGGGTCGAGTGTGGGTGCCAAAATTGGGTGGTCACCGTACAGTGCTACTCGATGAGGCGCACAAATCAAAATATTATATTCATCCGGGTGCTACAAAGATGTATCTTGATTTGAAGAAAGAGTATTGGTGGCCCGATATGAAGCGTGATGTGGTTAAGTATGCTGAGCAATGTGTTACTTGCTTTCAAGTTAAGGTCGAGCATCAAAAGCCTTATGGTATGGTGCAACCGTTAGAAATCCCGAAGTGGAAGTGGGAGCATCTTACCATGGATTTTATCACGAAGTTGTCAAAAATGGCAAAAACTTAATATGATACAATTTGGGTGATCGTTGATCGATTGATGAAAAGGGCCTTGTTTCTTCCTATACGCGAGGCGATTTCGTCGGAGGCATTGGGAAGACTATTTATTAAAGAGGTGATTTCAAGACATGGGGTACTGGTGTCTATTATTTCGAATCGAGATATGCGTTTTACTTCTCGATTTTGGAGTAAGTTTCTTATGTGAAATAGGTACTCGAGTGAATTTGAGCACCACCTATCATCCTCAAATGGATGGTCAAAGCGAAAGAACCATCCAAACCTTGGAGGATATGCTTGTGTAACTGATTTTGGTGGAAGTTGGGATGAGCATTTGCCATTGGTGGAATTCTCATACAATAATAGCTACCATGCTAATATTGGAATGCCACTGTACGAGATGCTTTATGGAAGGAAATGCCGAACCCTGCTATGTTGGGGCGAGGTGGGTCAAAAGGAAGTTAGTGGTACCGAGGTGGTTCTTGAGACGAACCAAAAGATTGATGTGATTCGTGCCCGCCTCAAAGCGGTACAAGATCGACAAAAGTCGTATGCGTATAAGCGTATGCGACCGATTAAGTTTCACGAAGGTGATATGGTAATGCTTAAGGTGTTGCCATGGAAGGGTGCGATTCAGTTCCGAAAGCTGGGAAAGCTTGCTCCCTAGTTTATCGGGCCAGTTAAAGTGTTGGCACGTGTTGGTGAAGTTGCCTATCGTTTGGAGTTACCGGAGAGATTGCGGGAATCCATAACACATTTTATGTTTCCTATCTCTGCAAGTGTCTTGTGGATCACTCGATGTGGGTACCGTTGAATGAGATTACTCTACATAACAAACTAGAGTATGTGGAAGAGGCGATTGCTATCCTTGATGAGAAGGTTAAAGAGATTCGGAATAAAAGAATTCGGACTTATAAAGTGCAATGGTGTCACCGAAAAGGGTCCGAGTGTACTTGGGAATCGGAGGATTTTGTGTTGGAGCATCTGCCCTCGTTACATGCAGCTTTGATGGCGGGACTCGATAGGGTCCCAGTGGGGGAGATTGTAACAACCCGAATTTTCAGAAACAGTGAGGTGTCTCGGCGCGACCCTCCTTTGTCGCGGTACGACATGTACCTGATTTGGAAGGGACTGTTTTTTTATAAACTGAAATTAGTTGGGGACCTTTGTGCAGTTTTGCATGGCCGAGTTTGGGTCAGTTTTAGATCAGATTTTGGAGTCATTTAGTCATTTTCCCCTACACCAAATTACTCCCAAGTCTAAGGTGAGAAAGCTTTAGTGAGAGGAGGTTGATTTTGTGAAGAAGAAGCTTAAGTCCAACCCCCATTAAAGTCCTAACATCTTGTAGTTGTGTTCTAGTGTTTTAAATTTTTAATACACTTGTGGTAAGAACCCTAGCTCAATCTTAGTGTGTAATTTCATGTTTTGGTTAGGGTTTGGGTTGGAGATGAGTGAAGAACCTAGTTACTTGAAGTATTAGGGTTCTTAGGGTATGATTTGGGTGTATGAACCTCAATTCGTGATTTTGGTTTTAATATGATTTTTGCAAGTGCATGAACTTGAAATGGCTAGATGTTCACTTGAACACTTGCGATTTGGTGGGTATGGGATTCTATGAACTTACTCTTGCGTTTTGTCCCTAATTTGGGTCAAAACGAGTCTTTTGTTGTAATGGGTCATGAAGTGCTTGTAACACTTGAACATGTGATGTATTTTGGTGAGTTTGAGCCAAAATCACTAGCCACTAGTGATTTAGGGTATTGGAGTCTAGATTGACCAAGTTGGAGGTCATAGTGCAAATTGGGTTGAAATTGCGCTTGGGTGCGTTTGGGACAAGCTGCCAGTGTTTATAGCTTGACGTTGTGTTTTGATGCTAGGTGAAGTACTTTTGGATCATTCTTGAAGTCCTAGCGCGGTGACTAACTCATCCAAGTGTTCAAGGTGAGTCGAGTATTTATATGTGTGTATATATTAATTGTTTGCTTGCGGGGTTTAGTGGAGAGTAATATCCGTTCATGATGGATTTGCTCTTTGTTGGCCACTCGGTGCACAGTGGTATGTGATGAACTTAAGGATTTACATTTTTTTGGCCACGTTTCATTTGTGGGAAGGGGTGAGTGTTGATCATATAATATCCACTCTTTGTCGGTCACTTGTGAGGATGTGGTAAGCGTCACCATTTGGTTTTGCTTTTTGTTGGCCACATTCGGGTGTATACGGTAGTGCCATCCGGGAGGAGTTTTGTTGGCCATATACATTGGTTGATGGTGTTATTCATTTGATGACTAGCACACTTGGGTATGGTTAACCACATATTGTGTTTTGTAGTGTAGCGTGTTTTATTATTTTTTATGCGATTAACATGCTAGCTTGTGTTCGGATTGTGTATGTATGTGTTAGTGATGCTATCTTATATGCGGTTATGTGTAAGTTGTGCAAGTAAGTGGTTTATATATGTATGCATATACGTATTGCACTCACTAAGCATTGTAGCTTACTCCCTCGTTGTTTATTTTTTTTAGATTGTGGCACTTCGAAGGACAAGGGTAAGTGATTGGCTTAGCTTGCATGTTGGTGGTCTTGGAAAGACGCTTTTGGTAATGGTCCTGACGGTCATGCTCACTTTGCTTGAACGTGTTGTGTTAAACATTGGTCAAATTATGGGACTTGAGTTCCCGATGTTGTAATCTCATAACTTGTTGTATTTTGGATTGTGTTTAACATTTAAACGGGTTTTGATGATTTAAGACTTGAATGGTTGAGGAAATTGTGTTGAGTTAAAATGTTGCAAGTCAGAATCTGGATCAGTGTTGTGTCGCGGCGCGACAACCAGACCCAGACCTCTCGACGCGACCAATAGTACGTTTTCAACGTCGAGCATTTTAAAGGACTGGACCATCTGGAACTGGGTGGTGTCGCGACGCGATCATGAAAAGTCGCGACGCGACAACATGCTTGGACTGGTGGTCTGGTCTGGTGAAACTCTTGACATTTATTTTGTGCGTGACCTTGCACCGCGACCAATTGGGTCCCCGACGCGAGGGGTGTGTGTGTGTGTGTGTGTGTGTGTATGTGTATATATATATATATATATATATATATATATATATATATATATATATATATATATATATATAGGTGTCTTTTAACGGTAACCGGAATCGGGTCGTTTCAGTTGAAATGGTTGTTGAGATTGTGATGGAAATGATTGTTGAAATTGTGATGGAAATTGTTGTTGAAAATGTTGTTGTTGTAGAAACTGAGAAAAATAGACGCATTATTAAAATAAATAAGAAGATTTTGTTGCGGGATATTGTCAAATGGTCGATTACCTCGAAGGTTTTGAGGCGAATTTGAGCTCGAACCGGGCATATTTGGACCCGAAGTTGTAGAGATTACCGGAACCGGGCTCATTATGATCGGGATTTGAGACGTGGTTATGAAATTTGAAATATTATTGAGAATGTTTTATAAATAAAAGTGATAGAAATAAAGTGTTGTGTGAAAATGTATGAATGAGATGTGTTGTATTTATAGAGGTGTATAAAATTTACTATTTATAAAATTAAAATCATTTTATTTAAATTAATATGGTCAACGGTCGAAATGGATAACAGAAATGGTAAACGGTCGAATGGGACCCCCAATCAGGGGCGCGATGGAAGCGTGATGGTGGTTTTTTGTGGCCATCAAGCTGCACTATTGATGGTCTAAATCCAAAACGATTTCAAACAATTTCCCAAATAAACCGGTCGTCCTCAAATGACTTGTTCCTCGTACCACCATTGTTCCCAACTCTCTTCAGATTTTGCAAAAACGCCTCCTCGAAACCATATCCACGTCATGAAATCATCGAAATCGTAAACGGCTTTTAACCAATCGAAACCGGATGGATTGAACACAAAAGGCGCCATGAGCCATGAAATAACAAGAAACCAACTCGATATTGTTAACGCGATGTAGGTAAACGTTCCTTTAGCCACGGGTTATAAGCAGCATAAACAATCAAGATCAAATCGAGATCAATCGCTTTTATAATATAAAGACAGGTGTGTTGAAGGGGTTATGGCGCTTGTTTGTTAGCTGGAGGACTCATGTTTGATTCCTGAAATATATTTATCTCTTTTTTTCTTTTTTCTTTTTTCTTTTTTGATTTTTTTTCAACCCCTTTCACATTTTAACTTTAGGGAAAATCGTTTCAAAATGTATTGAACTTTTACCAAATTTTTATTGTATGCATCTAAATTTCAGATCTTCTATTGTATGGATTCAACTATTTTAATTGTCATATTGTATGTATTCAGTAACTTTTAGAGAAGGGATCAAGTTAATATGTAGAAAAAATTACGCGATTGGTCCTTCATGTTTGCCCAATATTGCACCTTTGCCACTAATATTCATTTATCACGCAGATAGTCGTAACATTCTTCTTCAATCTCCTCCACTCACATCTTCATCATCAAAAACATAAGAACCCTAATTTTAAAACCTCCAACCATTTCTCCTTCCAAAAAAATCACATTAAAATTAAAATTCATATAATACCTTTAAGAACACAAAATTCGCCACTATTTGTAGGGGTGTTCAATATTTGATTTGAAACTGTATAAACTAAATACCGAATTGAAATCAAATCGAAAAAAATCAAACCGAATTTGTATAACCGAAAACTGAATATCAAATCGAATTCAACTTATACAATATTAAATTAAATATTAAGTTATTAATATTTTTGTATACATGTACAGGATATAATTTAAGTATATATCTTAAACTTTTCAAATCATATTATGTTATCTCGGATTTGAAATTCTATTTGAATCTTTAAGTTTATACAACAACAACAACAACAAAACCCAATATCATATAAGTGGTGTATGAGGGAGGTGAGATGTAGATAATCTTTAAATTTTTATTTTTCCTAATTTTTTCACTCCACATCTTTAAGTTAATACTTTACTAATTGTTCATCTCGCAGATAGTCGTAACATTCTTCTTCAATCTCCTCCACTCACATCTTCATCATCAAAAACATAAGAACCCTAATTTTAAAACCTCCAACCATTTCTCCTTCCAAAAAAATCACATTAAAATTAAAATTCATATAATACCTTTAAGAACACAAAATTCGCCACTATTTGTAGGGGTGTTCAATATTTGATTTGAAACTGTATAAATTAAATACCGAATTGAAATCAAATCGAAAAAAATCAAACCGAATTTGTATAACCGAAAACTGAATATCAAATCGAATTCAACTTATACAATATTAAATTAAATATTAAGTTATTAATATTTTTGTATACATGTACAGGATATAATTTAAGTATATATCTTAAACTTTTCAAATCATATTATGTTATCTCGGATTTGAAATTCTATTTGAATCTTTAAGTTTATACAACAACAACAACAAAACCCAATATCATATAAGTGGTGTATGAGGGAGGTGAGATGTAGATAATCTTTAAATTTTTATTTTTCCTAATTTTTTCACTCCACATCTTTAAGTTAATACTTTACTAATTGTTCATCTCGTGAGGGACAGTAAAATATCGATTTGGAAGTCGAATTGTGTTTTAACCGAAATCGAACTGAATTGAAATTTGGTTTTTGGTTATGTTTCGGTTTCGTTTTCGATTTTAATATTTGAATATGGTTTCGGTTTGGTTTTCGATTTTGATTTTTAATGTTCCAAAATCGAAGAAACCGAACCGAATAAACCTAAAAACCGAAATTTGAGCTGGTGAACACCCCTAGTTATTTGTCAAGATTTTTAGGATCCATGTTAGGTGAATAAAAAGTAACTGCATTACCAGAATAAGCAATCATATAACCAACAAGCCTTGGTTATTCTATAAACAAGCGTGCAACACAGATCAAAAGTTAAAAACATTATGAATATTGTAGAGAATGAAAGATTTCTTGATTACAAGTTATAGACCATCACCTGAATCAGTACATATATTTTGACATGCATTCATAAACTAAATTGCGTTTAGCACATTTAAACTATTGTATCTAATGTGTTGGTTTTAATCAACTAGAATAATACATTACTACTGGTAACCAATGCAATGAACACACGAAGGAAGAAACTTTCTTGTCCTCATGTAAAATCACATACCAGCATCACAGCTGTTAGAATACCAAGATATGTATGTAACTCAAATTTTTAATAGAATGAAAAAAGAGATGTGTGAGGGATCAATGATGTAATTTTGTCTAGAAAAAATAAATAATACAATATTTGACAAACATGAAGGACCAATATTGTAATTTAAAATTTAGATGCATATAATAGAAATTTAGTATCAGTTTAATGCATTTTCAAATAATTTTTTCTTTAACTTTATTATGTTTTTTATTTTTTCACTTTTGAATCTTTTATTGTGCACCCTAAAATTTTTACTTCCAAATTTTCGTTAACTCTTTTAACAATTTCAAAAAACGATATCTAACTTTGTTTCTAGAAAAAATACGTAGGTGTGTTTGGTCTGTTGAATCGACTTTTAATCTTGAATTACGTTTGACTTATTAACGTTAAATTGTTTTACTCAAAACATATAGTAAAGTACAACAAAAAACTTTTCAAACGCAGCGAAGCGCGTGACCAAATACTTGTTACTATCTAGGGATGACGCCCGCGGGTAACGGGCACGAGTTCTATATACCCGCGACCCGCCCGTCGGATTTCTTTTTTGCACGTTGAGACCCGTTACCCGCCCACGAGTAAAAACTTTTCACTCATGCCCGTAACCTGCGGGTAATAATAATATACAACTTTTTATCAGAAAAATTCAAACAATTTTATTAATTAAGTACAAGCTATATGTATATCGACGTGACAATTAAGTTTTTAATTGTATATAATATTATATTTTTAATCATTATATTATACATATATACAATTGACCAAATTTTGGTTACTATTCATGAATAGTAACTCACCTCCATGCTTAAAGTAGTTGTACGTTTCGTTTAAATCGATGTACCCACAAGCATTCTTTACTATCAAATGTCAAACACCTCAAACTCCAAGGGTTAAAGTGAAAATTACATATTTCTAAATAAAAAATTTTTTAAAAAATACTAAAATCTTCAACGGACCACATCTTCTCGCTCGCCACGCGTTATATTTTTCCGAAATGACGGTTCAACTCGAAATAATTTTACGAACACAACGCAACTACCTATACATAAAATGGACGTTTTTCAAAAAACGTTAAATATCTCGGGCTACTATGTTTTAAGGTGCCTTATTAAATTGTGTTAATATATTCCGGATGTTACAGTCATGTTGGACAACTTTCGCTAACTACAAGGGCAGGAAAGACATTCCAAGATCAAAAAGAGCATGTGATTATGCAATGTATGCAAACTCATGTAATAACCTTTTGTATGTAACAACCAGCAACTTTTTGCGATAAACTGTGACTTTTCTAAATTCTTAAGTATACCGCAGCATCGCGCGGTGGACCAATTGCTTGTTATTCAAAATACTACTAAAATAACTTTAAATTTAATAGTTGTAAGTATTAATTCGTGGGTAGACAAACCTGAAAACAAATAAATTGGCGCTTGAAAAGGTCCGACCACCCGGACATCTCCTACGCTGTCCAACAGATTTGTCTATTCATGCATGATCCTTGCAAGCAGCACCTTCACGCCCTTAGGAGGATTCTTCGATATATTAAGGGGACCACTGATCTCGGTTTGCAACTCTTTGCCTCCTCACCTTCCACTTTAGTCGCGTACTCTGATGGTGATTGGGCTGGGTGTCCTACCACCAGAAGATCTACATCTGGCTACTGCGTGTTCTTGGGTAACAACCTTCTCTCATGGTCGTCTAAGCGGCAACTCACGCCTTCTCGCTCCAGTGCCGAAGCCGAATATCGCGGTGTCGCCAACGCCGTGGCAGAAACATGTTGGATTCGTAATCTTCTTCGCGAGCTACATTGTCCCCTTACCTCTGCAACTATCGTTTACTGTGACAATGTTAGCTCTGTCTACTTCTCTTCCAATCCCGTGCAACACCAAAGGTCTTCCGTTTGCTCTATTTGATGACTTCAGATCCAGTTTGAGCGTCCGAAGCACTCCCACTCCAACTTCGGGGGATGTTAGCACACTGCATTATTTAGGATCTCCTTTAATGTATCTTTAATGTATGGCCTTTGGCCTTCTTTCTAGATAGCTCTCTTGCACCTATATATATTGTATCCTTGTACATATTCAAGCAAGCAACAATCAATAATATACTTATTATTCAAATGATAACACTATTAAAACCAACTTCGGCGTTGGACAGGCAAACCTAAACCAACTAAAACCCCTACACCATTACTAAAACTATTGAAACCCACTATTAAACTATTAAAACCCCTACACCATTAGAATTTAGAACCGGCTGAAAAACTCAAGAGCAAACTTCGAACATGCCAACCTAACCCAAATAAACTATATCATTGAAACTATGATCTCTGTTGAGATCAAAAAACAATTTGATACCAAACAACCCCCCATTACATTTGACCAACCAAACACACCTAAACCTTGAACCTACCGAGTTTCACATTAATGAGATTCTTGATGAAACCGGAGAACTACACCACCAAATTGAAGGAAAAAACAAAGAGATAAGGAAGAAGGGTAAGGCGAGAAACGAAAATCAGTTATTTGCGTACGAGTGGATTCAAAAAATAGTACAGACTCGTAACTTGCAAACATACAATGAAAACACCATGTCAATATAATTTGCAACAATGATTCAAGATTTAATAACTACAGGAAAAATTACGCCGTTGGTACCTGTGGTTTGTTCACATTTGCATCATAACACCTAAACTTTATTTTTTGCATAGTTGGTACCTCAGGTTTGCTTAACTATCATGGTTGGTACCTCAACCTAACTGCAATCAAAATCCAAGGGTTAACCCTCACATGTGCAATGCATGTGAGGGCAAATTCGTCCTTTTCTACCCTCTTTAGTTTGAAAAGTGTTTTTAAAACTAGTGATTCTTTCAGGTTTTTACGTTCCCACTTATTTCACCATCTGTTTAATAATACCAACACAAATACGGATGAATAAATATTAACGAATCTTCTTCTGCTCACCGATATTAATCGACAATTTTAAGATATAACTAAGTGGGTAGTATTAGCCACGTTTTGGAATTTTGGCTACTAACATGCGTAGTAGAATACATTGCAGACACTACTTGACATTCTTCATTTCCCAAATCTTAAAAACTCAAATCATATCCAAATGAATGAAAATCAAAATTTATACGACAACAAAGAACCTGCTGCTTTTAAACTTGTTGAAGATCTGAGGCTCACCTCCAGTTTCAAAATTCATCATCATCAAGACCCCATTTAAATTTTAAATTCCTTAAATATCAAAATCATAACTGATGTTCATGTCAAAATGCATCTTCCAAAACTCATTGCCCTCAAACAAAATTCATATATGATATGGTCCCAACAAATACAATTTTATCAAAACCAAGTAGAAATTTCATTACTAATTTCATCACCCATTTTCAAATAGTAGCTCAGATCTAACCTTTTTTTATCTCGCTTACCAGCCACCATCACTGGTCAAAATTAAAATCAACCAAACCAGATCTGGAGTTCGATCGCCGTAATTTAGAATTCCGGTGAGTGAAACGGAGGAGGACGGAGAAGGTGGTGCGCCGGTAGCCATTGACGTGCGGCGCCGGTAGCCTTTTATCTGCATCTGCAGAAAGGTTGTAAATTTGTTTCAATTTGTTAAGAGTTTGGTACATTTGACCATGGTGGAAGCTAGCAAGCGTGATTGGGAAAAGCATAATGCCAAAGCGTAAATTCAGGCAAACAACCATCGCGATAGGCAAAGATCGATTGCAGCGAACTTCTATTAAAAGAAGATATTTAAAAACCATCGTAGATGTTGAGTGGTAGGGATGAAGTGAAAGAGGTAAACTATCTGGTAGGTAAGAGGGTGTAGTAGTGAGTTTGTGGTTTAGCATATAGGGAAAATTACAGTTGAGTAAATACATCCTTTTTCCTGTTATTCTTTTAGCATCAAGTTCTTCAGTGGTTTCTTCATCATAGCAAAAATAATAGAAAATGATGAATTTGCCCTCACATGCATTGCACATGTGAAAGTTAACCCTTAGATTTTGACTGCAGTTAGGTTCGGGTGCCAACCACGATAGTTAAGCAAAATTGAGGTATCAACTACGCAAAAATAAAAGTTTAGATGTTGTGATGCAAATATGAACAAACCACGTGTACCAACGACGTACTTTTTTCTAACTACAGACTTATAATAATCATTGTAATTCTACTTCATATAAAACTCCAAAAATAACTGATCATAAACAAGTAATTTCAATCACAACAGTTAAAAAGAAGATTAAACAGAAACACAAAGTACAAAATAATTCAAACTCCATATCTTCCTTCCTCCTCTACTGCTAGATATCTTCATAATAAATGTCACTTTACAACCAAATGCCTATAATTCCAACACCAAATCTGCAGAAAAAAAAAAACAAAAAAATTCAGCACAAATGCAATAATACAAGTAAAAATCATAGAACAGAAACGAAAAATCAGACTTACCAATGTATATAACAATCTCAAAGCTGAATATATACAACTTTTACAACAAATTTGTAGCAAACACCTGAAACACAAGTTATATATCATCATTTTTCATCATATATTCATAAATATATAAATATAATTATATATAATCTAAAATTAAGTTAAGCTACGAAATAAAGACATATCTTTTTTTTTTTACCTCATATACTGATTAACTTTTTGATTTCTTTCCTCCCACAATCTGGAAAATGCGCAGACCTCTACTAAACGCTTCATTGAACAATATCCTGGTCTGCATAGACTGTGAACCAGGCAACCACGATAAAACCGCAACTGGGGTCCACACTATCACTCCAAAAATAGTATCATACGTGCGAGCCACAGAAACAACTGTCCCCCAAACGAACGTTTTCTGTAAAACGGGTCGAAAAACTTGAGCAATCAAAAGACAACCCCACCCAGTCGGAACAAACGCTAACAAACTCGTGAAAATATCGACAAACTTAAACTCCGTAAACTCCTTCAAACCGATTATTATAAGCACCCCAAGAACAATAACAAGAAATTGAACCAACCGATAATAAACATGTTCTCGTGCAGAGTATTTATCACGAGCGTAAATTATAATCGAATAAATCGCAAGCGCCACAACAACGTAAATCCACGAAAGTATATAAACCGCAATACTTTTACTATGGGCCGCAATACCCAATTGGTAAACGATGCCGTATTGAAAAAAGAAAAACCGTAAATCCAAAACGATTTCAAACAATTTCCCAAATAAACCGGTCGTCCTCAAATGATCTTGTTCCTCGTACCACCATTGTTCCCAACTCTCTTCGGATTTTGCAAAAACGCCACCTCGAAACCAAATCCACGTCATGAAATCATCGAAATCGTAAACGGCTTTTAACCAATCGAACCCGGATGGATTAAACACAAACGGCGCCATAATCCATGAAATTACAAGAAACCAACTCGATATTGTTAACGCGATGTAAGTAAACGTTCCTTTAGCCACAGGACTATACGCAGCGTACACAATCAAGATCAAACCGAGCTCGATCGCTTTTATAAAATGGCTACGAGCGTAAAGACGGTAATTTTCGGCGAACTTTTTGTGTTCGACTACAAAACCTCGCCCGGTTGCTCGATATTTCGCACCCCCGTGAAGAATCGTTCGACCGAAGTAATGCGAGCGGGTCCCGAGCGAAAACGTGTAGAAAACGGACGAAAGTTGAAGCTGCATTGTTATGAAATCCCAAATCGCGGCTAAAAACCCGAGCTCGAGAGTGTTTTCAACGATCATAGGTAAGGCTGTAAATAGCCCGAGTTGTACGATAAACTGCTGGTTTAAAATCGTACCCAACGCTTTATTTGCGTTCGCGTTGTCTGATACGGAGTTTTCAATCCCGCTAAGCGCGAGATATAACCGGCCCCACAGAAAAGCGTAAACGGTTAATGAAATCATCATCGTGTTGAAAAAAAACCCGACAGTCGTGTAGAAAAATGATAACATTCTGAAGAAATCGAGCCTGTGACCTAATCGGTACACATCTCGACTTAAAACTTGTTCACCGTTTCCGCTTGCAACTTTAGCTTCGAACATCGAAACTTGGTTTAACCCGACGTCTCGTCCCTTTCCGACTTGAATGTACTCGTGATGCGTTACGTTTCCGCCTCGTAACGTGCAATTAAACCCCGCGAAAATGTCTTCGCTTAAGTTGATTAACCTTGAAGCTTTACTTATTCCGCCACGCGTTAAGAACCAAAACCGGTCAAACACATCGGGGTGACCATAATGTAATCGGATCTTTAATGGGTTGGCTAAAACCCGTTGACCCAATGTGACGAAACTCGTTTCTTGAGCCGACATGAACCACGCGAGTGAAGAAACCGAACCCGTGAAGATATGTTCTCTAACTCCCAAAATATTCGGCTTACGAATACCGTATTTTTGTTTGTATTCTTCGAGTAAATTTCGCATTTTTAATGCCTCTTCGAAATAGTTATCTTGATTCATATCGATCGTTTGAACCGCATCACCTCGAGTGAAAATAAGCGCATGGTTTTGGTTCTCAGGTTTACCCTCCCCGAGCTTCAACGGGCCAGGCAACTTGACCCGATAAATCTCAACTTCTCGACCCAATTCCTGATCGTACTTAACGAGAACCGAGTAGTACTGTTTTATTCCGTCTCGTATCGACACCTCATCAACGTACGCAACACGTAATGCAGGATTGTTTTTCATCAAATACAAAATCTCCTCAGCTTGAGGCTTCTTTTCAGCCTTTTGCGCCCCGTATATCTGACATGCAACAACGTACGTGTACTTCATCAAAACCGTTCCGTATTCATGGCCTTTGAACATTGTACTAACTGCTTCGGTTGTTGTACCATCTTCTCTCGAAGAACCCATAGAAACAAGTTCCCGTGCGCCTTCACGAATGTCCATTTCAGAAGCCGAATCAAGAAACGCGAGCATATTTAAAGCCCGATAATAGTACATCATACCCCTAATCGTACGAGCAAGCGTTTGGCCTCGATACGAAGCCCATAACCGAAGCTCTCGAAGCTTAACGGTCCATAATTCTTCCTCCGACACCATACCCTCACGTTTCATTCGTTCCAAAAAATTATCCCATTCATCTGCATATATCGTTTGCAAATAATAAAGCGTTGTAACGCCATCTTCGGTCTTGCTTTTAAGCTGTTCTTTATGGTACACCACTTCTTCGTTGTAGTACGGTGTCAAAACGCTAAACGCCATCATCCTTTCGACTTGCGGTGCATGAGGCATGTTCATAAACAACGAGTTGCTAAAGAACGCGATTCGTCTTCTAGCTTCTAGATTAACGGGAATATTATTCATCGAATCACGCGATGTAAGAATCGTATGCAATCGCCTCACTTGTCTATAGAAATTCGCGTTTTCTAAATCGGGTAACTTGATTGCATTCTCGAAAAGTAACCCGGTTCCCGAAATTGGACCGTGTGGAGCTAACCCGTCTTCGATCAACTCATCCATTGTTCGTTTTTGCTTGAAAAAATCACGCGTAACAACCTCGTAAAGCGCTTGTAGCGTGTTAACCACTTTGTTAACGTCTTTATTACTCTTTATCAACAAACCAACAAGCGTAATCAGTTTCGAATGAATCTTTGGAATGGCGTTCATGTTAAACGTCTTGGTAAACTTTTCGATATTGATTGCATTATCGATTTCTTGAAATAACGTCGTGATGATCGAATGCTCTTGGGTGTTGTACCGTACAATCATGAGAAGCAAGTGACGAACACTGTCGTAAGTTTCAATAACAGAACAACGTCTGTACTCGTTTTTCCCGATTTTGTACCATAACCACTTGTCGGGTGCATCGACTAACTCCTTCGCTTGACTAAGTGCTAAAAGCAACTCGTTCGACAACAAAAAACACGGCCATCGAACAACTCTAACGTTCCATGTATTCTGCGGTAATTCAAGTAGCTCGACTTCACGATCACTAACAAGATCCTCTTCACGAAAAGTTTTTATAATCTCGTTCCAAATCAGCGCGAATTTATGCGCTTCAACTTGATTGGATTCAAGTTTCTTAAACGGAGTACCAAAACCGTACCTTAACTTAAATCGATTCAAAGCATCTTTAAACTTACTCTTTATCGTCCCTCTCATATTCAACAATTGTTCTTCAGGCATCAGATTAAACTGCATGGCACTAGCAAAAAATTGAAACCGTAACCTCAATTGTTGCACGTTACGAATCTCGCCCAAATGACTTAATAACCCGACACCCGCACCAACAAACGATGAGTAAATCGAGTACCAAATTTGCAAATCCATTAAGTAAATCAATAAAACAGGTAACCATAACAAACCTACTGCAAATCGGTTACTGTCACCGAAAAACTCATGCCATTCATACTTTACGCCTTTTAAATCCAAAATATCTTTCGTAGGCTGAATCATCGGTTTTATTTGTAAAAAGTAACTAAAGCAAAACTTCGTAGCTAAAACGACAATCCAAAACAACGAATATTTTACGTTATCGATTAAACCTTCTCGAAGCCCACGGCCCACAAACGTCCGACTCTGAAACCACCACGTTATAACGTAAAATATCTTCCAATTTGTGTTTTCAAGAAAGTTACGAACCCATGGGATAATAAATAACGCAAGCGCTAAAATCTCTGGTGATATAAACACAATTGCAACTTCAACAAACGTTACGACACGTTTATTAGCTGCACTAGACCAAACCCGATCGTCCTTTTTCTGACTCCAAATTCTCGAATAAAACACCACGAAAATAATAATCCAAATAAACGAAGTAACGATCTTTAACAACATTCGAACCCCGAGCCATAAAGTCTCTTTACTAACCAACTTATACTGCATTACAATATCCAAAACCGCTTGTAACAACCTTAACGCGCTCCATGTGATAAAAACGCTCAAGAGTTTCGCTTGAACGTCTTTATCACCCAACGCCTGCCACGCGTACTTTTTATTATCTTTCCACGCAACGATAATCGCAGCTTGTAAAAACAAAAACAACATGATCCACAACTTATCAAAGCTTCGAAACAAATTCAAAAACGAACGTTGCTCAACGAATCCTGTTTTCCCTACCCGTTTTGATACACTCGTTGTTGCGAAAAAGTTACTCCCAATATCAATAGGCCATTTTAATTTATCAAAACATCTCCTACTCCAAAAATACTCATTTATATCATCATAATTTCGCCAATTCGAATGCGGTGCAGTACCGTTCTTACTGTTCTCCACCTCAGCTTTAACAGTATCGTAAATCGGTTTCACAACGCGATCTAAAAACGCGTTTTCGCCCGAAATCGAAGGTAAAACAGGCCTACCTGTATTCTCATCAATATAATCTTCTAAAATTCTATTCAATTCCATAGCCATATGATGAAAAATATAACAAATACATTCAGGTATAAACCTTAAATTAGCAGACTCGCCCCAAATTAATAGATACAACGATACATACAGAAGCTCACGGCGGTGATCGGAGGCAGAGACTTGCCGGCGAGAATCGGAAATCCAGATGTTCGATTTCCGGCCAAGGAAGGAGCACCAGTGAGTGTAGTTACTGAGAAGTTTCCGGCGGAATTTGCGGAGGACGCCGGGGTCGAGAGTGTCGATGTTGTCCGGCGGTGGTTGTAATCTCATCTGAGCGTTAGCGAGATGAAGAACGATGTGTTCACGTTGATTTGAAACGTTGTCGTTTTGGAAACCGAAAAAGGCGGCGAGCCAGTCGAGGAGGTCGTAGTGAGGTTGCCATGGGACGAACGGTGGTCGACGGAGGTCGCCGACGGCGCGGAGTGCGGCGGTGGCAGCACGGACTTCGGGGAAACGGAGGGATGGGTGGTCGATTAGGAGGTTGTGGACTGGGATGATGTTGTAGATGGTAGGTTCGACGGTGGATTCAGGTGGACGGTGTGTTGACGGTGGACGTTGCCGGAGGTTGTTCATTGGGATCTGAGCAGGTCAGAAGTTTGACTTTAGTTGACTTTAACGGATATTAGTATCGACGTGAAGAAACATGTGTGGGGTTGGAAGGTAATGTTAGATAATAATGATTGTGAAAGTAAAGGTGGGGCCCGGTTACCGTGTGATATGACTTTTTCTTCCGTAATTTGAATTTGTCTTAATTTGGGGCATTGGGCATCTCGATATTTTCTTTTTCTCTTTTGTTTTATATTTTACTTTATTTATGTTGAGTTTTCGATGTAGAATATAGGGGAGTAATATTTTATTCATTTTTTTATTCAAAAAGTAATAGAAAAGAATTTGTTGGAGATTTTTTTACTCGTTAACTTAGGGTGATGATTCGTACACCACCTATTTTTAGCCTAGGGGGTGATGATTCGTACACCACCTATTTTTAGTCATACACTATCAAACATGCTTTATAGTGTTTTACTGTACAACCCTGTAAAACACATTTGGTGGTGTACGGCTAAAAATAGGTGGTGTACGAATCACTCCCCGTTAAAGATAGATATGATCATGTGGTGAGAATTGAGTATGGTATTGATGTTTTTTGAATGTGTGGATGATAAGTGAGGCAGTGTAATAATTGGTTGGTATTAAAGTGGTTAAAATCTTTTTACTTAGAAAATTATGAAAACAACGTTACGATTGAAGTACATGAAAATTGCTATCAGACATGATTGAACATTGTTAAGGTGTGAAGTCGTGGAAAAACTAATTACATGGAGTACAATGTGAATTATTAGGGGGCTTATTGGTTCGTGTTATGTAAATGTTGATGTTGATTTATAGCTCATCAATTTAGTTTTTAAAGCTCTAAAATATAAACTTAGTTTATGAATTCAAAAAGAGACACTTAATTATTAAGTATTCTATCTGTCTATCACATTTTGATTGTACCAAATCCACTAATAAAAAGCTATTCAAAATAGTGTTGGACTAAAATGATTTGCTTAGTTGCATCAAGAACGGTTGAAAAACAAAAGAAAAAACGATATTGCTTTCAAATTTAGTTCTCCTACTTTATTTGATAGACGCGGGTACGGTATGCATCCGAAGAAGGGGCACTTTGAACTTTAAAAGGTTTAGTGTCGAAAGTTTAGCAATCCAAACAGAATCACCATAACATGATTCCCAGTGACATACTGATTGAGTAATAAATTAGTAGTGATTCTAGTATTCACACCATAAGCATATGAGATAATAAAATAAATCATCGAGAAAAGATAACATATATTCGCCCGGGCAGCAGCTAGGTGGTGTGCTTATTTTGTGTGACAACACTACACAACGGGTGGCTCTTCTAGACGGATATCTGTGTGACAGTACTACAGAGAAAGCAGTATTTTCGTGTAACTAGTGATGGTCTCAACGCCCTTAAGATGTGGTGATGAGTAATCTGATTTTCAAAACTGTTCCCAGCCAGTCTATCTCAGATCGGGCACTTATATAAGATTGACGTAACATGAGTAAAAAAAAATAGGCTTCTACTTCCAACCATCATCCCTAAAATTTAGCCAATGAAATCACAACAAATACAATTCATTATTTGAACTGCTTACAAACTTTTCTTATCTACATTTAGTTTACTTATTTAGCTTTTTAAATTTAAAAGTAAAACCACTTCAGCTATTATATAAACCCTTCACTATTTAGAACAATTATTCTCAACAAACATGTGTGAATATATCCGGTTTCAAAGAATGATCATAGGTTAACATACCGCTTGCTCATCCTTAGATTAAACATTAGTAGACAACTAGGTCCAAACTTCTATAAATATGATCTCCTATAAACTCGCTCCATTAAACCTAACGATCGACAATAGTGTATCGCTCCAAGCACTGAAAAACTCGAAATGTCGGGTGGGTTCTTCACAGACAATATACCGTGGAATTCCGATAAGAGAAAACATGAATTTGATTAGCAATTGGGAAGTGATGATTGATTAATTTTTTACTAAACATTCCCTATGGAAAGAGAATTCGTTGTCAATTGGGGGGCGATTAAAATTACTGAAATTAATTTAGAAAGCAGCAACACCAACAACAAAACTCAATCTCACATGTGTGGGGTATAGGGGAGGTGAGATGTTGATAATTCTTCCCCTACTCTAGAATAAAGAGAAGCTATTTCTCTACTGGGAGTGAAACACTACGAGAGTAGAGAAACTCCTCCCTCTCAATGTTCTATGGATAGAGTGATTGCTTCCGAATAGACCTCCAGCCAGTAAGTAGGAATTTTCTTGAAGAAAAAAACATAAAAAACACGAGACGCCACGAAAATGGCAGAATTAAATTTACATGGTTTTAAATCCTGCATGGTATTCAATTTAGTCTCTAAGCGACAGTCAAGTCGTCAATAAATCGACGCTTGCTATTGTCTCAAATAATAGATGGATATAAATATGTCCCGGAATTCATCAGGACATATTTATGTCCATCTTTAAATGTAAATCGATCATTTAATTCGGTCTAGGTTCTTTTGGGGTGGAAGTGATTTTAGTTGAAAAATTGTGTAGTTTAAATGGACATTGTCATTGCTTATTTTGATAACGGAGGTCTCAATATTGGGAGTTTAAGGCGTTTAACGTTGCTCTTGTTCTTAAATAGTGTAGGAGAATTTCTTATCATAACCAAATGCGTTGTTGAGGAGGATTATTCAGGAAAATCATGGTTCGATTATTGGTAATTATGTTGTCTCGGGAGTGTGGTCTAATATAGGTGCTACTTTGTGTCTTCAATTCAATCTGATGCTTTTTTTAAGCTAGGAAACAATCGCATTATATGTTTGTCGATTGATTAGTGCATAGATAGTCAGGCTGTGTTTATTGTCTATTCAATATAATAGAATTTTCCACTTAGAATCTAATAAGAATGTGAGTATTGTTACTTAATTGATCAATAATTCTTGGAGTTGAGATTTGATCCGATCAAACATAGGTCGTTATAATGAAGTAAGTTTGGTTGCTTTATGTTCGGATTTAAGTGATACTATTTTGTCTCCTTTACATGATAGGTGGTCATGACTGCTAGACCCGATGGCAAGTGTCCGCTTCATTCAGCTAAGGAGTATACAGATAAAGTGATCCATCCATCGGTTACACCTTCTACTCAATGGTATAATTATATTCCTCGAAAGTTTAATGTATTTCTATTGAGTTTCATTTAGACAAACTTCGTCATACATTTAATCTATGATCGTAAGGAATCGAGCTAGATAGTATTTTACGTCTGAGTTGCAATCAAGGAGTGGAGAAGTTTTTTGTGTCTCGTGGTAGTTAATTTATGGAGAGCTGTCAAGATATGGGTAGATAGCGATTAGCCTGCCATTTCTTTGAGAACAATGGTTGTAGCATGATCAGTAGCTTGCCTTTAGAATTAGCCCGATTATGATTATTGTAACAACCTTTCTTTGAGTAATTTGACGTTTTTCTAAATTGTGTTGTATTTGAAGATAACTTAATTAGGAAACGTAATTAATATTTATAATTTAATTATACTCGTTTAATTGGGTTAAGTTTGGAGGCAACTTTAATTCTAATTGAACCTCTTAGCTTATGCACCGGAAATATAAGTAACTTCTTAATTTTATTAGATTAGATTGTACTTGTTTAATTGAGTTGCACCTGTTAGAATGCATCAACAAAGTCATATTACCATTTTAGATAATTTGACTATTGAGATAAGAAAGTAGCTTCATCATTTCCCTTTTGAGCCATGTCACAAGATTAGCTAACCAACAATACAACGGATCCAACAGTAGCAAAGTTAGTATTATTTCCTCAATTGTAATGGGGTTCCAAAAGTGTATTGGAGCCATACCAAACATAGAAAGAGCTGTTAGATCTTTTGTGTATAAGACCACTAGTTGATAAACACTTGGAATACAATTCAGATTGTAATCAATTAATCAAAAATTCAATACAACCGATCATATTCTTATCAATTGTAAACATGGTATCACGAGCTTAAGGATTGCAGATCCGAAATCAAAGCAACCGATTTATGGCTTAATCATCATTTACCAAAAATAAAGCTACCATGTCCAAAATTGACGGTAGCTCAAACCAAGCCGCCATGTCAAATTTGGACGGCAACTCAAAACCAAATGGAAAAACTTACCTCGATGTTCTCTGTCACAAATCAACCACCGCAACCGCCATTGCCAAAACAGATGCAGAAACCATCATCGAAAAACGACAGAAAAACGGCAGAGTGGTGACGACAGTAACGGCGGTGACCGGCGGCAACCATACGGCTACCTGCAACGGCACCACAAGAGGTGAAATTTTACCTTTAAATTTTTGTTCCTAGCAAAAACCGACCAAATGGGTGAGGAAAAAACCCTCGAACTCGAATGTTGATCCAAGTTTAAAGCTTTATTCACAAAAACCGGTAGCAAAGAGAGAGTCAAATGACTCTAATCTCAAATCACAAATTTCGATCAGAAGAATAAAACCTTCAAACCCTAAATTGCAACAATCGATCAAAGTAGAAAGGGATCGATCAAACTATAATCGGTTTAATTGTTTGCAAGATCTGATGAGAGAACAAGGGTTAAACCCTAATCTCAATCGATCAAACAAAGTAAACCCACCTGACCACATAGCGGCTGTGAAAGGAACGATGGGATACATGATGAAAAAAAAAAGAAATCTGCTAAAGCAGATACATATAAG
This sequence comes from Rutidosis leptorrhynchoides, assembly GCF_046630445.1. Lineage (NCBI taxonomy): Eukaryota > Viridiplantae > Streptophyta > Magnoliopsida > Asterales > Asteraceae > Rutidosis > Rutidosis leptorrhynchoides. The sequence goes on along the minus strand of NC_092339.1, from coordinate 286,891,919 downwards.
ACAAAACCCTTATCTGATTGGTTAGTTATCAATAATAAAAGACCTAAACCTGGCCCAACTAGAACTAGAAAATATGTTGAATCTGGCCCAACTAAAATTAGTTTTTTAAAGGGTATTCCTAGCCCAACTCATAAAATCAAGTGTACAACTCCTCTTAAAATGAAGTTCTCAAATTTAAAAAACGAAACTTCTTATGGGAAAGCTAATATTATTACAAACGAAATAAAAAGTAATAATCAATGGATTTTTGACTGTAGTGCTACCTATACCATAACTTTTGGAAAATCTGATCTTTGTTCCGAATTAAAACCTCGGTTAATAAAATTCAAACGGCTAATGGCGGCGTTGTACAAGTAGAAGTGTAGTGACCCGAACTTTTCCATGTTTATATATATTAAATGAAATTGTTATTTACATGATTAAGTGTTTCCAACATGTTAAGCAATCAAACTTGTTAAGACTTGATTAATTGAAATAGGTTTCATATAGACAATTGACCACCCAAGTTGACCGGTGATTCACGAACGTTAAAACTTGTAAAAACTATATGATGACATATATATGATTATATATATAGTTAACATGATATTATGATAAGTAAGTATCTCATTAGGTATTTTAACAATGAGTTATATACATAAAATTGAGTTTATTGAATTAAGAAACTCGAAACGGTATATATAACGATTATCGTTATAACAACGTCTTACTAAATACATATGAATCATATTAAGATATTGATACACTATGTTTAATCATGATAAATGATAAGTAAAAATGTCATTAAGTGTATTAATAATGAACTACATATGTAAAAACAAGACTACTAACTTAATGATTTTGAAACGAGACATATATGTAACGATTATCGTTGTAACAACATTTAACTGTATATATATCATACTAAGATATATTAATATATCATAATATCATGATAATGTAATAATTTAACATCTCATTAGATATAATAAACATTGGGTTAACAACATTTAACATGATCGTTAACTTAAAGGTTTCAAATCAACATTTATTTGTAACGACTAACGATGACTTAACGACTCAGTTAAAATGTATATACATGTAGTGTTTTAATATGTATTCATACACTTTTGAAAGACTTCAAGACACTTATCAAAATACTTCTACTTAACAAAAATGCTTACAATTACATCCTCGTTCAGTTTCATCAACAATTCTACTCGTATGCACCCGTATTCGTACTCGTACAATACACAGCTTTTAGATGTATGTACTATTGGTATATACACTCCAATGATCAGCTCTTAGCAGCCCATGTGAGTCACTTAACATATGTGGGAACTATCATTTGGCAACTAGCATGAAATATCTCATAAAATTACAAAAATATTAGTAATCATTCATGACTTATTTACATGTAAACAAAATTACACATCCTTTACATCTAATCCATATACCAACGATCAAAAACACCTGAAAACACTTTCATTCTTCAATTTCCTTCATCTAATTGATCTCTCTCAAGTTCTATCTTCAAGTTCTAAGTGTTCTTCATAAATTCTATAAGTTCTAGTTTCATAAAATCAAGAATACTTCCAAGTTTGCTAGCTTACTTTCAATCTTGTAAAGTGATCATCCAACCTCAAGAAATCTTTCTTATTTACAGTAAGATATCTTTCTAATACAAGGTAATACTCATATTCAAACTTTGATTCAATTTCTATAACTATAACAATCTTATTTCGAGTGGAAATCTTACTTGAACTTGTTTTCGTGTCATGATTCTGCTTCAAGAACTTTCAAGCCATCCAAGGATCCTTTGAAGCTAGATCTATTTTTCTCATTTCCAGTAGGTTTATCCACAAAACCTGAGGTAGTAATGATGTTCATAACATCATTCGATTCATATATATAAAACTGCCTTATTCGAAGGTTTAAACTTGAAATCACTAGAACATAGTTTAGTTAATTCTAAACTTGTTCACAAACAAAAGTTAATCCTTCTAAATTGATTTTTAAAATCAACTAAACACATGTTCTATATCTATATGATATGCTAACTTAATGATTTAAAACCTGGAAACACGAAAAACACCGTAAAACCGGACATACGCCGTCGTAGTAACACCGCGGGCTGTTTTGGGTTTGATAATTAAAAACTATGATAAACTTTGATTTAAAAGTTGTTCTTCTGGGAAAATGATTTTTCTTATGAACATGAAACTATATCCAAAAATCATGGTTAAACTCAAAGTGGATGTATGTTTTTCAAAATGGTCATCAAGACGTCGTTCTTTCGATTGAAATGACTACCTCTTACAAAAATGACTTGTAACTTATATTTCTGACTATAAACCTATACTTGTTTAGATTCATAAAATAGAGTTCAATATGAAACCATAGCAATTTGATTCACTCAAAACGGATTTAAAACGAAGAAGTTATGGGTAAAACAAGATTGGATATTTTTTGATTGTTGTAGCTACGGGAAATAATGTAACAATTCTATACAAATCATATCCTAGCTAACTTATATTGTATTATACATGTATTCTAATATATTATGTAATCTTGGGATACCATAGACACGTATGCAAATGTTTTGACATATCATATCGACCCATGTATATATATTATTTGGAACAATCATAGACACTCTATATGCAGTAATGTTGGAGTTAGCTATACAGGGTTGAGGTTGATTCCAAAAATATATATACTTTGAGTTGTGATCTAGCCTGAGACGTGTATACACTGGGTCGTGGATTGATTCAAGATAATATATATCAATTTATTTCTATACATTTAACTATGGACAACTAGTTGTAGGTTACTAACGAGGACAGCTGACTTAATAAACTTAAAACATCAAAATGTATTAAAAGTGTTGTAAATATATTTTGAACATACTTTGATATATATGTACATATTTGTTATACGTTCGTGAATCGACCAGTGGCAAAGTCTTACTTCCCGACAAAGTAAAAATCTGTGAAAGTGAGTTATAGTCCCACTTTTAAAATCTAATATTTTGGGATGAGAATGATGGAAAATTGTGTGTACTTTTACCAAAACAGATTAACGCAGCGGATAGTTAAAATAATAATCTTTAATATTTTATGACCAAAATTTAACAAGATTAAATTTTCACTTATTTAATGAAATATGCACACGATTAATCTTTCCCAATGATCCAGTTACACCACTAATAATTGTCAAAATATGTAATTCACAAAGTGAGTAAATGATATACCTTTCTTGAAGAAACTGATTGAGACGGAGAGAAACTTAAGATCAAAAGTATGATCGTCTCTTTGGATAGTCCACACTACACTTCAAACAACGTCAATGGATGCTAGTCCAAACCCAAGTAATAATTAATCAACCTTTGATTAATATTATGAACCAAAATATGTAATATGTGTTTTCTTTTTAGTTCATCGAAAAGCATTAGGATGATTGATTAATTACTCCGTAATATGGTACACATATATAGATATTTTATTTTTATTATTTCACCCGTGAACTCAAATTACGAATATATGTATCATAAAGTCGTATTTAACAAATACTTCAGGGGTATGTTATGTAACTTATATTTAATAATTTCTATCATGTCGTTTTCATGTGAATAGTAAATTAATTAATTTCGATTCATTTACTATTCATATGAATAGTAAATGAATTAATTTCGATTTACTATTTTGTTACTTGAGTAATATATATACATCATATATATATATATATATTTTATTTGACGTCTCGGTGTATATGTGTGTGACCCCGAAGGCTCAAATGATGTTGGCCATATAGTTATATGTTGTACCTTGCACAACATCAAGTAACTATACAAACAATGGTAAGCGTCTAGCAACACGTCATTGTCCCCAAATTCATGTGAGGGTAGTTTCTCGAAACTGTTTATGGTAAGTGTTAAATGTCATTCGTCCTTTTGTTTCAGATAACTTTAGTTAAACTTGAGATATGGATCATCGGTCATTCTCATTTGTTTAACAATTTTGTTTCTCGATCTTAGAACTGAATTAGATCACCAAATTAATTAAGTATCATCTTAATTACATCTGGGTACGGCCACACAAATATCTTATTCATTCATCGAGGAGCTCAAAAGTATCTAACTCCAAACATTTCGGAGGAACAAATCCTATATTGCATACACGTGTCTATCACGAGCTTTACATTATACCCAATAATGGCCTTTATAACAGCCTTATTCAGGACAGCGTTTAACCATATCAAAGTACAATGCTACACTCATCAAGATGGGCGTGCATCTCAAGTCTAAGGACACAAAGACATAATTACTAAAAGATTCACTACTGACTACGATCCATGTAGTGACATCTCATGGTTGGGTCATTCCAATATTCATCATCAATGAATACATATGAAATTTGGTCTCAACAAGTTAACTATTTATCATCAATAAATATAACCAAAACTTCATATTAATCTTAATTCATGTTATTCCCATAACATGATTGATTATGGAGATTTTGAATAATCAACAATTACTCATGGATTAAACATGCTAATATAGAACACAATGATATATATGAAAACGATCATACCATCAATATATCAATTCATTATGATAAAACTGTTTAATGTTCTAAAAATATCCAAATACTAAATTACAAATTAAAAATATCAGCAGTATAACGAAGTCCAATACTACTAGCATGATCATCATGCTTTTTGTGTGTCATGGGCTTCGTGAACGGGTCAGCCACATTATCATCTGTATGAACCTTAAGAATACTAATATCATTCCTCTCAACGACTTCTTGAATGTAGTCAAACTTTCGAAGAATGTGTCTGCTACCTTTACGTACACGTGATTCTTTCGCAAGTATAATAGCACTTGAATTATCACAGTACATTTCCATAGGGGATTCAATGCTGGGAACTACTCCAAGTTCAGTAATAAACTTCCTTATCCAGACAGCTTCTTGAGCAGCTTCTGAGGCAGCAATGTATTCTGCTTCCGTTGTAGACTGTGCAACTGTTCTCTGCTTTGAGCTTCTCCAATCAACTGTCCCGCCATTCATGACAAAGACATACCCTGACTGGGATCGAGAATCATCTCGATCAGTTTGAAAACTAGCATCTGTATAACATCTAATACTCAACTCTTCTTCCAAACCACCGTAAACCAAGAACGTATCTTTAGTTCTCCGCAAATATTTAAGAATGCTCTTAACAGCAATCCAATGTTCTTCATCTGGATTCTGTTGATAACGACTCGTCAAACTCAAAGCTAACGAGACATCAGGTCTAGTACATAACATGGCATACATAATGGATCCTATAGCCGAAGCATACGGAACACATTTCATTCGTCTTATCTCATCAGGTGTGATAGGACTTTGAGACTTGCTCAAGGTTATGCCCTTTTGCATGGGCAATGCTCCGCGCTTGGAGTTTTGCATGTTAAATCTTCTCAATATTTTGTCAATGTATGTACTTTGACTCAAACCAGTAAGCCTTTTGGATCTATTTCTATAGATCATGATTTCAAGAATATACTTAGCTTCTCCAAGATCTTTCATGGCAAAACATTTTCCAAGCCAAGATTTGACATCTTGCAAAGTTGGAATGTCATTTCCAATAAGTAGTATGTCATCAACATACAAGATCAAGAAGACAACTTTACTCCCACTAGCTCTAATGTAAACACAGGGCTCATCTTGGTTTTGAGAAAAACCAAACTCTTTGATTTTCTGATCAAACTTAAGATTCCAGCTCCTGGATGCTTGCTTTAATCCATAAATAGATTTTAGAAGCTTGCATACTTTAGTAGGATGCTTAGGATTCACAAACCCTTCCGGCTGAACCATATATACGTCCTCGCTTAGGTCGCCATTTAGAAAAGTAGTTTTGACATCCATTTGCCATATTTCATAATCATGAAAAGCAGCTATGGCAATAAGTATCCTAATTGATTTAATGCTCGCGACTGGTGAATAAGTTTCCTCATAATCAATTCCTTGAGTTTGAGTATAACCTTTTGCCACCAATCGAGCCTTAAAAGTGTTTACATTACCGTCCATGTCAGCCTTCTTCTTAAAGACCCATTTACTGCCCACTGTCTTGCAATTGGGTGGAAGATCAATCAAGTCCCATACTTGATTATCTTTCATGGACTGCATCTCTGCCTTCATAGCATCTCCCCATTTGTCAGATTGTGGATCTGACATGGCTTCACCATAGCTAGAGGGTTCATCATAATCCCCTAGATGAGGTACAACTGAATTAATCAGAAGATTTAACCTCTCAGGTTGATGAAGAGTTCTACTAGATCTACGAAGTATAGGTACAACATGTTCTGGCTCACCAACAGTGTGTCCAGCTTTAACGTGCGGTTGGCTAGTGCCTTCAGAAGGTATGTTACTTTGTGATTCTTGAATTTCCTCAAGTTCTACTTTACTCCCACTGACTTCTTGTAAGAGAAGATCTCTTTCAAAGAATTCAGCAAACCGAGCAGTAAACACTTTGTTTTCAGCTTGGTAGTAAAAGTAGTAACCCATTGTTTCCTTTGGGTATCCCACAAAGTGACATTTGATACCTCTGGGTTCTAACTTGTTTGAAGTGTCACGTTTCACATACGCTTCACAACCCCAGACTTTCAAATAAGACAACTTAGGACTCTTTACATGCCGTAACTCATATGGTGTCTTATCTACCTTCTTAGTTGGAACCATATTAAGTATGCGTGCAGCAGACTCTAATGCATAACCCCAAAAAGACATCGGTAGAGTAGTTAGACTCATCATAGATTGAACCATATCAAGTAAAGTTCGATTCCTCCGCTCCGACACACCATTGTGCTGTGGTGTATAAGGTGGAGTGAATTGTGAGACAATCCTACAATTCTTCAGGTGGTCCAAAAACTCTTGACTCATATATTCCCCTCCCCGATAAGAACGAAGGGCTTTAATGGTCTTTCTAAGTTGATTCTCTACTTCATTTTGGAAGATTTTGAACATTTCAAAAACTTCATGTTTACGTTTCAGCAAGTAAACATAACCATATCTACTATAATCATTAGTAAATGTAACGAAGTATGTTTCACCATTTCTAGACATAGTTCTAAAAGGGCCACATACATCAGTATGTATTAGTCCTAAAAGATCTTTAGCTCTTTCAACTAAACCGGAGAAAGGAGCCTTTGTCATCTTTCCACATAAACATGACTCGCATACATCAAATGACTCAGAGCCAGTTGATTCCAAAATCCCATCAGATTGGAGTTTTGAATTGCGTTGTTTGTTTATATTACCAAGACGACAATGCCATAGATAGGTATTATTCAAGTCTTTCTTGACTCATTTGGCAGTACATGCATATACAGAATTATTATTTGAAATTACACCGTGCATATCAATTTCAAAAATACCATCACGTGGAATAGCATTAAAATAAAATACATTATTCTTAGAAACTAAAATACCAAAGTGCGTAAATGTAAGTTCAAAACCAACATTTTTCAAAAGAGAAACTAAAATTACATTGCTCGTAATACTAGGAGCATAATGACATTGTTCCAACAAAACAATAAGACTACTATGTAAAGTAAGCTCATAGGTGCCAATAGCTTCAACAGTAGCTCGAGCCCCATTGCCCACTCTTAAGTCTAGCGTGTCTTTCTTCAGTCTCTTACTTCTTCTCATTCCCTGCATATTGTTACAGATGTGAGTACCACAACCAGTATCAAAAATCCAGGAATCACTAGAAAAAGTATATAACTGTATATGAAATATACCTGATTTGCTGGTCTGGCCAGCTTTGCCTTTTCTCAACTCAGATAGGTAGGAAGGACAGTTCCTCCTCCAGTGGCCAACCTTTCCACAGTGGAAACATTCGGCGTCTTTCGCTGGGTTTTCTTTCTTGGGAGGTGGTGGAATATTTTTCTTAGCAATTGACTTGCCTTTTCCTTTTCCCCAAGTTTTCGGCTTATTCTTTTTCACCCTACCTTCCCTAATCATAAGGACACCTGGATTGAAAACCTTATATGGAATATCCTGTTCAGCAGTTTTGAGCATCGAGTGCACCTCTGCCGGAGATTTCTCCCAACCTTGCATATTGTAATTCATCACAAATTAGTGATACGATTTTGGTAGTGAAACCAAAATCGTGTTCACGGCCAAGTTAGGCGGCAAGGTAGTTCCAAGTTTTTCCAATCGGTCAATGTAGCTTTTCATTTTTAAGACATGAGAGCTCACTGATTGACCCTCCTCCATTTTGCATGTTTGAAGAAGCTTATAAGTTTCATATAACTCTTGACTAGCCTGTTTCTGAAACATATTTTTCAGCTCAGTCATCATATCATATGCTGTACGATCTTCCATTTCTTTTTGGAGGTTAGAAGTCATACTAGCAAGCATGATTAAAGCTATCTTCTCTTGCTCATCAAACAACTTCTGATAAGCATTCTTTTGAGCAGCAGTAGCTGTCTCAGGAGGAGCTTCGGGTAAGGGTTCTTCAATTTTGTTCAACTTCCCTTCAAATTTGAGAACAATTCTCAGGTTGCGGTGCCAATCGAGGAAGTTTGAACCATTGAGTTTCTCCTTCTCCAACAAATAACGGAGGTTGATTTGGTTTACGTTTTGATTGTTTGACATCTACAAGAGAACAAGATTCAATTTTAGTATTTTCGATATTGTACTTTAATAAATTAGTTACCCAAGTTTTAATATATTTAAAAACAATTAATTTACGAAAGCCTAAGATCCACATAGAGGTTCCATAACTACATCTGTTGATCATCTAGCAGTTATAGAGTCTACTGATAGGTAGCGAGTACCAATTGCATCACAGATGCAACTCTTAGATCTTTATGGGACCTTGAGATATGTGTTGTCTAACAAACCACTATTATCTATTGGCATGTTTGTCCCATCCTTGCCTCGAACTCAGGTCTCACCGTGAATACGATTAAGTCGTCCAATTTGGAAACAGTGGAAATTCAGCCTAGTCTCACTCGTAACTGAAAATCCACCTCGTGACTATAATTCGATTAGGTCTCACCGTAATCAAAAAATAACGAGGAGTGTTTGCAAGCTCATTGGATGGCATGACTTAAATTTGACGGGTATTTTAAAAATGTTTGTGTTAACGAATAATGCATGCACACAAGATTCGCTACAATTTGTTAAAAAACATTTTAACCAATTTTATATATGTCGATCGTGTTTATGCGTCAAGTTTGTTATTTTATTTTATATAAAAAAATAACAAATACACATTGTGTATCATTTTAAAACATTTTTAAAAGATGTCGCTCATATATATTATTTGAGTTTCAAAAAAATATTTAACTTTAAACTCGTTAGAGTTTAACTTTTTAAAATCATCAATTTTAACCTTTGAAACTCGTTACTAGTTTTATTTGATGTTTTCATCAAAAACATTTAGCATATATTATAATCAACAATTAAATATAAATGCGTAAAAATAAAACACAACCATACCATGCATCACACACACATAGCCTAGCCCAAAAATCCTATGCTTGATCCCATGAGCCGACATGGGATCAAGAGGTCAAACTAAGGGTAATATCGTAGCTCCCACTTGATTCAAGAATCAAGTGAAAACTTGACAAATGCCATTGTTGTCAACTTGACATGTTCGCCATCTTCTAAGCCAAAAGTATGTTGTATTTTATCTTCAATCTTCATCTTGTTACATTTATTTAAATTTGAAAATACAACTAAACTAGTACTTTTACAAATTGATATAAACTTAAATACAATACTATGAAAATGGAAAATAAATATAATACAACTTTGGCTTCAAAATGGCCTTCCTAATAAATAATCAACATGACATAATATTGCCGTAATCAACAATCACAACAATCATACATAGGTCGGGGCATTATGGGTTATGTGTGCAATCACAATTTTAATAACTACATTATTAAAACTTAAATATGACTTGTCCATGGTTACAATGCATGTGTATAACCATGGAATAAAACAATCAACAATTATAATAAATATTCAAGCCATAACAATTAAATCTACAATTTAAAATAGTGATATTCTTTCAATCATATTTGTGCGTCATGAGGTTAAGTCTAGATCAATCGAGTTGACTTTAAAAACCAAAAAGGTTTCGACTTTCACCAATATAACACAAAGCTAAATCTAAAGAATAGTCACACGACAATTAAGATGGTGTAAAAGCGGCTCGGATACCACTGATGGAAAATCGTGTGTACTTTTACCAAAATAGATTAACGCATCGGATAGTTAAAATAATAATCTTTTATTATTTTATGAACTAAATTTAACAAGATTAAATTTTCACTTATTAAATGAAACATGCACACGATTAATCTTTCCCAATGATCCAGTTACACCACTAATAATTGTCAAAATATGTAATTCACAAAGTGAGTAAACGATATACCTTTCTTGAAGAAACTGATTGAGACGGAGAGAAACTTACGATCAAAAGTATGATCGTCTCTTTGGATAGTCCACACTACACTTCAAACAACGTCAATGGATGCTAGTCCAAACCCAAGTAATAATTAATCAACCTTTGATTAATATTATGAACCAAAATATGTAATATGTGTTTTCTTTTTAGTTCATCGAAAAGCATTAGGATGATTGATTAATTACTTCATAATATGGTACACATATATAGATATTTTATTTTTATTATTTCACCCGTGAACTCAAATTATGAATATATGTATCATAAAGTCGTATTTAACAAATACTTCAGGGGTATGTTATGTAACTTATATTTAATAATTTCTATCATGTCGCTTTCATGTGAATAGTAAATTAATTAATTTCGATTCATTTACTATTCATATGAATAGTAAATGAATTAATTTCGATTTACTATTTTGTTACTTGAGTAATATATATACATCATATATATATATATATTTTATTTGACGTCTCGGTGTATATGTGTGTGACCCCGAAGGCTCAAATGATGTTGGCCATATAGTTATATGTTGTACCTTGCACATTAATCCTACAGAGAATACATGCAGTTTTATAAATATTTTACGAAATAGACACAAGTAAATGAAACTACATTATATGGGTGAATGATCGAAGCTGAATATGCCCCTTTTGCTTGGTAACCTAAGAATTAGTAAACCGATCTACTAATTGATGTGAATCCTAAAGATAGATCTATTGGGCCTAACGAACCCCATCCAAAGTACTGGATGCTTTAGTACTTCGAATTCGTTTTTATCATGTCCGAAGAATTTCCCGAAATGATAGGGGATATTCTTATATGCATCTTGTTAATGTCGGTTACCAGGTGTTCACCATATGAATGATTTTTATCTCTATGTATGGGATGTATATTGAAATATGAAATCTCGTGGTCTATTATTATGATTTGATAATATATAGGTTAAACCTATAACTCACCAACATTTTTTTGATGTTTTAAGCATGTTTATTCTCAGGTGATTATTAAGAGCTTCCACTGTTGCATACTAAAATAAGGACAAGATTTAGAGTCCATGCTTGTATGATATTATGTAAAAACTGCATTCAAGAAACTTATTTTTGATGTAATATATTCTTATTGTAAACCATTATGTAATGGTCGTGTGTAAACGGTATATTTTAGATTATCATTATTTGATAATCTACGTAATGCTTTTTAAACCTTTATAGATAAAATAAAGGTTATGGTTGTTTTAAAAATGAATGCAGTCTTTGAAAAACGTCTCATATAGAGGTCAAAACCTCGCGACGAAATCAATTATTATGGAACGTTTATAATCAATATGAACGGGACATTTCAGTTGGTATCAGAGCGTTGGTCTTAGAGAACCAGAAATTTGCATTAGTGTGTCTTATCGAGTTTGTTAAGATACATTAGTGAGTCTGGACTTCGACCATGTTTTCTTTAAAAACGATTACTTAACACTTTTGTTGGAAACTATATGTTATTAACATGTAAATATTATGTGATATATTAACCTCTTAATGTGTTTGATATTGTGTGATAGATGTCTACCACTAGTACAAATTCTATCGACTCACCTAATAATAATGAAGAGTCGAATATACTTTGGGAAGATTCACAAATTCTCAAAGAGGAACCGGAAGAAGAGGAACCGAAAGAAGAGGAACCAGAAGAGGAGGAACCGGAAGAGGAGGAACCGAAAGAAGAAGAAGAGGTTTCGGAGGAAGAAATATTGATACCTATAGTAAATCGATTAAATAAAAGAAAATCCTCAACCAACGGACCAAAGTTAATAATGGTCAATGGTGTTTCTGCCGAGGAAGCAAAATATTGGGAAGATTACCAATTTTTCGATGAATCAGATCCCGATAAGGATTTCGATGATGTTATAGAAATTACCTCAACCTAATTTAATAAAGCGAAAGAAAATAATAAGGGAAAAGGTATAAAAATAGAGAAACCCGATTCCAACCCCGATGAACTTTATATGTATCGGCAACATCCGTATTTCCTAAAATGTAACAATGACCCGGGAACCTCTAAACCACCAGGTTTTTCTAAACCATTGTGGATAACGACGGCACGTATTAGAGGAACACCATATATTCCTAGAAAATTAGGAAAACGAACCAAGTCCAAAGAAGAAGAAACCAGTGATTCAGATTAGAGGGTTGTAATCATGTTGTATATTATATGTATTGTAGTGTGCTTGTACTTTTATGTTCTATGTAAAAATTGCTTGTATTGTTTGTTAATTATCTTTTACGAATCTAATCCTTGTCTATTTTACGGTATAAAAACAAAATGGACGTTAAGGGTAGACAACCGAATATTTTAGAAGATCTACCAGAGGATATGATTGAGGAAATCTTGTCTAGAGTCGGTCAGAATTCATCAGCACAATTAATTATGGCAAAATTAACTTGTCAAACATTTGAAAGACTTTCCAGAAATGCTTTAGTTTATAAAAGGCTTTCCTTTGATAGGTGGGGTATATCACATTGGGGAGACCGTAAGTTATGCCGTGTTTTCTTTAAAGCGTTAAATGCGGGGAACCCAAATGCAATTTTACGCTACGGGTTAAGAACCTATTTTGACTCAACATATCCCAACATAGGATTTCGTGAATTAGAAAGAGCTTCTAACATGCAACATAAAGAAGCATGTTATGATTACGGGTTAGTGATGTTCGCTTCTTACCAAAGTGAGAAAAAGAACATCGGATTGCAACTTTTAAATAAAACCTTCTCACAAGTGACGGATTCAGTAGTTGGGGTGAGAAACAAGGTTTTTAGATTATTACGGGGCTGTTGGACATTATGAAACCCTCGTCCTTTTGACGACATTACAACATGCTGCCAAGCCAATGGTCATAACTGTTATTTTCCACAAGACCAAGGATGGGAAGTCATCTTAGTAAAACCAGAATGCATGACTTGTTTCTGGACTTATGAACTACGTGTCTTTATTTCCTTTGCTGAACAACTTGCGTATTAACTAGGTTTATCTTCAAAAACTGTCCTGTATCAAAGTGTACTATATTTCATGTTATATGTAATATAGCGAAGTTGTAAGTTTGAAGAATATTTGTATGTGATATATTATTATAATCAGTTTTTCATATAGAATTGTAGTAGTTGAATTGTATATTAGCTACTAAGTATGAACTTAACGGGTAGGTAGTACCCGAATTTAAACTTATAAAACGTTAATATGAAGAAAAAGCTTTTATAAATGAGTTCATATTATGCTACGAAATACTATTGACTACTCTTAATATTCTGTATGATTAACTCGATTCAGTTGGCTATTTTGAAGGAAATGGCACCGACTACTCGACACACCATGAATATGAGCGAAGATGAATTTCGTACCTTTCTTGCTGCAAACATAGCCGCAGTACAAGCTGCGCTACATACCAACAATAACTCTGAATCTAGCAATGCAGCTAACGGCGCAAGAAATCATGTAGGATGCTCCTACAAAGAATTCACTGCCTGCAAACCTTTGGAATTTGATGGAACCGAAGGACCAATTGGATTGAAACGGTGGACCGAAAAAGTTGAATCGGTGTTTGCCATAAGTAAGTGTACTGAAGAGGACAAAGTTAAGTACGCTACACATACCTTCACAGGTACTGCGTTAACGTGGTGGAATACCTATCTTGAACAGGTAGGACAAAATGCTGCTTACGCACTACCGTGGTCGGCATTTAAGCAATTGATGAACGAGCAGTACCGTCCTAGAAACGAAGTCAATAAACTCAAGGCAGAACTTAGAGAGTTACGAACACAAGGGTTCGACGTTACCACATATGAACGACGATTCACAGAGTTGTGCCTATTGTGTCCGGAAGCATTCAAAGATGAAGAAGAGAAGATCGACGCATTTGTAAAAGGGTTACCAGAAAGGATTCAAGAAGATGTGAGTTCACACGAGCCCGCTTCTATACAGAAGGCAAGTCGAATGGCTCATAAACTCATAAATCAGATTGAGGGAAGAATTAAAGAGCAGGCGGCCAAAGAAGCCAACACGAAACAACTCAAGAGGAAGTGGGAGGAAAACGGTGACAAGAGTCACCAGTACAACAACAACAATTACAATCACAATCGCAACAACTATCCCAACAACCGCAACAACAATCGCAACAATAACCGCAATCCTAACAATAACTACAACAAACATCCCAATAACAACAACAACTACAACAACTATTTCAACAACAATAACAACCCCAACAACAACCTCAATAACAACAACGGCAACAAAAACCAAAACAGCCATGTCATAGGTGTGAAGAAAATCATCAGGGGTTTTGCATGACATTTTGCAACAGGTGTAAAAGAAATGGTCATAGCGCGACAAAGTGTGAGGTCTACGGACCAAAGTTTAACAGAACTAAAGGAACAAATAATGTCGGAACAAGTAATGCCGAAACGAATAGTGTCGGAGCAAGTAATACCAACGATGTTTTTTATAAATGTGGAAAACCGGGCCACATTATTAGAAATTGCCCGAATCATGGGAATACTAATGGGCAAGGCCGTGGAAGATTTTTCAATATTAATGCGGCAGAAGCACAGGAAGACCCGGAGCTTGTTACGGGTACGTTTATTATTGACGATAAATCTGCTTATGTTTTATTTGATTCGGGTGCAGATAGAAGCTATATGAGTAGAGAATTTTGTGCTAAATTAAGTTGCCCATTGACGCCTTTGGATAATAAATTTTTACTCGAATTAGTAAATGGTAAATTAATTTCAGCAGATAATATATGTCGGGTTAGAGAAATTAAACTGGGTGATGAAACGTTTAAGATTGATTTAATACCAGTCGAGTTAGGGAGTTTTGATGTAATAATTGGCATGGACTGGTTGAAGAAGGTAAGAGCAGAGGTCGTTTGTTACAAAAATGCGATTCGCATTATGCGTGAAAAAGGAAAACCTGTAATGGTGTACGGAGAAAAGAACAACGCGAAATTAAATCTTATTAGTAGTTTGAAGGCGTAAAAACTAATAAGAAAAGGTTGTTACGTCATTCTAGCACACATCGAGGAAGTTAAACCTGAAGAAAAGAACATCAGTGATGTTCCCGTCGCAAAAGAATTTCCCGATGTATTTCCGAAAGAATTACCGGGATTACCCCCACATCGATCCGTTGAATTTCAAATAGACCTTGTACCAGGAGCTGCACCAATAGTTCGTGCTCCATACACACTCGCACCCAGCGAAATGAAAGAATTACAGAGTCAGTTACAGGAACTTTTAGAGCGTGGTTTCATTCGACCAAGCACATCACCATGGGGAGCTCCTGTTTTGTTTGTCAAGAAGAAAGATGGTACATTCAGGTCGTGTATCGACTACCGAGAGTTGAACAAACTTACCATCAAGAACCGCTACCCACTACCGAGAATCGACGACTTATTTAATCAACTACAAGGCTCGTCTGTTTATCCGAAGATCGATTTACGTTCTGGATATCATCAAATGCGGGTGAAGGAGGATGATATTCCAAAGACTACTTTTAGGACGCGTTACGGTCATTACAAGTTTATGGTTATGCCGTTTGGATTGACTAACGCACCAGCTGTGTTCATGGACCTCATGAACCAATTGTGTGGGCCATATCTTGACAAGTTTGTCATTGTTTTCATCGATGACATTCTTATTTACTCGAAGAATGATCAAGAGCACGAAGAACATTTGAGAAAAGTGCTAGAGTTGCTGAGAAAAGAAAAACTGTACGCTAAGTTTTCAAAGTGTGCATTTTGGTTGGAAGAAGTTCAATTCCTCGGTCATATAGTGAACAAAGAAGGTATTCAGGTGGATCCAGCAAAGATTGAAACCTTTGAAAAATGGGAAACCCCGAAAACTCCGAAACACATACGCCAATTTTTAGGGCTAGCTGGTTATTACAGGAGATTCATCCAAGATTTTTCTAAAATAGCAAAACCCTTGACTGCATTAACGCATAAAGGGAGGAAATTTGAATGGAAGGATGAACAAGAAAAAGCGTTTCAATTGTTGAAGAAAAAGTTAACTACGTCACCTATATTGTCATTACCTGAAGGGAATGATGATTTTGTGATATATTGTAACGCCTCAAATCAAGGTCTCGGTTATGTATTAATGCAACGAACGAAAGTAATTGCTTATGCGTCTAGACAATTGAAGATTCACGAGCAGAATTATACGACGCATTATTTGGAATTAGGCACGGTTGTTTTTGCATTAAAGACTTGGAGGCACTACTTATATGGGGTCAAAAGTATTATATATACCGACCATAAAAGTCTTCAACATATATTTAATCAGAAACAACTGAACATGAGGCAGCGCAGGTGGATTGAATTGCTGAATGATTATGACTTTGAGATTCGTTACCACCCAGGGAAGGCAAATGTGGTAGCCGACGCCTTGAGCAGAAAGGACAGAGAACCCATTCGTGTAAAATCTATGAATATAATGATTCACACTAACCTTACTACTCAAATAAAGGAGGCGCAACAAGGAGTTTTAAAAGAGGGAAACTTAAAGGATGAAATACCCAAAGGATCAGAGAAGCATCTTAATATTCGGGAAGACGGAACCCGGTATAAGGCTGAAAGAATTTGGGTACCAAAATTTGGAGATATGAGAGAAATGGTACTTAGAGAAGCTCATAAAACCAGATACTTAATACATCCTGGAACGGGGAAGATGTACAAGGATCTCAAGAAACATTTTTGGTGGCCATGTATGAAAGCCGATGTTGCTAAATACGTAGGAGAATGTTTGACGTGTTCTAAGGTCAAAGCGGAGCATCAGAAACCATCAGGTCTACTTCAACAACCCAAAATCCCGGAATGGAAATGGGAAAACATTACCATGGATTTCATCACTAAATTGCCAAGGACTGGAAGTGGTTTTGATACTATTTGGGTAATAGTTGATCGTCTCACCAAATCAGCACACTTCCTGCCAATAAAAGAAGATGACAAGATGGAGAAGTTAGCACGACTGTATTTGAAGGAAGTCATCTCTAGACATGGAATACCAATCTCTATTATCTCTGATAGGGATGGCAGATTTATTTCAAGATTCTGGCAGACATTACAGCAAGCATTAGGAACTCGTCTAGACATGAGTACTTCCTATCATCCACAAACTGATGGGTTTAGCAAAAGGACGATACAAACGCTTGAAGACATGCTACGAGCATGTGTTATTGATTTCGGAAACAGTTGGGATCGACATCTACCGTTAGCAGAATTTTCCTACAACAACAGCTACCATTCAAGCATTGAGATGGCACCGTTTGAAGCACTTTATGATAGAAAGTGCAGGTCTCCGATTTGTTGGAGTGAAGTGGGGGATATAAAGATTACGGGTCCGGAGATAATACAAGAAACTACCGAGAAGATCATCCAAATTCAACAACGGTTTAAAACTGCTCAATGTCGACAAAAGAGCTACGCTTACATTAAAAGAAAAGATATAGAATTTGAAATTGGAGAGATGGTCATGCTTAAGGTTGCACCTTGGAAAGGCATTGTTTGATTTGGTAAACGAGGGAAATTAAATCCAACGTATATAGGACTATTCAAGATTATTGATCGTGTCGGACCAGTAGCTTGCCGACTTGAATTACCACAACAACTCGAGGCTGTACATAACACTTTCCACGTTTCAAATTTGAAGAAATGTTTTGCTAAAGAAGATCTCACTATTCCATTAGACAAAATCCAAATCAACGAAAAACTTCAATTCGTCGAAGAACCCGTCGAAATAATGGATCATGAGGTTAAAAGACTTAAGCAAAACAAGATACCAATTGTTAAAGTTCAATGGAATGCTCATAGAGGACCCAAGCTCACCTGGGAATGAGAAGATTAGATGAAGAAGAAATACCCGCACTTATTTTCAGAAGATACGTCAACACCTCCAACTACTTAAAATTTCGGGACGAAATTTATTTAACGGGTAGGTACTGTAGTGACCCGAACTTTTCCATGTTTATATATATTAAATGAAATTGTTATTTACATGATTAAGTGTTTCCAACATGTTAAGCAATCAAACTTGTTAAGACTTGATTAATTGAAATAGGTTTCATATAGACAATTGACCACCCAAGTTGACCGGTGATTCACGAACGTTAAAACTTGTAAAAACTATATGATAACATATATATGATTATATATATAGTTAACATGATATTATGATAAGTAAGTATCTCATTAGGTATTTTAACAATGAGTTATATACATAAAATTGAGTTTATTGAATTAAGAAACTCGAAACGGTATATATAACGATTATCGTTATAACAACGTCTTACTAAATACATATGAATCATATGAAGATATTGATACACTATGTTTAATTATGATACATGATAAGTAAACATGTCATTAAGTGTATTAACAATGAACTACATATGTAAAAACAAGACTACTAACTTAATGATTTTGAAACGAGACATATATGTAACGATTATCGTTGTAACAACATTTAACTGTATATATATCATACTAAGATATATTAATATATCATAATATCTTGATAATGTAATAATTTAACATCTCATTAGATATAATAAACATTGGGTTAACAACATTTAACATGATCGTTAACTTAAAGGTTTCAAATCAACATTTACATGTAACGACTAACGATGACTTAATGACTCAGTTAAAATGTATATACATGTAGTGTTTTAATATGTATTCATACACTTTTGAAAGAATTCAAGACACTTATCAAAATACTTCTACTTAACAAAAATTCTTACAATTACATCCTCGTTCAGTTTCATCAACAATTCTACTCGTATGCACCCGTATTCGTACTCGTACAATACACAGCTTTTAGATGTATGTACTATTGGTATATACACACTAATGATCAGCTCTTAGCAGCCCATGTGAGTCACCTAACACATGTGGGAACCATCATTTGTCAACTAGCATGAAATATCTCATAAAATTACAAAAATATTAGTAATCATTCATGACTTATTTACATGTAAACAAAATTACACATCCTTTATATCTAATCCATATACCAACGACCAAAAACACCTACAAACACTTTCATTCTTCAATTTCCTTCATCTAATTAGTCTCTTCAAGTTCTATCTTCAAGTTCTAAGTGTTCTTCATAAATTCTATAAGTTCTAGTTTCATAAAATCAAGAATACTTCCAAGTTTGCTAGCTTACTTCCAATGTTGTAAAATGATCATCCAACCTCAAGAAATCTTTCTTATTTAAAGTAAGATATCTTTCTAATACAAGGTAATACTCATATTCAAACTTAACTTTGATTCAATTTCTATAACTATAACAATCTTATTTCGAGTGGAAATCTTACTTGAACTTGTTTTCGTGTCATGATTCTGCTTCAAGAACTTTCAAGCCATCCAAGGATCCTTTGAAGCTAGATCTATTTTTCTCATTTCCAGTAGGTTTATCCACAAAACCTGAGGTAGTAATGATGTTCATAACATCAGTCAATTCATATATATAAAACTACCTTATTCGAAGGTTTAAACTTGAAATCACTAGAACATAGTTTAGTTAATTTTAAACTTGTTCGCAAACAAAAGTTAATCCTTCTAACTTGACTTTTAAAATCAACTAAACACATGTTCTATATCTATATGATATGCTAACTTAATGATTTAAAACCTGGAAACACGAAAAACACCGTAAAACCGGACATACGCCGTCGTAGTAACACCGCGGGCTGTTTTGGGTTTGATAATTAAAAACTATGATAAACTTTGATTTAAAAGTTGTTCTTCTGGGAAAATGATTTTTCTTATGAACATGAAACTATATCCAAAAATCATGGTTAAACTCAAAGTGGATGTATGTTTTTCAAAATGGTCATCAAGACGTCGTTCTTTCGACTGAAATGACTACCTCTTACAAAAATGACTTGTAACTTATATTTTTGACTGTAAACCGATAATTTTTCTGTTTAGATTCATAAAATAGAGTTCAATATGAAACCATAGCAATTTGATTCACTCAAAACGGATTTAAAACGAAGAAGTTATGGGTAAAACAAGATTGGATATTTTTTTTATTGTTGTAGCTACGGGAAATATTGTAACAATTCTATACAAATCATATCCTAGCTAACTTATATTGTATTATACATGTATTCTAATATATTATATAATCTTGAGATACCATAGACACGTATGCAAATGTTTTGACATATCATATCGACCCATGTATATATATTATTTGGAACAACCATAGACACTCTATATGCAGTAATGTTGGAGTTAGCTATACAGGGTTGAGGTTGATTCCAAAAATATATATACTTTGAGTTGTGATCTAGCCTGAGACGTGTATACACTGGGTCGTGAATTGATTCAATATAATATATATCAATTTATTTCTGTACATTTAACTATGGACAACTAGTTGTAGGTTACTAACGAGGACAGCTGACTTAATAAACTTAAAATATCAAAATGTATTAAAAGTGTTGTAAATATATTTTGAACATACTTTGATATATATGTACATATTTGTTATAGGTTCGTGAATCGACCAGTGGCCAAGTCTTACTTTCCGACGAAGTAAAAATCTGTGAAAGTGAGTTATAGTCCCACTTTTAAAATCTAATATTTTGGGATGAGAATACATGCAGTTTTATAAATGTTTTACGAAATAGACACAAGTAAATGAAACTACATTATATGGGTGAATGATCGAAGCCGAATATGCCCATTTTGCTTGGTAACCTAAGAATTAGTAAACCGATCTACTAATTGATGCGAATCCTAAAGATAGATCTATTGGGCCTAACGAACCCCATCCAAAGTACCGGATGCTTTAGTACTTCGAATTCGTTTTTATCATGTCCGAAGGATTTCCCAGAATAATAGGGGATATTCTTATATGCATCTTGTTAATGTCGGTTATCAGGTGTTCACCATATAAATGATTTTTATCTCTATGTATGGGATGTATATTGAAATATGAAATCTTGTGGTCTATTATTATGATTTGATAATATATAGGTTAAACCTATAACTCACCAACATTTTTGTTGACGTTTTAAGCATGTTTATTCTCAGGTGATTATTAAGAGCTTCCGCTATTGCATACTAAAATAAGGACAAGATTTGGAGTCCATGCTTGTATGATATTATGTAAAAACTGCATTCAAGAAACTTATTTTTGATGTAATATATTCTTATTGTAAACCATTATGTAATGGTCGTGTGTAAATGGTATATTTTAGATTATCATTATTTGATAATCTACGTAATGCTTTTTAAACCTTTATAGTTAAATAAAGGTTATGGTTGTTTAAAAATGAATGCAGTCTTTGAAAAATGTCTCATATAGAGGTCAAAACCTCGCGACGAAATCAATTAATATGGAACGTTTATAATCAATATGAACGGGACATTTCAAGAAGGGGGTGGAAAGATTGAAATTACTCCGACATTGAAATTATCTAATTGTATATATATCTCGACCCTGTCTCACATATATATATATATATATATATATATATATATATATATATATATATATATATATATATATATATATATATATATATATATATATATATATATATATATATATATATATAAAATACAAAAGAACTAAATTGTTCTGTTCTACTACACCCCACTTTCTATATCCTTCAAGACATTAGGACTGGGTTAATTATTAGACGTGGTACTGAATGGGGTGGGTTGTACTATGTGGACGAAGTAACCAACAAGGTACCGTGATCTTTGCTCACGGAACACCTACGAGGGAAGCTTGGTTATGGCATAGGAGGTTGGTTCACCCATCAGCCGGATATTTACACACTTTATTTCCTAGTCTCTTTCCGTCTATATAAACTTAAAGTGTGAAACTTGTATTTTGGCTAAAAGCCACCGAAGTACATTTAGACTTAGTCATGCTAGAAAAGACGTACCCTTTACTTTAATCCATTCTGATGTGTGAGGTCCTGCATCGGTTGTTGGAGGGAGAAATTTCTAGTACTTTGTCTTATTTATTGATGACCATTTACGCATAACCTGGATTTATTTTTTAACTCACAAATCAGAAGTATTTGAAAAATTTTCCCACTTTTATAAAATGGTACAAACCCAATTTAACAAAAATATACAAATTTTAAGATCTGATAATGGGGGTGAGTTTGTCAATACTTCTGTAAGTAACTAGAGGGGGGGTGAATAGTTACTTAATACGTTTTTACAAATTTTTGATTGATCACCAAATTCGATTAACTATGATCAACCAATTTAACTCAAACTTGATGTGTGTGGTGTGTATGTTCAAAATGATAAGTAAAGTAATGTAAAGAACATAAACACAGGGATTTATAGTGGTTCGGGTGGATGTTAACTAATCCACCTTAATCCACTCCCCGTTTACACTAATCGGGATTTCTTGCTTCACTAAGCACTTTTCTCCAATCCCGGTGGAGATCCGTGATCAATCCTAGATTATCCAATTACGGTTAATCAAGGATTGAGTGCAATGAGGGGGTATAATGGATGTCGATTATGGTTTTGGGACCTTATTGTCATATTTCGTTAAGTACTAAACGATCAACAACCATGTCCCGGTCTTCGTAAATTACCTTAACCAAATAATGATTTAATCTCGGGCAAAGTCACGAGAAAAATCAATATGGCTAGGGCAACCCTTCCAGAATCAACAACCTAAAATGAGAGGCCAAGCTCCCTATTTATAGGTCCAGGAGTTACGCGGAAGTAAGTTGTGCGGGCACTTTAGACATTCCGCATAAGTACTGCGAGAAACCTTCGCACTCTTTAATGTTCTGCGCAATCCCACTGCGGTTCAGTTGTCTTGTACGTTCGCCTCTAAAAGGCATTCCGCACTAAAAATATACATATACATAAGTATGTATATGATCAATCCGAATTACAAGTCTTCAACTTCTTTGGTAGACAACAAACCTATCTTTCTATCCCTTTGAAAAATCAACTCCAACCTAGCTCAACTTGTCTTCAACTTGGACAAATATTTATCTCCAAATAAGATTAATCAACTTCCTAAGTCCCTTTAGGGAAGTATATCACTAAGCTAGCCTATGCTTCTACTAATTGAAGTTACAAGACTTATACAAATTGTAATAATGATTCTAAGATAATACTAGGACATACATTACACTAAGTAAACTCACAAGATGAACAATTTTGATTAGTAAGTTTACAACAACCAAATTCCATATCTATAAGATCATAGAATCTTCTCTTGCTTGATCACATTTGAGTAGTAATTAAAGCCCTTGTGATCTCTGAAAATAAGCTTTTGAAATATGCAAGAGGGTCAGCTTCATATGCTCTTCAATGCTTGCCTTTTATAGTGAGATTCAAAAACTAGCTGTTGTCACACGATTGCAGACACGGTCGACCGTTGTTCGACCGTGCATGCTCCAGTCCAAAATTGTGTATCCGTTGTATAGCCGTTGGACTCAGATTTGAACATCACAATTTGGAACCTTTACTCCATCTAGCACCTGCAAAAGAAACCCAACATCATATACAAGTACTATATGCATTAATATAAGACCCGATTATTTATTGTAGAGAAGTATAAATAGGATACATGAAGTGTGGGGAACTTTGTGTAAATAAACTGAAGTCAGAGCCTGTTCAGACTCTTGTGCACGCCGCGCACAGTTAAGGGTGCGCGTGGCACACAGCTCATGCGACAGAATTCCTGCTTTTTCTATTTTGAGTTAAATGAAGGGTAGTTTGGTCTTTTCACTTGTTGGACGGTTTGAGGCCACAAAACCTGATCCAATCTCATTTGGATCTCATTCTTCATCTCTTCCACACACTTTCATCTTAGAGAGAGAGAAAAGAGTTTAGAGTGAGAAAGCTTCATTTAGAGAAGAAGAAGCTTGAATCTACCAAAGTCGCAAGTGTTAAAGTTGTTCATCTCGTTCATGGCTACATTTTGGTAGTATTGGTAAGTTCTAACTCTGAGTTTTCATAGTATGATTAGTGTTCATAATGGGGTTTTGAAATGGGTGTTCTTGAGTAAACCCACTAGTTGATAATTGGGTGATTGAGCTAGTTAATGGTGTTAATGACCATTGTTGGTTGGTTTGGGTTGGTTAGTGAAATGGATTAGTTTATCATCATGTTCGGGTGTTAAAATCACTAGTTAATTAAGGTTATAAGTGATTAAAGGTGTAAGCTTGCAAATGGGTGTTTTGACTTGAGATTAGGTCAAAAGGGGTTTCGTGTCAAATGATGCAAGTAAGTGTTTTGATGTTGAAACCTTGAGTATAATGGGGTGTTTGAACATAATCATTAGTTAATTGTGATTATGGTTGTTTTGGGCGAGATTTGACTTAGTCAAAGTGGAAGTAAGTACAAAAGGGTTGAAATTGAACTTATGGTGTTTTGGGCATAAGCTAGAGTGTTTAGCTTATTTATTTGTGAATTATCTAGGTGATTCACATTTGGACGATTAGGAGCTCAAGCGGGAGTTGCCTTTCTTGCAATCGAGGTGAGTGGAATATTTATACATGTATGTATGTAGTTTATATACTCGTACGCGATGTGGGTCTTCGGTGCCACATCATGAGTATTTGGTGTTATGTCACGGGTCGGTGACTTATTGTTAGTATAGGTGAGGAGAACTACGGGTCGGTAGTTTCTCGATAGTTGTTGCACAAGTAGGTGACCCCTTACGGTGATTCACGAGCCGATGACACCTCATGGTGGCTCACAAGTTGGTGACCCCTTTTGTAGAGGCGAGTTTCACAAGTCGGTGACACTCTATAGTGCTTCACAGGTCGGTGGCACTTAGTGGTGCTTCACAAGTCGGTGATGCCACATGCCGTTCACGAGTTGGTGACCCATACACATTAGTGGGTGTTTCGCAAGCCGGTGACACCTTTGGTGATTCACAAGTCGGTGACACCTTATGATGATTCACAAGTCGGTGACATCATACGAGTGAGACTCGACGTTATTGGTCGTCTACTAGTCGGTAGTGCCATAGCGGGGAATGGTTTGGTATGTTTATGCATTGTTATGATTTAGTATATTATTGTGGCGGTTTATATACTAATATTGTTGCTAGTCGTACGTTTGGTGATGCTAGCTCGTTTATACGTTTGTTTGCTTGGTATTTGTAAGTGGATGCGCGTAGGTAAACTATATATGTATATGTATAAGTATTGCATTCACTAAGCATTAGCTTACCCTCTCGTTGTTTACATTTTTAGGTACGGAAGCGGATTTAGCAAGGATATGCTCAGGATTTAGATGATTTCCCCTTTTGATTGCTTGCATGAATTACTTTTGGATTCGACCTAGGATTGGGTAGTTTATCCCCAAACATCATGCTCATAGTTTTGTTTGGAAACTAAACTCGTATGGTCGAAACTCGTATTTTGTATGTATTTCGTAAAACGGCCAACGTGGGCCCGATGTCGTAAAACTTGTTTTATTATTGAATCGTGTTAGTTTTACTGATTATAATGTGTTGTGAAAAGTGTTTCGTCTAAAAGTGTCGGGAAGTGGGAGATCTTTAAACGAAAATTGGAAAATTTGGACAGCGGGCTGACAGGCCTTGTGCGCGCCGCGCACATCAAGGGCTGCGCGCCGCGCACCCTTCTTTAATAAAAAAATAAAAATATTTCGCGTTTTCAGTTGGATAACGGGTTGTGTTGTTACAAGTGGTATCAAAGCATGGTCTAAGGGATTTTGGTGACTTGAGATAGGCGCCTAGACTTAGACTTTTTGTGTGTACTTATTTGTTGCGGGACTTGTAGGATTACGGGTCGGCTCGGGTTTTAGCTAGTGCCTTAGATTGTAGGTGAACTAGCTATGTAATGATTATGTTATTATTAATATGTTGTTTGTGTTGAACATCTAGCGAGATGGTTGTTGTATTTATGAGCTCGGCATGGCGTGTGAGCGTAATAATGCTTCGCGACCATTATTACGGTTGCAAGCCAAGTCAAGTAAGTGATGTACAACAAGTATTGAACTAGATGGGATGTGCGAACGGTGGCGTATTTATATGATTGTGAATATTGTTCGTGACGGTGTATGTAATTTATTCGTGTTGCGTTCCTAACCGAGTTCATTTCTTAGAATGAAGACGAGGAACGGACATGATAACGAAGATCAAAGCGAAGACTCCGAGTTCACGGCCAAGGTTGAGGCCATTATACAAAGGCATCGTGCAGCCTTTCTAGAGGACGTTAGGAAGATGTTCCTAGATTCGATTAACGAAGAAGTAGTCGATCTAGTCAAAGAACAAGTGACGATTGTTCTTCACGAGGATAATGTGAGAAGGCGAGACTTCTACTACAAAAATTTTAAGGATGCTCAACCTCCCACTTTTGATGGTAAACGAGATCCGCTAAAGTGCAATCGTTAGATCTCCGATATGGAGGGGGCCTTTCGTACTAGTGAGTGCCCTCTCGATAAAAAGACGAGGTATGGTAGTTGATGTCAAAGCTAAGGGGTATAAAATACTATTAAATTTTAGCAGGAAATACTATTAAATACGATACAATTTTACACAAGATATTTATTTATTTATAGAATGGATATACTTAAACCTTGCTACAACACTTATAGGCAGTGTACCTAATCGTACAGTAGTGTAGTTTTTAGTAAGTCCGGTTCGTTCCACAGGGAATCTTTTTTAAACAAAGCTTAACGCTATATTAGTTTACTTTTATAAAAATACAAATATATATATATAAGTAATATTATTATTATAAAGGGGGGTTTTTACCATTTAATGACCGGTTTGTCGATTTTAAAACTTTAGTCGCAGTTAAAACCAAATAAATACAAGACTTTTAATTTAAAGCATAAAGTAAATAACGATAATGAAATTGCGAATAATAAAAGTGCGATAAAATAAACTTGCGATAATTAAAAAAGTACGATAATTAAAAGTGCAATTAAATACAATAACAATAAAAATGCGATAATTAGAAGTGCAATTAAATATAAAATAAAGGAAATTAAATATGAAATAAAAGAATTATGCTTATTTAAACTTCCGTAATCATGATGTTTGACGTGTTGATTTTAGTTTTATGCCCATGGGTTAATTGTCCTTTGTCCTGGATTATTTAATATGTCCGTCTGGTTTTTGTCCATAACAGTCCATCAGTCATAAATATAAAGTGCGAGTGTCCTCGTCAAATTATCCTTATACCCGAAGTTAAATATTCCAACTAATTGGGGACTTAAACTGTAACAAGATTTTAATACTTTGTTTAATAATTACACCAGGATGTCGACTGAGTGTAACTCAAGATTTTAATATTTTGTTATCAATTATACCAAGTGTCCTTGTACATAATTTCACCCATGTTTTAATTATTCTAGTGGCTATTAATCCATTCCCGTGTCCGGTTAAATGAACGATTATTCGTACATATAAATACCCCGCCCATCGTGTCCGATTGAGTGTATATGGTAATTTATAGGGACGCCCAATTGTAAATCTTTATATTAACATTAACAAACTATCATTTAGTTAAACAAATATAAAGCCCATTAATAGCCCATAGTCTAATTTCCACAAGTGTCGTTCTTTTGTCCAAACCCCAATTATGATACAAAGCCCAATTACCCAATTTTAGTAATTAGCCCAACATCATGATTACTTCGGATTAAATAAGCATAATAATAACTTAGCTACGAGACATTAATGTAAAAAGGTTGAACATAACTTACAATGATTAAAAATAGCGTAGCGTTACACGGACAGAATTTCGACTTACACCCTTACAACATTCGCTAACATACCCTTATTATTAGAATTATAATTAAAATTAAAATTAAAATACAAATTATAAATATATATTTTACGTATATATGGAGAGAAGAGAAAGATAGATGATTTGTGGTGCACCAAAGCTCGATTTTTATAGGCATGTGGGCTGGAACTGGGGCTCATGCGATCGCATGGATTTATGCCTTCCAGGCCATGCGATCGCATGGCCAGCTGGGGAGGCTCATATTTGGTTGTTTTCTTCTGCCGACGGTTTTATAAATAATATAATATATTAAATAATTATAAGAATTATTTAAATATTATATTATATTTATGTGCATAGTTGACTTGTAATTTTTAGTCCGTTGCGTCGAGCGTTGAGAGTTGACTCATGTCCCGGTTCCGGATTTTCGAACGTCCTTGCGTATAATTTAATATCTTGTACTTTGCGTTTTGAATCTTGTACTCTTGTAATTTCGAGACGTTTCTTATCAATAATTGGAACCTCTTTGATTGTATTTTGTACTTTTGAGCTTTTTGGTCGTTTGCGTCTTCAATTCGTCGAATCCGTCTTTTGTCTTCACCTTTTATTATTTAAACGAATATTACTTGTAAATAGAACAATTGCAACTAAAAGCTTGTCTTTCTTGAGGAATAATGCTATGAAATATATGTTCGTTTTTAGCATTATCAAATATTCCCACACTTGAGCGTTGCTTGTCCTCAAGCAATATCGTCTTGAAATACTAGAATCACTTCTTTATTCTTCACACTTTGTACATCAGTGATTTCTATACGGCGGTATAAACAATGATAGTAACGATAGAACCATGGTTAAAGGTGGGTGTGTCATCCACAGTTGCCTCGGGTTTAGGTCAACGACACTTGCAATCAAATAGCCGATTTACTTTCGGTTTCCAAAGCAAAGTGCACATTTGAAAGGCGGTTTACAGTCCCACATGACTATGAAAATGTAGATCCTTAAGGAAATTGGATCTTTATGAAAATATTTGATCTTTTGAAAATTCAATCTAGCTTTTACGCTAGATAAGTTTTCCGGAATAACCCTTCACCGGTGTTTGCAAAATATTTTTGTGGGTTTGGTGGGTTTCAGATTTGAAAATTTTAGCTCAAAACTTGCGGTTTTGTGTCACCCACTTGCTAACCTTGTATTTGGAAAGCAACACGTCCAGTTTACTTGTCCCGTATA
This sequence comes from Rutidosis leptorrhynchoides, assembly GCF_046630445.1. Classification (NCBI taxonomy): domain Eukaryota; kingdom Viridiplantae; phylum Streptophyta; class Magnoliopsida; order Asterales; family Asteraceae; genus Rutidosis; species Rutidosis leptorrhynchoides. The sequence continues at coordinate 286,862,483 of NC_092339.1, read as the reverse complement.
TTACCTTTTGATAAACTACCGTCCGGTTGTAAAGGAAAGCGTTGAACAAGCAATTGTTAAGGCAATGTCCCCTGACATGCTTTTAATTATGGTCTATAACGTGTCGGATGCAATTACTATCCTTGGTAGGAGCAATAGTAAAGCTCACCCTTATGATTTTTCGGTCTGGCACAAGGTCCTGTCTTTGACCATTATGCAACCACCGTTCTTACGGTTGACACCCGATTTAGTTCAGGTGACCTAATGAATTCCAGGTGAATTCCTAGGATTTTACATTCAATGGTAATGAACGCATTGAAAATAGGGTTTTCAGAAAACAAATAGGTTTGTAATTTTGATCAAAATATTTTCTCGTTTAAGCTCAAGTTTAGATATCATTGAATTCCATGAGTTTGTAATTCTCAATCTTTAAGGTCAATCTCTAGGATTGAGTAATATCAGTCTTAAAAGCTGATTTTTGATCTTTTAAGGAGATTATCCTTTCTGGGGATCTGATTCATTAGTCTTATCAAGCTAATTTGCATGGTGCTCCCCCATTGTATGAGATAAATCCTTCTCATGGTTAGGATAAATCTGACCACTTGGCGACCCTGTTTGATGCTGAGGTCCGTGGATTTCCTGCTGATTTTAGAGATGACTTTTCTAGATTTTTCGTCAACCTACAGCTGGTCTAGACGACAACTTCTTGACCTAAATCAAGAAGCGCGTGTCTTTTTCGGAAGACTTTACTTCCTTTTAATGATGGAATTGATTCATCGTGTAGATCCATCTCTTCTTTTCTTTCATCGGGTAAAATGGTTTAGTTTAGTCCAAAGCAAAAGTATTTTCAGTTATTTGTTACAGATATATGTGACATATGTTTAAGATAACTTGGTAAATTTTCCCACACTTGGCTTTTATTTTCCTTTTTTTCGTCCTCTATTCCATTTTAAATGAATTTCAACATTTTGGTTTGTTTCTCAATTTATGTCCTTTCCGAGGTTACAATAATTTCGGTGTTAACACCTAGTTTTATCGTTCATAAATATATATAAACATGATTTTGAGTTCATTTAATTGAAAATTTTGAAAAATTTTACTAGAATTGGGTAGTCAGTATATAAGACCAGGGCTGTTCTTTATTACCAGAGAGCACTAGATTCTAATACAACTACTATGTTACTAGTATTTTTAATGGTAACCAAGTGTATAAAGATAAAAATTTTAAAAATCCGAAAGAATTTAACCCCTTTCCACACTTAAGATCTTGCAATGCCCTCATTTGCAAGAAATCAGTACAATTTAAATTATTGAGGGTGATTAGCGTAGAAATGATTAAATTTTACCAAAGTTTCCAAATATATTGGCGTTTGTTTGCTGAATGATAAATGGTGCATAGCATTTGTTCATTTCGTCTATTGTTACATCACATTTATTTGTCATCTTGTCGTCAAAATTAGTAGCTTTTGCTGAACTTAATGCCAGTCTTTGAAAATGCGCTGTTTTACCCTGTTTTGTACAATCGACAATATACATACATACAAATATAATCATGCATGACAATTTGAAATGGGACTTAATATCCCACTTTCAAATTCTAAATATGAAATATTAGTACACAATAATAATAAAATAATAAAAATTACACAAATATATCCAATAACATAAGTTTAAACATGAAAAAGTCAAAAGATAAAAACATAAAAATCATAAAAATAACCAAATGGAACTAAATCAGTCTGGATAGGGGTTCCAGTTCATCTCATCGGGTGGGTTCCATTGTTGGTTATAGGTGTTCTGATAGGCTTGGTCATAGTCATACCGGTTAAAGGGTGGTCGGATATCGGGGCTATGTGGCGGAAAATGAGCAGGTCGAGTAGGTACATAGTTATTTGGTACCTGATATGATAGCTGGCTCATGATTTGGTGCTGATGAACTAACCAGCTATCGTGTTGGCGTCGCCTATAATCCTCGTATACTCGCTCGGAGTTCCACCTCTCATACATACTATGTCTTGTCGCGTTCGTCATTGCTTCCTCATCTATACGAACGTGGACGTCAAGAATAGCATCTCGAAAGACATCCCTAATGTCTTCCGCCTCCTCCATTTCCTCGTCTGAGCCTCTCTCTACCTGAGGATGAGATCCCTCATAGGGTACTGCCTAGTTACGTCTACTTTTCAATACCTTAGCACCCACATAAACTTTCAATCCTAAGGGCTCAACCTGTTCTCTACAAATCTGTAATGGACCCCCTTGGTTCCTATCAACACCTAAATACTCTCCAATGAGAGTAACAAAAATACCTCCTCCTATTATACTCCCGTCCTGCAATCCCTCTACCATTTTAGATAAATAAAAAGCAACACAGTAAGGGATATTGACAAAGCTTCTAGGATCCCGAATACACTTTAGGTAGAATAAATCATATAAGGTAATTTTTTCTTTATTATGACCTCTTTGTGTAATCGAGTTAGCCAAAAATCTATGAATAATACGAAGCTCGGCTCTGTCAATACGTGTATAGGAGTGTCCTCCTGCTCGTGTAAAAACATCAAAATGTGACATACGCCTCCAAATGGCGTCAGCGTCAAAGTTACTATCTACCCGTTCACCATAATGAATCAAGTTTGTACAATCGGGTAATAGCAACTCACCAGGAGTATATATCTGTAAGGCCCTGGCCATGTCCAGCATGGACATTCTGTACATCCTACCGCCAAGGATAAACCTAAGAAATCTTCTAACATCTATTCTAACTATATTTGTATCAAGTGATACAGTACTCATCAACTCAACACACCATTCCTTATATACAGGTCTACGAATGGTGAAAAGACGTTCCCAATCTGTAAAAGAAGAACTGCCATACCTTTGAACTAAAAGCTGTCTAACACGATCAGCTAGATGGAACGTTTCCAAAGGGGCCCAATCAATTACCCTTGGCACCTCTACATTTTTTGTTACCAATTTGAATTTGTTCCTTTGATATGTCTCGTAATCTCTCCATCTTCTATCAAATCTCAGATTAGGATGTAGAGTGTGCTCAGGAATCGTTGGGAATTCTACTGGCGGCCTCATTGGGAATACTATGAATTCATCAACAAACTGTACCGGATCATAATAAGGTATGTGCTGATCAGGCTGTTGTTGTTCCTGTTGCGGTTCTTGTTCATGTTGCATTTCTGGTTCTGGTTCTGGTGCTGGTCGTCTAGATGATGATGCTCCTGAACCTCCAGTGTCGGCTCTCTGTAAAATACATTAAATACAAAATTTGTGCATCCAAATATGCATTAGTGTTCGCAAAATAACAACTTAAAACAATCACTATAACATGTTAAATCAAAATTAAACTTATACACATTTTCACAATTTTTCACAATTCTACATTTTTCAAATAAGCACATATGAAAATGTATACAAAATTCATAAGCATTTAACTCAAATAACATGTCAAAATATTCATTACTAATAATTAAACAAGTCTCAAATGGCAAATATATCAAATTAATCAAGTTCATGAATTTTGGACTTAAAAAGTCCACTTTAATCTCCAAAAATCATGTTTAGGATCATTGTTTGGATCATTTAACTATCTAAACATGTTACACTACTCAATTTAGCAATAATTCATGACAAAAATCGGCCATAACCTGTTTATATCAAAAAGCCCCAAATTGCTCAAGAACACAAACCCTAGATTTCTAAAAATTTTGAAGTTTTTGGCTTCAAATCATGTTAAATAGCATCAATCTAGGTTATACATGCATAAAATACTAACAATTTAACACTAATTACACTAGAAATTAACAAAATTGCATTAGGTAAAAAATTGGTAATTATCACAAAAACTAGGAATTTATAGAGTTTAGGGGTGTAATTTTTACCAATTTGCTGAAGAATGAGAATCGAGGCATGATTAGAGCAAGAAATTTGATGAATTACTGTGGAAAAATGGCGAAAATTGGTGAATTTTTGGAGTTGGTTCGTGAATGTGTGTGTGTTTTGTGGATGAAGAGCAGACCCGCTGTTGTTTTTGTTTCTGACCTGCATTTGGTCCCCATGCGATCGCATGGGTTCCAAGTGCAAACCCCATGCGATCGCATGGGGTGCCGGCTACAGTGTTTTCAGCTTTTTTTTTTTTATTTATAAAACCTTATACTTTATAAAACTTTTAATTAATTAAATTTTAAAAATTTTGTTTTCCTTTAGGAGCGAGGGCGTTTCGGATCATTGTCCTAGTCTGTCCCTCGACAAAATTTTAAAATTTGTCAAATCAAAGCGCGGTTTTTTAAAAGTAAAGATTTTTGGGTTTTTTTTTTTTTATGTTTTTGGCATACTTTAATTCAATAAGATTGAAAATAATGATAATAAAAGTTCTCATCCCTCCCTCGGGTAAAGCAATTTCGGTTCAAAGACCTAGTCTTCAACTTACGACGAATTTTAAAAATCATATTTTTAACTTAATGAGATAAAGTAAATTTTTGTTTTTAAATTCACACAACTTAAATATAAAATTCAAAATTAATATTAAAAATTCACACCAAACTTAATATTTGAAATGCATAAAATTAAAAATTCATATTTTAAAAATTAAAAATTCACACCAAACTTAATTTAAAAATTCAAATATTTACAATTTTAAAAATATTGTTTTTACAAAGTTTACAATATTAATTTAAGATTTAAATATTAATTTTAAAAATATGGTAAAAATAAAATTAAAAATCTTTTTGGCTTTTTATCCCACTTTAATCAATCAAATATTATCAAAAATATGCGCCCCTCTTTTCGGTAAAGTAATTTCGGTTCCAAGACCTAATTTAACTCATGACGAATTTTTGAAATATTTTGGGTTGATTGTTTAAAGATATTTATACCTTAAGAATAAACGTTAAATTTCGCTGTGATGTAATAAATTTTTGAATGATATCAATAATTTCGGTCGCCAAACCTAATTTTATTCAATACCAATTTAATACTTTTTAGCGAACAAATTAGCATTTATTATCAAAAGGTTAAAAATAAAAATAAAAATAAAAACTGTACAGACTTACCTGTGAAATAGATTTCTTAGTTATATGATCTATCCCATTCATAAGATAGTCGGTTTAATTGGTTTTCCATAGCTACATAGGCGTAACCTCGAGCATTCAGTGTCTTTTCTTCTAAACATATAAACGGTCCGTCTCTGCATAAAGTAACAAATTCGGTGTTTGAATAGGTTTGATTATTTGAACATTTACCTCCATGTGACCATTTTCCGCATTTGTGACATCTTTCTAGGTGTCGTGCTCTTCTTTTCGCTGCGGATTTTGATTTTCCTTTACCAAATTGTAACTTATTATCTTCGCATCTGGATTCTTTTCTAACTCCGTCCATTCTTTCTCTGATTACTGATACTAGTTCACTCGGTAGTATGTCATTATTTCGTTTAGTGATCAAAGCGTGTAGCATTAGACCATGGTTTAGTTCACAGGCAGTCTTCATTTTGTAAAAACCTAAAAAAATAAAAATTCAGAATGGGGGGGAGAAGACTAGTTCTTTAGGGTCTGCTAGGGAAAGACCATTCGGGTTCCATTTTTGAGAACTACACGAAAACAGACAATCTAACTCTAACAGAAATACATAAACCCCTTTGATTCTCCCCACACTTAGTTGGCTGTGGTGTCGAAATTGTGATTAACTTCGTTGTCGACTTCCATCGGACCATATATGTAATGTTTAACTCTGTGACCATTAACTTTAAATTCAATCCCATTTGAATTTATTAATTCTATCGTTCCGTATGGGAAAACTCTTTTGACTATGAATGGTCCAGACCATCTTGATTTCAATTTTCCAGGAAATAGCTTGAATCGCGAATTGAAAAGAAGAACTCTGTCTCCTTCTTTAAATTCTTTTGAACTTCTGATTCTTTTATCATGCCATTTCTTCGTTCTTTCTTTATAGATTAACGAATTTTCGTATGCTTCATGCCTTAATTCTTCTAATTCGTTTAGTTGACTTAATCGTAAACGTCCAGCTTCATGTAAATCAAGATTACATATTTTCAAAGCCCAAAATGCTTTGTGTTCAATTTCTATTGGAAGATGACATGCTTTTCCATAAACAAGTCTAAAAGGTGTGGTTCCAATTGGAGTTTTGTAGGCTGTTCTAAAAGCCCAGAGTGCATCCTCCAATTTAATGGACCATTCCTTTGGATTTGATCCTATGGTTTTCTCTAGAATACGTTTTAAAGCTCGGTTAGTATTTTCAACTTGTTCACTTATTTGTGGATGATATGCGGTGGAGATTTTATGAGTTACTCCATATCTTTTAAGAACTTTCTCAAGTTGATTATTACAGAAATGAGTACCCCGATCACTTATTAAAGCTTTCGGTGTTCCAAACCTTGCAAAAAGACATTTTAAAAAGTTGACTACAACTCGTGCATCATTAGTTGGGAGAGCTTGTGCTTCCGCCCATTTAGATACATAATCAATGGCTACGAGTATATATAGATTATTATGAGATTTTGGAAATGGACCCATAAAGTCAATACCCCAAATGTCAAATACTTCACATACTTGGATGACATTTTGTGGCATTTCATCACGTTGACTTATTTTTTCGGCCCTTTGACAAGCATCACAGGATTTGCAAAGAGGGTGTGCGTCTTTGTAAATTGTAGGCCAATAGAATCCAGCATCATAAACTTTTCTTGCTGTTAGTTGAGGCCCATAATGCCCTCCAGTTGGTCCTGTGTGACAATGGTTTAAAATTTTACTAGATTCATCTCCAAATACACATCGGCGTATTATTCCATCGGGACAACTTTCAAACAAATGTGGATCTTCCCAGAAATAGTGTTTTATATCACTGAAGAATTTCTTTCGTTTTTGGTACGATAATCCTTTTTCAAGGAATCCACAAACTAAGTAGTTTGCATAGTCTGCAAACCATGGGATTTCTTTATAATCTATCTTCAATAGATATTCATCAGGAAAGTTGTCTTGTATGGCCGATTCATTTAGAACTTCTAATTCGGGATTTTCAAGACGAGAAAGATGATCAGCGGCGAGATTTTCTGCTCCTCTTTTATCTCGGATTTCAATATCAAACGCTTGTAAGAGTAAGATCCAACGGATTAATCTTGGTTTAGCATCTTGTTTTGAAAATAGGTATCTAAGAGCAGAATGGTCGGTATAGACCACCGTTTTTGCTAGAACGAGATATGATCGAAATTTGTCAAAAGCAAAGACAATAGCAAGGAGTTCTTTTTCAGTAGTTGTATAGTTTGTTTGTGCTCCTTGTAACGTCTTACTAGCATTATATATAGGTTGAAATCGTTTTTCAATCCTTTGTCCTAAAACGGCTCCCATTGCAAAATCACTTGCATCGCACATTAGTTCAAATGGTAGATTCCAATTTGGTGTTATCATGATCGGCGCATTAGTGAGTTTCTCTTTAAGAATATTAAAAGATTTGATACACTCATCTGAAAAGATGAATGGCGCATCCTTTTCTAGGAGTTTATTCATAGGAGTGGCAATTTTAGAAAAATCTTTTATGAAACGTCGGTAAAAACCGGCATGCCCTAGAAAACTCCTAATTCCTCTAACATTGGTGGGATGTGAAAGTTTAGCAATTACATCTACTTTAGCTCTATCCACTTCAATTCCTTCTTCTGAAATTTTATGACCAAGAACGATGCCTTCTTTAACCATGAAATGGCATTTCTCCCAATTAAGAACTAGGTTTGATTGTTCGCATCTAAGGAGCATTCGTTCCAGATTAACTAGACATGATTCAAAAGTATCACCGAAGACTGAAAAGTCATCCATGAAAACTTCCATGCATTCTTCTATCATGTCGTGAAAAATCGCCATCATACACCTTTGAAAGGTTGCAGGGGCGTTGCAAAGTCCAAATGGCATGCGTTTGTAAGCAAAAGTACCATAAGGGCACGTGAATGTGGTTTTCTCTTGGTCCTCGGGTGCTATTGGAATTTGAAAATATCCGGAAAATCCATCTAGAAAACAATAGTAACTATTTCCGGCTAATCTTTCCAACATTTGATCTATGAAAGGTAAGGGAAAGTGATCTTTTCTGGTGGCGTCATTTAATTTTCTATAATCAATACATACACGCCATCCTGTTACAGTCCTAGTAGGAATAAGCTCATTTTTCTCATTTGTAATGACAGTCATGCCACCCTTCTTAGGTACGCATTGAACTGGGCTTACCCATGGACTATCAGAGATTGGATAAATTAGACCTGCATCTAGCAGTTTAATAATCTCTTTCTTAACTATATCTTGCATATTAGGATTTAGTCTTCGTTGGCGTTGCACATACGTTTTATGACCTTCTTCCATAAGGATTTTATGTGTGCAATACGAAGGACTTATTCCTTTAATATCATGAATCTTCCATGCAATGGCTGGTTTATGAGCTTTCAACACAGAAATGAGTTGTGATTTCTCATTTTCAGTAAGATAAGATGATATTATTACAGGTAATTCAGATTCACCATGTAAATAAGCGTATTCCAAATGGTTTGGAAGTGGCTTTAACTCTAATTTCGGAGGTTCTTCTATCGATGATTTGTATCGATATCTGTCTTCTTCTTTTAGCATTTGAATTTCTTCTGTTGTTGGTTCATATCTATTAGCTATAAGTGTAGCTAACATTTCAGCTTCATCAATTGGTTCATTACCTTCTCCTAAAGAACATTCTCCTGTTCCTTATAATTCTGGAAATTCTTCTAATAATTCTGCATGTGCATCTATAGTTTGAATATAATAACATGTATCATCTGCAGATTGTGGTTGTTGCATTGCTCTATCCACTGAAAAGGTAACACTCTCATCCTCTATACTTAGGGTCAGTTTCTTACCGAACACGTCTATCATTGCTTTAGCCGTGTTTAAGAATGGTCTTCCTAATATGAGAGGAACTTGAGAATCTTCTTCCATGTCCAGAACAACAAAATCTACTGGAAATACTAAAGTACCTACTTTAACTAGCATGTTCTCCATTATCCCTCTAGGATATTTTATTGATCTATCGGCTAGTTGTATGCTTATTCTGGTTGGTTTCAATTCTCCAAGGTCTAGTTTAGTGTATAGTGAATACGGCATTAGATTTATACTAGCACCTAAGTCTGCTAATGCTTCTATTGAACTAAGACTACCCAGAAAACATGGAATTGTGAAACTTCCTGGATCAGATAATTTTTCTGGTATCTTATTCAATAGCACTGCTGAACAATTAGCATTCATAGTAACAGCCGAGAGTTCTTCCATTTTCTTTCTATTTGAAATTAGATCTTTCAAGAATTTAGCATATCTAGGCATTCCTGAAATCACATCAATGAAAGGAAGATTTACATTTATCTGTTTAAACATATCCAAGAATTTGGATTGCTCGGCTTCAAGTTTCTCTTTCTTCATTTTACTCGGGTAAGGAAGTGGTGGTTGGTATGGTTTAACATAAGGTTTATCCTTAACTGTGTTATCTTCATTAACCTTTTCAACTACCGGTTCTTTTTCCTTATCTTGATCAGGTTGTGGTTCTTGTGGAGTAGGAATAGCTTCATCAGAAGTTACAGGTATTTCCGGTGGTTTAAGTGTTGTACCACTTCTTGTGGTAATGGCTTTAGCTGTTTCATTCCGGGGGTTAGCATTTGTATCACTAGGTAGACTTCCCGGTTTTCTTTCACCTATTAACCTTGCTAGGTTACTTACTTCTTGTTCCAGATTTTGAATAGAAGCTTGTTGATTTCTAAATGCTAGCGCATTTTGTTCATTAGTTTGTTTCTGAGATGTGAAAAACTGTGTTTGGGTTTCAACTAGCTTTGTCATCATATCTTCTAAATTCGGCTTTTTATCATCGGTTTGTTGTGGTGGTTTTTTTTGAAAATTCAGTCTTTGCTGATTGTAATTATTATTGGATACTTGTTGATTGCTAGGACCTTGTTGGTTGTTGTATGGAATATTTCGGTTATAATTCTGGTTTTGATTGTAAATCGGTCTTGGCGGTTGATAATTATTCTGATAATTATTTCCAGGCCTTTGGTTTATGTATGAAATATTCTCTCTTTGTTCCATTGTTAATTCAATACTAAGATAATCTTTTGTCAAATGTGGTCCTCCACACTGCTCACAACTAATTCGTATTGAGTGAATATCTTTAGTCA